>NC_081557.1:23851223-24093169 GCF_022355385.1 Mustela nigripes | reverse complement strand
AGAAGAGAAGAGAAGAGAAGAGAAGAGAAGAGAAGAGAAGAGAAGAGAAGAGAAGAGAAGAAAAAAATAAAAGGAAAGGGACGGAGGGAGGGAGGGAAGGAAGGAAATAGAAAAAGAAAAAGAAAACACTTAAACTGGTAAGGAAGAAGTTAAAATGGTACTCTATGCAGAACATATTACATTACACATAGAAATTCCTAGATTCCACCAGAAAAACATTTGGAGTAATAAATGAATTCAGTGCACTGGCAGAATACAAAATTAATATGTAGAAATCTGTTGTGTTTATATACACTAATAACAAAGGAGTAGAAAGAGAAGTTGTTAAAAATTCATTACAATCACACCAAAAATAATAAAATACCTAAGATATACTTAACCAAAGAGGTGAAAGACTTGCAATTTGAAAACTATAAAACATTGATGAAAGACAATGAAGATAAAATGTACGAATGGAATATATTCTGTGCTCACAGGTAGGAAGAATATTGTCAAAATGTGGAAACTACCCATGGCAATCTAGAGATTCAGTGCAATCCCTATCAAAATACTAACAGCATTTATCATAAACTAGAATAGTACTTAAATTTATATGAAAGCACAAAAACCCTGAATATTACCAATGGAGTCTTGAGAAAGAAATACAAAGCTGGGGGTATCACAATCCCAGATTTTAAAATATATTATAAAACTGTAGTAGTCAAAATAGTATAGTAGTGGCACAAAAATAGACATGCAGATCAATGGAACAGAATAGAGAGCCCAGAAATAAACCCACATCTATATGATCAATTAATCTAAAACAAAGGACACAGGAATATACATTGGGGAAAGGACAGTCTCTTCAATAAATAAAGTGGGGCAAACTGGAAAGATTCATGCAAAATATTAAAAATGGACCATTTTCTTACACTATACATAAAAATAAACTCAAAACGATTCGAGACCTAAACTGGAAACATAAAACCATAAAACTCCTAGACCATCTGCAAAACAAAAAGCAACCTACTGAATGGGAAAATATGTTTATAAGTGATATATCTGATAAGGAGTTAACATCCAAAATATATTTAAAAACTTACACAACTCAATAACAAGGAAACACAAATAATCTCATTAAAAATGGGCAGAGACTAGACATATTGTTTTTTTCCAAAGAAGATATGCAGATAGCCAGCAGACTCACAACTCAATGCTCAAGAGCACTAGTCGTCAAGGAAATGTATATCCAAACCACAATGGGGTATCACTTTACACCTGGCAGCATGGCTAGAATAAGAAAGACAAGAAATAAGTTTTGGTGAGGATGTGGAGAAAAAGGAGCTCTCATGCACTGCCAATGGGAATGTAAATTGGTGCAACCACTGTGGAAAATATCACGTAGTTTCCTTAAAAATCTAAAAATAAAAATACCCCATGGTCTAGTAATTCTACTACTGAATCCTTAAAGAAAATAAAAACACTAATTTGAAGAGATAAATGCACCCCTATGTTTATTACAGCATTATTTACAACAGCCTACATATGCAAGCAACCAAGTTCATTCATTGATAGATGAACAGATAAAGAAGATGTGAGACATGTGTACATACACACGCATAATACACACACACACACACACACAGAATATTACCCATAAAAAGAATGAGGTCTTGCCACTTGCAACTACAAAGATAAATCTAGGGGGTATTATGCTGAGTGAAATAAGTCAGAGAAAGACAAATACCATGTGATTTCACTTGTATGTGGAATCTAAAAACAAAGCAAAAAAGTGGCCAACCAAAAATGCAGAAACATACTGATTACACAGAGAACAAATGGGTAGTTGCAAGAGGGGAGAGGAAAGGGCAGAAGGGCAAAGACATGAAGAGGAGTGGGAGATATGGGTTTCCAACTGTGGAATAAATAAATCACGGGCATAAAAGGTATGGGATAGGTAAGGCAGTCAACGGTAGTGCAGTACTGTGGTATGATGATGGATGGTAGCCACACTTGCCATGAGCATAGCATAATGTATCGACTTCCTGAATTACTAGGTTGTAGACCTGAATCTAATGTAACTTTGTGTGTCACCTATACATTGATTAAAAAAAAAAAAAGTCTAAAATGTGGTTTGCAAAACTATTATTCACAAAGGCAGGGCCCTACCTAAGTCTATGCAGGAGTTTTGTGAAGCTCTCTAGTGTCCAGTATTTAATTTATATTTACATCTCAACTGAGATGCACTTCCTCTAAGACATTTTTCTATTTGAATCTTAAGCCTTTTAGTTATACCTATACTGTCCCCAGTAGTTACCATCATCATATTTTTCTAATTTTTCATTAATATTTACTTTTATTTTAAAGGATTTTATTTATTTAAGAGAGAGAGACATAGAGAGCATGAGAAGGGAGAGGTCAGAGGGAGAAGCAGACTCCCTGGCGAGTGGAGAGCCTGATGTGGGGCTTGATCCCGGGACTCCAGGATCATGACCAGAGCCAAAGGCAGTTACGTAAACAACTGAACCACCCAGGAACCCTTAGTATTTACTTTTAAGAAAGGAACTACACTGTCTAATTCTTGTATCCTTAGCAATTAGCACAGGGCTTGATACATAATGTGTTCTCAGTTTTAAAAGTTAATTATTGCAATATTTGTTGAAAATTTATATGTTCAGTGTATTATCATCTTAGAAGATGTACATATCAATCATAATGTCATGTTATAATGATAGATTTTCAACAAATGCACTGTTTTTCTCTCTCGCCCCAAGGCTTTTATATATGTTATTCCCTAATCCTGGAATGCTTTCCCCAATGAATTCATTAGTGACTCTTACTCTCCATTCTAGTAATTGGTAATATAGTACCTCTTCAGACATCCCTCTTTGACCACTCACAAATACGCATCTTCTTTATATATCCACTAACATATTTCATTGCACTTATAGTCTTCATCATCTTGTATACACTTGTTTAAATATTTGCTTTATGTATGTTCTCCCATTGCCAAGTAAGCCCCATGCTGGCAGATGAATGTTCTTGCCAATCACTGTATCCCATCACCAAGCAGAGTGCATGGCATACTAAAGGAATTCAGTAATGACTTCTTGAGTTAATAAATAAGTGACTATAAATAGATTTAAAGATAAGAAATTCCCAGCAATATTCCAATATTGTTCAGAGGAAATATACATATTGCTTACAATAATAAATGTATATATAGAAATGCAAAATGAAATTCACTAGACTTTAAAAATGAGAATGATTCATTAAAAGTACATTTTTTGTTATTACTTGCTCTAGTTTCCTGGTCACCTAAAGACATTTGGATCTGAAATGTGATCTTCTATATTAATACACATGACAAGCAAGACTATTTGTGCAAATACCCAGAGCTGAGTCATCTGCCAGAAACATCCTCAACTATATAATAATCAATTTATAAACCAGTTCATTGAGTTTAGTCAGTGTGAGATGATAATCAAGAGATATGCAATATTCATTACATGTACATTCATTCACACATTCATTCATTCTTCATGTTTATTTCCTAAATGCCTACTGGGTACCAGCACTGTGTCCAGAATAGCTTTGCTCTGCTTAACTGTGTGTAAAAGGTTAACATCAGGCCTGGGATGATACAGAATTGGGAATTCAGTTCTGTCTTTGCAGGACTGTTTCCTTGGAAACTACAGAGTTAAGATAAATGTGGAATGTTGGTTCTGCCTTGTTTGCTATATGGAAATACTACTGGATTGGGGCATCTGGGATTGGGCATGCAACCGTGGGGCCTATGTGAATAGAGGACTAAGGAATCTGTGAACTAATGTAGCTGTAGATGCCCCTTGAGAGGAAGATGGCCTAAGTTCTGAATCTCATTCCCTATGGAACTAAACAAATTACAATTGGAATGAAGCATGTCTATGTTCCATGGGTTCGATTGCCTTTCCAAGCCTGAAACAATGCTGTACACATAAAATCTGGGACTGATCCTCCAAATTCAGAACTACAGCTCCCCCCACCCCACACCAAAAAAAAAAAAAAGTCTTCAATAGTACAACCTCCCTGTAAGGTTCCACTTGCTGGCCTTTCTCTTTTGCTTTGTCTACTGACATCTGATGCTTTTAGTAACTTACAATGATCAGTGTCATAGTAAGAGGTAGACATGTGTTCATGGATCAGCCCTACTACTTCTTGGCTCTGTGACCTTGGCAAGTGATTTGATTACTTACATCAGTTTTCTTCTGCAGAATGAGTTCACACTGAAGAAAAAGTAGAGCACACTTGTTCATAATGCCATCTTAACAGCCTGATTCCACAAACTGAACTACCATTAATAAACAAATGGCTGTCTATCCAACTTGTAGCCAAGTTACTGAACCTCTGCATTCCTGGGTTCCCTAAATACAAAACAGAGAGAATTGAACACATATCACAGACCAGATATGAGGATTTAAAAAGTTAGAATATATAGTAGATATAATACCCAGCACATATAATTCCTCAATCAATGCTAGTTATTAATTATAATTATATTCAAATTACAACATAATATTTATTCTTTCAGTGTTTCTACTTCATGGAAAACAATGAAATGATAGGTCATTACCCTGGGAAGATTATGTAGTAAAAGAAGGCCTACATATTCCAAGTATGCATGGGAGAAAACAAAAAATAAAACACAACTAATCCAGAGGGGTTACTTTTCCTCTCTTAGACTGAAGAAACAACTAAATGATGTTTAAATGAAAGAGTGTAACTCACAAGTAGCAAATTAATTGAAGAACAACACCAGGTTACATACAGTCACCATGGTGATCCAGAACAAAACATCTCAATTGGCTCAATTTATTTAGTATTTATTCCTCCTTCTTTCTCCAAGTATTTATATAAATTGATACATTTCTTCCTTTCTCAGAGTGGGGCAGGGGCTCAGTTTTTTGTTCTCTAAGAAGAGAGTGTCAGATGACTTGTATGACCATCTGTAGTTCCAAGTTTCTATTACCCATTCAAGCTAAGGAAACTGAAACAAATGACTCTCAGATGTGCAGCCCCACTGGATAAGAATTACATATATGCATATGTCTTGTTCTTAGTAAAAGAGAAATCAAAGGAAGAGAAATGTGTAACTCGACTTCCCCTTCAATTAATCATCCCAGAGATTTTTTTTTAATTATATGTATATCGTATACTCTTTATCTGCTTACTTTTAAGTTTTCTGAAGAATTGCCATTTGCCTGTGTGGAAACTGAATATTGAACCTCTCCCAGAATCTAAAGTCATGTTTGTCTCCCACATAGTCCAATTCTGAAATTTTTGTGACATTTTCATTGGTTCAGTAAATTACTCTGCAGTATATGCCTGCCTTTCCTTTCTCTCCTCACCTTCTAGAGGGAGAGGGAGGGGGAAGGGGGAGGCAGATAGTGGGGTAGAAGGAGAGAGAGAGAGGGAGATGGAAAGAGAGGAGAGAGAAAGGGAGAAAAATATATATAAATGAATCTGGTCACAGCTGTGGAGACTTTCCTAGTCACCTCCCACCCACACTCACCCACCTCACCTGGCAGCTGTTCATAGCAATCATTTCAATTAAAGCAAAAACCACTTTTAATCAGGGTTGTTGGTTGGCTTTGTCTGTTCTATCTTGTGGCAAAGTTTCCTCAAGTTCCACAGATGCACTATAGATGATTCAAACTCCTTTGTCATTTATTATGCTCATACACGAGTTTAATGTGAGTGGGCTGCTTGAGAAATAATTAATTGTCTTTCTACAGCTGGGGAGGAGTCCTTCCGCTACATCAGTCTGGGGCTGAAGGAGGCTATGGGATTGTTCTCAGCCATCCCAGTGAGCGACTGCTTATAAATAACTGAAATCATAAGCTGGGAAGGCTGATATATAATAAGAGTTCCATACAGAAATTCATGATCATTATTGCCTTCTCTGTTGGGGATAAACTCAGACTTAGGAAGTTTACATGATGCATTGGTGTGTTCTGCCCAAATTCATGGAAATCAAAAGATGTAACATTATGGGCTTTGGAACTGCAAAGACCTCAGCTTAAGTGTGCTCTTTAAAAGTTATGTACTTCATGTTTTTGAACCTGTCTTCATATCTCAAAGACAGGGGGAAAATGATACATACTTTGTAGATTTTTTATAAAAATTAAACAAGTTAATCCATTTAAGGTGCTTAATACTATGTTTGATATCATGTATTGGCTCAATAAATGCTTATTATTCTTATTATTTAGTCTACATCATGAATGTGATTCCCATTGATCCACTAAATTTCATGTAGCAAAACACCCATCCCAAAGTTCTATGCTACAGCTTCTAAACACATTTTTGCGCATATGACAAATGTGCCAGCAGGGTCAAAAGAACATGGTCATCCCTATTTCTACAGAGACATCTAAGATTGGATATTTATTTCTGAAAATGATTTACAGCATCATTTTAATATGCTTTATAATCATGTGAAGGATGATGTATCACATGGTATATCCATGTACAAACAATAATAATATACATATCAAGAAGTGTTTCCAGGTCTGATGGAAATAAATCTTCAAGCAGTTTTAAAGCCTATAATAATAAGCATTGTCCAGAATCCTGAGGTTTGAGCCATTACAGGCTACCCCAGTTTATTACAGACTTTACCCTAAAGCTAGTCATGGATGGGGATGCATTCTGAGATCCTATTATTTTTATCTACATGAAGAAACAGCACCACTTTAACCCAAGTATATGTAGTCAGGCACTTCAAATAGCATTGTGATCTGGGGGAAATTGTTCTCTTCCAACTGTACTACTAGCAATGCTTCTGATTAAAACCTACCTAGAAAGAGGCTCAAGACAATATGTTTAACATTCATAGAGAGAAATAGCAAATATCTGATAAGCTATCAGAGATACTAAGATATTTGTAAAATTTTAGGCATAATAAAATAAATATAAGAGGGGCACCTGGGTGGCTCAGTGGGTTAAGCCTCTGCCTTCAGCTCAAGTCATGATCTCAGCGTCCTGGGATCGAGCCCCACATTAGACTCTCTGCTTAGCGGGGAGCCTGCTTTCCCCCACTCTCTCTGCCTGCCTCTCTGCCTACTTGTGATCTCTCTCTCTCTCTGTCAAATAAATATATAAAATCTTTTAAATAAATAAATGTAACAGTGTATGTGAGGATATCTAGTGCATTTTGCTTTTATGATACTTAAGGTGTTGATAAAATTGCGCATCTATGAAATGTCAAAATCTTCGTAGCACATTTCCAGCATGCATTGGCTGAAGACTAGTTGATCCTATCTTCCAAGTGTGAATCATACATGTAGATAGAAATGGAACAAAGACACAGAATCAGGAACCCATATGTTTCAGTCTTAAACATTGTTTCACTAAGACACAGACATATCTGTTGGATACCTTTAAAATTCAAAGCATGGAACTAGGCACTTTACATATGTTCATTTCACTTGATGTTAATCTCAGCCCTGACATGCTATTATCTCTATTAAAAGGATGAGAAAGAATGATGCTCAAAGAAGGAAAACCCCTTGCCCATGATCTCATAGCTAAAATGCCAGAGCTGGATTTTACATTCAATTATACAAACCTGATCTCCTCTTTCCTAAATTAAAAGCAGGGAAGGAGTTGAGTAACGGAGATTGAGGGATACTAAATTCCCACCATATGAAGCTCCTTCTTAAAGCAGGCACCTCTTCTAATATCATAACAATTGCAAAACATGAAGGGTCTTTGTTCCTACCTTTATTTAATGAGTGCCTATTATTTGTCTATCATTGTTCTAGGCCTGACAAATACAGAAAAGAAAAGAGAAAGGAGGGGAAGCAGAATAATCTTTTTTAATAAGCTTATAATCAACAAATCCATCTAAAGGGCAGCTTTGGAACTCTGTCATTTCCAACTAGCGCTTGATCCAACAATAAATCTTCTGACTTATGCCCCACTTTGAAACAAACCTATGTCCCACAGTATACATCGGTAATTCTATAACTTGGTCAGTTCTCCCCAAAACATAATTAAATGTTAATATGTTGGAAATATTATATCAGAGATTTACAGAATGGGGGTGGCAATAATGCATTTCATGTAATTGTTCTATTGAATAAAAGTGTTGGCTGAAAACTAAAAGGGAAGGTTGTCATTAAATCATTAATTACCACATTTAAAATGGTCTATTTAGTTTACTGGTTAAGTTATTTGAATAAATACCTAAAAAGAATCCATTTTGGGGAAAAAAAAGAAAAAAACACCTAATGGAACTGAAGCTCTAAGATGAAAACAAAAAGAATCACTACACCATGGAAACAACTATCAAAATAAGCCTTAGCATGTAGACTTAATTACTGACTCTTGTAAAGTATGTATATAAATAGTTTGACTTTGCAAATAAATGCTATCTGACAGCTATTTAGTGAAATGAAATTTTGTTACAAAGCCTTAAATTTTATTTAATTATGTGCTATAAATATAAAATGAGTCCAGAGAATAACATGAAAATCTCTCATTTGATTAGTAAATTGCTGCTTATGCCTTACTATGTGAATATGAGCTTGATTTTTGTTGCTGCTGTTCCCTTATATATGCCATGGTTCCAGGATTCTTTTTCTAAAATACAGCTGTGGTCTCTTTTTTAAGACCCTGTTACTACAAGTCTGGGGTTTTACTGAGTTGGCACTCAAGACCTTCTAGGATCTCATTAAACTCCCTTCCCAGCATTATTTTCTTGTCTCCCCTTCAGTCATGGCCTCTGTTTTGATATATTGTTATTTGCATATGCTGTTCTTTCCACATGTGATTCTCTTGAAGACTTATCTATCAGCAAAAGCAGTGACAACACCATGTCCTAAACATAATCACCCACACTGTCCATTGGTTCTCATAACTGAGCACCAATAAACACACTTTCTGGATTGAAAAAACTGCAAATACAAGTTGGGAGACTGATAATGAACAATTGGTTATAGTTGTTTATTAGCATTTGCTACTCATCCTGCAAGTAAGCATTTCAAAGGGAATAGAGGATCAAAGATACAAGCAAAGGAACAAGACTTTGCAAAGCCTTTCCTATTTCACAGAGAAGTATACTGAAATTTGGGTCATGAATTTACCCATTAGAATGACAAGGCTGTTTGATCAGAGAAGCTCAGAGCCACAGACTTACAATACTTGCCTTATATAGTGGGGAACAGATCATGTCAGCAGTTGAGTCAAGAGTGCACTTAATAGTTGGGTTATGGACACTGGGGAAGGTATGTGCTATGGTGAGTGCTGTGAAGTGTGTAAACCTGGCAATTCACAGACCTGTACCCCTGGGGCTAATAATACATTATATGTTAATTTTTTAAAAATTGCACTTAATAACATCTAAGAATTTTTTGTTATGCTAGATTTTTTATACTTCTGCATTCTACTTCTAACTGTACCACTGGGCCTATAGTTAGTTGGGTGGTAGCCCAACACATATAGAATAATATGTGCTTGCATTGCAAACACAGCCCTGAGATAACTCATATAGGTTGGGTGCCCTTTCATCTAATTCTTCAAACTGATCACTATTTCTAAATGACTTCTAAGCTGTTTCAAGATAATGTTTCAAGGCCAAGCTGGCAAGCCAACAACATGGGACATTTTCTAGATAATGCCATCTCCTTTCTGCAGCTGAAAGTAAACTTTCCCTCTAAACCATAAAGAGCTTTCTTGGATTTTCACATTCTATTTTCCATAAACACCAGAGGAGTGGATGTAAGTATGTCAAGCCTGGTATTGGCCAGAGACTTTATTGTTCCATTTATTAAAAGAAAAAAAACAGAGGTAAGTAAAGTATTGTTGATTTATTTTGCTGCTTGGACAAGAAAGTTAATTCTCCTGTGTCAAATGTCTGTGGTCCCTGCTCATCTCTGAATCATGACCCTTAGCCCGACCATTATGATGAAGAGAGAAGCCAAAGATAAGGCTATAAATGCTATCAGATAGTCAAATGATAGAGAAATTTATGGAGTCAGTGCACATGCTTGACCCTTACTGTTGTAGGAACGATCCCAGAAAGAAGCATTTCTGTATCTTAAAAGGGAAAAAAAAAAAAAAAGAGCAATAGGGCAAACTGAACTTTGCACAATCTCACACAAAATGATCAGCAACATAAGAAATAACAACAGGAAAGATAAAAGCAAGAAAATAAGGGAATGAAAGAGACTTATGTCATCTATTTCATTATGAGATACATGTTTGCCGGGAACAAAAAGGAGAGGGAGAGAGTGTAAAGCCAATATCTGTTCTCAACACTGAGGACACTTCATGTTGCTCCTATAGTGACTTCCTCCTAACCTCTTAGGAGGTCTCCAGCACTCCAGTGAGGACATCAGGAAGTGGCATGTAACGTGCCCGGGATCACGTAGCCCCATGAGGCACAGCCTAAGATCCAAAGGTAAATCTGACTTGTTCTCTAGTCTCTCTTGACCGAGCAGGTTTGGTGCTATTTTGTAATAATTATTAGAGGATGGGGTATTATAGAATGACTATTTAAGGAGAAAAGTGAAACTGCTCTGAGAGAGTAAAAATAGATTGAGGTTGTGGAGAGGTTCCAGTATCCGTGAAGTTAATTAAAAGTAGATATTTAATAAAGTTTGCACTGAAACACAGAATGGCAGCTGTAATCAAATCCATGGGAAGGGTAAAGCATACAGGCTCCCAGTGTGTGAAGGACAGAGCTATTTCTGAAATCAAAACAGTAACATGAAGAGATTACAGTTTGACCCATTTCCTGGCATAAGAACTTGGTATTTCCAGATTGCTCAGAATACCAATAACCTTACCACAGCTTGAAAATATTATTTAGGATCAACTGATCTGCAGGCAATGTTGAGAATGGATGCTGAGGCACTTGAAACAGATTTATCTATTATTTAAATTAAAAATGTTATTAATGTCTTATATACAGACATGGCCTGGGGGCCAGATGGCCGCACAATCCCATATTCTAAAGCTCACAAAGCATATTTGACTTAAGTTTTGAACTTATAGTTTCCACATTTAAAAAGAAAATTATTAAAGCCACATACAGACCTCATTCTCAGTAATTAAAAATGACTTTTAAAGACTTCTAAGAAAAAACAAACAAACAAAACACAAAACTACTGGCAAACAGAGTGCAGACTTACTTCTGGGATGATTTGTGAGGGCAAGTGATATGGCATGAATTGTTGTTTTCCCCAGATACTTTATCTTCCTCCAGTGCCAACTAAGGGAAGTCAAAATGTTTTCAGAAACAAGGTTCAGAAAACTTGTTTCTAGAGGTTGTAAATCATTGTGTTTCTAAAAAAAAAAAAAAAAAAAAAAAACCTTTAGGAACATATAAAAAATATTTTTATCTACAAAATGAGAAGCCATTCCAATAAAAAGTAAAAAATGCAATTTATGGTTCAGCGATTTGCAAACATCTGGCTAAGTATAGCTCCTTGAAAACACATTATATTTGACTTTGTGTCTGTGAACCATGGAGATACTCATCTGAAATTATCACTTTCAGGAGTATTCAATAATGATAGTTAAAAATTAAAAATAAAAAGGCGGGGGAGAAATAAGCAAATACCCTTAAGAGACAGCCTAGGGCTTAACAGCTTGGACTTTTAAAGGGGGAGAGACTGAGGTTTAAATCCCAGTTTCACTAATAGTAATTTGATTATGGGTAGCTTATTTTAACATTTCTGATACTTAATTTCCTAGTGTATAAAATGAGAAATTTAAATAAAATAACACATACAAAGTATATAATACTTGAAATATAGTAATTCTTCAATAAATGTTAGCTATTATTTAGATTGAACCACATAAAATTGCCATTTGTGTATGATAGTCAATCATTAACAGCTTCATATGATTTTATATAGTTCAGTCTAGCATTATAAATTCTAAAAATACTTAAAGGGAGACTGGTAAGGGAAGTCCCTTTTTCCCAGCTGAATCAAAAAAGAGAAATTTTCCAAATGGCAAGGAGGCATCTCAATACTGCTAGAGAGAGAGCAATATCCATAAGCTCAGAAATGGTACTGAGTTTTCAGAATAGGAAACGCCAAGTGATACATTCCAGAATGGGACAAAGGGAGGATTTTTTTTTTTTTTTTGCAAACTTTGAATATTGAGGACAGTAGAGGAGTAATTATCTACAGGTCTATAACTTTTATTGGTGATTTTTAAAAAAGAATCAATACATCAAAATGGAATTAAAAAAGTAAATAAAAACGGGACACCTGGATGGCCCAGTCAGTTAAGCGTCTGCCTTTGGCTCAGGTCATGATCCCAGGGTCCTGGGATGGAGCCCTGCACCTGGTTCCCTGCTCAGCAGAGAGCCTGCTTCTACCTCTCCCTTTGCCCCTCCCCAAGGCTCATGCTCTCTTGCTCTCTCTCTCTCTATCTCTATGAAATAAGTAAGTAAGTAAACAAATAAATATATTTTTAAAAGTAAATAAACAACATGGTAAATAGTAAATTCAGAATACTTTGTTGAATAAATTTTCTATAAATTCAAATTAGGATAAAGTTAATGACAACAAAGAGGATTTCTTCTCCCTACTTATATTCTTTTTCCAAACTGTCTAGAAAGCTATCTTAGGACCCTTTGACTTTTTTCACACCCTGAAGACAAAATAGTAAAAATTCTTTAAATACTGAAAAATTGAATTCTTAACATTTTAAAAAATTCTTTATATTTTGGGCACCTGGGTAGCTCAGTCTACCTTAATCATTAAGCATCTGCTTTTTAGCTCAGGTCATGATCCCAGGGTCCTGGAATCCAGCTAGTATCCGGCTCCCTGCTAAGCAGGAAGCATGCTTCACCCTCTTCATTCCCCCTGCTTATATTCCATCTCTCACTGTCTCTCTCTGCCAAATAAATAAAATCTTTTTTTTTTTAATTCTTAAATTTTTAAAATTCTGATAAATTGCAGGCAATGCCTATCCTGCTTTTCATACGCTTTGAAGTAATTCTAGTAGTCAACTTTCATTGTGGTAGTCACTGAGAAATGAACAAGGATATTCAGGAAATAAAAGAATTGTGTATTTAAATCCACCTTGACAAGAGCCAAATGTCCCCAAAACCTTGGAGTTCCCAACACCTCTGCCTATATCCTTCAATGCTCTTCTCGTCATCATTGTGCTTACTTTATCCTTCAAGTAGAAATACACATCAATTCACAAAACTATTTGTGTCCCTGAGATTGCTTATAATGAAACATTCTGAAAATTCAAATGTGTTTTTCACATTTGCTTCCAAAATATAAGGTCCTCCAAGAACCATACAATGCTAAGCAGACACATTGTACCAGCCTCACATTCACAAAAACAAACGTCAGAGAGAAAGGAAACTGAAGTATAAGACAGAACAATAGAAAATCTCCATGAAATAGGCTCCAGGACCCAGGACTTGTTTTCAAGTGTTCGTAGGTTCACTCATTCCTTCTTTCCTTCAACTAAGATGAACTGCACTTCCTGCAATTGGGCACATAATTTAGAGCAAAATTATTAAAAAGTTGCTGTTTTCATAAAATTTGCTGTCCGGAAGGGGAATAGGGGGCAACACTCGAATAAATAAATACTTCAAATTGAGATGAGTCTTAACACAGAAAACAAGTAGCATGTTACAAATAACTTTTTCTGGCATCAGTTTATGAATTCCTTCCTAAGGAAGCAACATTTGATGTAGAAGATGAAGGGTGAAAGGGTTAAGTTGGAAAAGTTAAAAAGTAAATGCAAATTGTGAGAAGAAGGAAAAAAAAATACCCAGAGCTTCCAAGGCTGGAAAGAAAATGGCTTTTCCTAGAATCTGAAAAGTCAGAAAGTCTGGAGCACAGAGAATGAAGGGAACAGCCCTCTAAGATGTGGTTGGAGAAATAAGCAGGTCAAGACCAACGATCTTGAGGGCCATATTAAGGTTTTTTCCTTATTTTGTTTTGTTTTGTGTTATTCTTTCTTTCTTTTTTTTTTCATGATTTTTTTAATTTATTTTTTATTTTTTATAAACATATATTTTTATCCCCAGGGGTACAGGTCTGTGAATCACCAGGTTTACACACTTCACAGCACTCACCAAAGCACATACCCTCCCCAATGTCCATAATCCCATCCCCTTCTCCCAAACCCCCTCCCCCCAGCAACCCTCAGTTTGTTTTGTGAGATTAAGAGTCACTTATGGTTTGTCTCCCTCCCAATCCCATCTTGTTTCATTGATTCTTCTCCTACCCACTTAAGCCCCCATGTTGCATCACCACTTCCTCATATCAGGGAGATCATATGATAGTTGTCTTTCTCTGCTTGACTTATTTCGCTAAGCATGATACGCTCTAGTTCCATCCATGTTGTCGCAAATGGCAAGATTTCATTTCTTTTGATGGCTGCATAGTATTCCATTGTGTATATATACCACATCTTCTTGATCCATTCATCTGTTGATGGACATCTAGGTTCTTTCCATAGTTTGGCTATTGTGGACATTGCTGCTATAAACATTCGGGTGCATGTGTCCCTTTGGATCACTACATTTGTATCTTTAGGGTAAATACCCAATAGTGCAATTGCTGGGTCATAGGGCAGTTCTATTTTCAACATTTTGAGGAACCTCCATGCTGTTTTCCAGAGTGGCTGCACCAGCTTGCATTCCCACCAACAGTGTAGGAGGGTTCCCCTTTCTCCGCATCCTCGCCAGCATCTGTCATTTCCTGACTTGTTGATTTTAGCCATTCTGACTGGTGTGAGGTGATATCTCATTGTGGTTTTGATTTGTATTTCCCTGATGCCGAGTGATATGGAGCACTTTTTCATGTGTCTGTTGGCCATCTGGATGTCTTCTTTGCAGAAATGTCTGTTCATGTCCTCTGCCCATTTCTTGATTGGATTATTTGTTCTTTGGGTGTTGAGTTTGCTAAGTTCTTTATAGATTCTGGACACTAGTCCTTTATCTGATATGTCGTTTGCAAATATCTTCTCCCATTTTGTCAGTTGTCTTTTGATTTTGTTAACTGTTTCCTTTGTTGTGCAAAAGCTTTTGATCTTGATGAAATCCCAATAGTTCATTTTTTCCCTTGCTTCCCTTGCCTTTTGCGTTGTTCCTAGGAAGATGTGTTATTCTTTCTTATGGGTTAGATGGCTTAAATCAAGGGATGAAAAAAATCAGCCTTATACTTTTAAAATTTTACTCTTATGTAGGGTGGAGAATAATAAAGAAAGAGAATTGATCAAAGACCAACACTGTCATCCCTTCAAGAGATGGTGGTGACAAAGTACCAAAATTCAACTGAGGCCAAGGACTCAGAGACAGCCTTCTTTTCAATCAGTTATTTTATCTCCGTAGGTAGCATAACTATGGACAGTGGTTGTGGAAGCAGTGGGATGGTGTGCATTTCCTGGCCAAAAGCCTAAAGACCAACTCACCTTGGTCTCTGACTTCTGTTTACCAAGTTAGGACACTAATTTGTAATCAAGGGGCAAGAAAATTTGAAAACAATTTTTTCAGCAAGTTTTAGTATTTTTTAATCCAGAAATTCCCTTTACTTCATAAACTCAACTATCAGGAATTTATGATAAAAGATGCCTTCTAGGTTTTTGTTGGTGAGAAAAAAAGTTACTTGTTGAGGGATCTTTGCCAATCAGCTCAAGGAAAATTTTTAAAGGCAATCAAGGAGATGATTGAAAAGACTCAGAAAACTACATGTGGAATTTGACAAAAGCAAATGTAAGCAGTTCTGATAGGAACTGGAGATGTTTCAGATAGATACACTGTCTCTCCTTCTGAGTCTAGATTTTCTCTGACATTTTCTTCATACATGTTCCATTCTCCTCTGCAGACTGACTTCCTCTACTAGTCACACCACCAGTGCCCCATGACCTCAAATTATCTACCGCTTTGGTTTAGCCTGTGAACCTTTTCCTCTGATAAAGAGTGACTTTCCAACCCTAGAGCCATCTTCCTCTGAACTTGGGCTTTTTGTCTCTTGGTTCAAATTATCTTTTAGGTATCTAAATGGGAAATTTCAGTTTGTGGTTGCTTTTCTCTTAGTTCAAATATCTACCCCAGAAACAATTCATTATCACACTAGGAGAGTTTGATAAACATAACTACCTATTTTAAAGTCCATCATCCAATCAGATCAATTTAGAAGAGAAAGCGGGACCTATGAGAAACTGAGTTCATAACATAGATCAAAAAGAAAAGAATAACAACTACAATAATTTTTAAAACTCAGAAAAAAAAACAACTTCATTTTCTACACTTCTAAAAAGAATATTAAAGGACAACTCAGACAATAATTCTTAGCAACTTATCTATAAGTGTCCCCTGATCAAGCAAGATTTCAGCACTGGAGATCTTTGACCTGTTTTTGCAGAGTTACATCCCCAAGGAACCCCAACTTCCTAAGTTATGAAATGTTAAAGTCAAGTTTTAGGGCAGAACGTTATTTCACACTTGTTGAGTACACACATATCCTTTGCCTGAAGCTGGGTTTTACAGTTTGGAATGTGGAAAAGCCAAGTGCTCTCCTGATCTGAACCATTTTTTTTCTCCCTTAGAGACACCATCACTAGACTCCACTAGGAAGATGGAGGAGAGAATGAGACATCACTTTTGGTTGAGTGGGAGTCAGAAGTGGAGGAAGAAGGCTGGGGATGGCTTAAAAAGTACACTCCAATTTTCAAATTTCTGGACATTCATGAGCTGCCGGATAGACACTCTGGAGCCATCTAGTGGTATAGCATCATTGATGTAAATGTTGAGAAGAGCTGGGTTTAGCCTTGAAAAAAGTCCATGTGCAACTCTAGTGGAATTGGACTATCTCTCAGAATAATCTCACACAGAGGTTTCATCACTTTAGGAACGCAATGCCAGCTGAGGATGTCCTGGTCCTAGGAAAGAAATGGATATCCTTACTCTGACTCACTCCCTCTGACTACAGCTTCCTCTAGCACTCTTCCAAGATGTACATCATCTAGTGACCTAGGTGGAGTGGAATTTATAAATGATATTTTTAAAATAAATCCATAAAATATAACTCTGAATTTATCCAGTGGTAATTAGAATTTGTTGATTTTATTACCGATGCCTACATAACCCCACCTATTTTCAAATGGACACTTTTGGGTTGAAGTTGAATTGTCAAGGGGATATTTGATAGCTTTAAGTTGTTAAGGATATTGCTTTGTTTTGACAGATATTTATGGGGCTTGGGGAATAGAAGGACTAAGGCCATTTTCTTATTCCTGAAACTGAAAAACAATCCTTTATGAGTATTTTTACTGGAGGGGGCTCATTTGCAATACTTAGAAAAGGTTTTCCACAGAAACTGTGCTGACAACTTCTTTCTGTTCATTTTACCTCATTTCTTTTACTTGGTAAACTAAATTAGGCTCAATGGCAGTTCTCAAAAATTGAGCAAGCATCAGAATCACCTGAAGGTCTGTTAAAATAGAGATTTCTAGACCCTACCCTCAAAGTTTCTACTTCCGATGAGTCTGTGTAAGGTCCAAGAATTTACATTTATAACAGGTTTCCAAGAGATGCTGATATGATTGAGAGACTGTACTTCATGAACTACTAATGTGAAGAATCAAGGCATAGAGGTTCACCCTTTATTTTTCACTGACTCAAGGACAAGACTCAGACATTTTTTCAGAGTTCCCCAATGAGCAACAGGTTTTTACTGTTTGTAATTCTTCTATTTTTAAAACTAGACCTGGTTCTTCCAATAAAATCCTTTGCAGAAAGCAAATATATCACATGTAAAAGCAAAGCTACTCTGATTAAAATGAAGGTTGGGGAACAGAAGTTCACCTGTTCTTCCTCACTACCCACAAATTTCCAAAGTAAATACAGAATCATGTCTACAGGGCACTTAAGCCACCACAAAGCAGCTGGGAAACCAAAGCAGTCAATATAACTGCTGTTCCCCTAATGGTCACCAGCTATACAACTTATCAGACGGTTCTTTTCATCATCCAGACTTCTCTCTCAATTACTGTTTCCTACAAAATGCCTCCCCTTATTACCTCACCATTATTTTTCATAGGGTTGGGGGTATGGAAGAACTATAAATAGAAGAATGTGCACTTTATTTTGAGTATAACTCTTGATTGCATATTTTGTCTCACAGGAGATACTGGGAATGAATGGTAGGAAACATCAACACTGTATGAGGAGTATTTTCTGAATGGCCTGGTTCATGAACACTGATATTTATTTGGAAACATGTTTAAACAATGCCTTCTAATTAAGATTTTGCTCCTTAAATAGCCTGGTTCTGGCCTAATACAGAGCAAAGAGAGAGAAAGAAGTTAAGAATTGTTATCAGGGCTCCTGGGTGGCTCAGTGGGATAAGAGTCTGCCTTTGGCTCAGGTTATGATCTCAGGGTCCTGGGATTGAGGCCAGCATTGGACTCTCTGCTCTGTGGGAAGCCTGCTTTTCCCTCTCGCTCTGCCAGCCTCTCTGCTTTCTTGTGATCTCTCTCTTCCTCTGTCAAATAAATAACAAAATCTTTTATAAAAAATTATTATCAATTTGCAGGTTTTCTAAGCCTCAGCCTTTATCGAGCTACCTATGGGAATATGTAACCTGTGAATATTTATCTAATGCAGATATTTCTCTTTTTTTCCTCCTCCAGATCAGTTCTTGAATCTAAACCATTACTTAAAAGTGGAAAGGTGGAAGGCTCTGTATCTCTGAGTGCTGGGCTTGCTTTGGGATATAAATCTGGAATAAATTCACTTTGGGTGGCAGAGAATTGTATTATTCCTGTAAGATAGGAACCAAAAAAGAATAGTCCCATGAGTTTATTGTTAGAGCTATAACAATCAAGGGAAAACAGACCAATCATATTAAAGGCAGGCATTCCTTTGTTACTGATGTACTAATAATGTAAAGGAGCATTTCAGAATAAAGGAAACCCACTGGAGAGGAGGGGGGCGAAATGGCAGAGACATAGGAGACCCTGTTTTAACTGGTCCCCTAAAGTGAGCTAATTAACTACCAGAACACTCTGAACACTCATGAACTCAGCCTGAGTTGTAGTATTATATACTTCTGGATCTCTACGAGGGCAGAAGATGCCAGTCAGGAGGTAAAACATACTGGGAAGAATCAGACTGATATCAGGGGATAAACAGAAGGGAGAGGGAGCCACCAGAAGCGACCCACTGCAAAGTAATACACCAATACGAGAGGCTGAGCCTGGTGGTGGGTATTATGGAGGCCACGTATTGCATGGAACACTGGGTGTGGTGCATAAATAATGAATTTTGGAACACTGAAAAAAAATAAAATAAAATGGAAAAAAATCAAGAAAAAAACAAACAAACAAACAAACGAAAGAAAAAGAAAGAAAGAAAAAAAGAAAGCCACTGGTATGTAGGAGTTCACTTTTGGCTTGTTTTCTTATCCCATAGACTGAATGTGAATTTCAATGAGCATGTTTCAGACAGTCAATATTCTTTCCCCAGAAGTTTCCATTACAGTCCCTAAACCCATCCTCACTGATCTGTTTCTTAATCTAAACCATTGGAAGACACTTACCTGATATCACTCACTATTTCATTATATCTACTCCACGCCTTGTTGGATCCCCTTGTTGGGGAATCCAACCCTCTCTTAAAGAGGCCTAAGACAAAAATAGCTAATACAAAGTAAATTAAGAAGTTAGGAATAAGTGAGATAATCCAGAAGTAAAAACTAGTAATGCTTACAAAATTGAGTCCTGCATCTATCACCAAGGATCAACATTAGAGAATCCAAATAAATGTTTGAATTCCAGAGGTAAATAGAGGGTTAGAAATGAGAGATAACTGTTAAAAAGTCAATTTCTGAACAAATTTGGGGAAGTGGAATTAAAATAAGAATAATGGGAGAGAATCCAAAACATGACAGTTTCTGTCATATGCAAAACAGACATAATAAATGTTTGGTGACTTATTTCATGGGTTTGTGTTGCTAGGCATGTGTATTAAAGTGTGTATTCAGAATATACATATAATATGCCATTATAATTCCCAAAATGTTTTGTCTACTCTTTTCCATTCCTTAGATTAGGCATACCTCGGATGCCTGAAGAGTAGTCTAACAACGATAACAAAATCATCCAAATTTCCAGGGAAACAATAAGAGGATATACATGGAAAACATATGATAGCATCTTACCATTTTCTCCTCCAACCCCTTGGAGTTTCATATCAACAACCAGATACTAAAGTTACCTACTTATTTAGTCTCAAATTAGTTCACTCTGGGTATGGAGCACACAAAACCTCAAAGCAAACATGCAAAGAAATTCTTCAAATGACATTAATCAGGGACTTTTGACAGGGTGCTTAAGGACTCTATCCATGGCCGGGTGTGGGAGGTGTGACATCAAGATATGAACGTAAGTCGTCCAACTTCATATCACAAGGTGATATTGGAATTTAAAAACATCTCGCAAGAATTACTGCTCTAGTCCTAGCTACTCTTTCTTTCTCATAATCAGAAACTATACATAACTCTCTGCATTTGCTAATTTTAACTGAGGAATGGAAAATAAATTTTAAAAAAGGATTTTCCCCTTACATGTAACTGCTCAGTTTCCTATGGAAAAAAAATTTATTTTATAATACACTGAGGAAATTTGGATAGTGGTCCAAATAAATCCTCCAAACTGACAGACCTATGATTTTTCAAGGGTTGTTACAAAGACTATGCCCTTAAGCCAAACAAGCATCATCTTTGGGGAGATTTTATTTGTGTGATCAATTCATATCTGGACAGGTCTTCTCTTGGTTGGCATAGCAACTAACTGAAGTTCATTGAACTTTTAGATGTGTGTGCTAACAGTCTAAAGCTGATTTTCCCCCCCATAGGGACCAGAAAAGGCTTTCTTTGTTAAACCTCTCCAGTTGCATTCAAAAATACATCATTTTCCTCAAGCCTACAAACACACACAAAAACACACATTTGAGATTTCGAAAGTAATATTAAGAAAATTGCTTCTATCATATAATACCATAATAAGTTTCCTCTATTTCCTGAAAGATAGGCTAAAGTCAAAAATTACCCTGTTTTCTACTCATTTTTAGGACTTTCCATGATAATCTTAGGAGATTCTTTCCAAGAATTTTTTGGGGTAAGGTTTTGTTGCAGAAGTATAGGCAGTGATCTTTCAGTGTTGGTGTTTACTCTGGCCTTGATAAGGTTTTCAGTTTGGAAATGTTAGGTCTCCATTGCTTAGTTAAATATCTCTAGTAGTTTATTTTCATGCCAGTTAGTTAAGGAATAAGTTAATCAATGCCTATTTAGAGAGGAAAACATGTCATGAATCTGTAATAACACTGTGGAAGATGAAGAAGAACAAAAGATATCATTGGCTTTTAAACAAACTATAATATCATTTTTTTAAAAAGACCAATGTAAAAGGAATACTAGAAAAGTTGTTTCTACTATGAACAGAACAAAAAACACTTTAAAAGGACACATTTCTAGATATATCATCCCTTCTTGTTAATTCCCAATTTGGAAAAATTATTACTATGAGTTGAATAAGCTTCATGTGTAAGACAGTTGTTCTTTTCTGGAAGATGTATTATCTGACCTATGTTTACCTAGGAAATCATCTTATTATTTAAAGATATAAGACGAAAAGATAGAAAAAGATTAAAAGATTAAAAATTACTCCCTTATAAAGACTAGAATGCTATTCTAGTTATTTGTTCAAGGGACATCCCTGTTCCTTCTTATTTAAAGTCTGCAGAAGTATCCAATTTTCCCAATTTCAGAAATATTTTATTTGCCTCACTTCCTTTTTTCTGGAGTATAGGAAAGATATCTCAAATGGGACTTTGTAGTCATTTCTCGATGCTGAACCTGTTGGAGGCCTCAGTGCTCTGATAATTACCATCTGACTACTCAGGAAGACTATTTCCTTCCATCTTGGAGCTGAGCCAATCTACTGCCAATGAGGCCTTTACACTTCAATGACTTTATTGATCAACAGTGATTAGGTCAAGTTGCTGATAATGTGTAACTGACCACTGCTATTTATACACAACTACTCAGCAGCCCCAAACTAGGGCTTAGCTGCGTGTGGTTTTGTGGGCAGATAGACTCTGGCCTCCTATGTCTGGGGGTCTTTTATAATGAAGCGGGTGTATTGTAGAGATCTTCATTTATAAATGTCCTTTTTGAACTGAAGGGGCTGCCTTTGTTTCATACAGAAAAGGGAGAAGTGAGAAATGTTTAAAGCAGGGGTTGCAGGAGGCTGTGGGCATATGGAGAAAAGGAGAGTTGAGTGCCAATTCTGAACAAAACCCTGCTGTATGATTTTGAAAGGATGTGTATAAGGTTTAACATTAACCTATACTGCCATCCTGTGGAGCAAAGGAGAAATTTTTATCTTCGTGAGTAGCTGACCGCACTGCAGGGAACTTAATGATAAACAGGAGGCCAAAGGCTGGCTCCAAACAGTACACTTTTAATTAAAAGTATCTTGAATCCACATTACTACGGCTTCAAATGACAGGCTTTGGGGCATTTTCTAGAGTAGTAAACAAAGCAATCCTCTGAGACTACTAACAGTCTCTAAAGGCCAAAGGCCAAACCTCTCTTATACAATGGAAAGGCTGAGGCTCTGAACCTAGGCTCCTTCATCCCATCCGACAAAAGGAAGGAAGAAAGAAAAAGAAAGAAAGAAATTAAGAAATTCTCAAGGGAAACCTTGAGAACTCTAGAAATCTCAAGGTGGATTAGAGAAAAGAAGAAAAGGCAAGAGGCACAATTTTAGTAACAAATGAGCATGAGGGGAAAGGAAATGTCCGAAGAAAGTGTTAGATCTGAAACCAAGGGAGTCTGCAATTAAGCAATGGCAATCATTTACAGAGGATTCTTAAAGGAATCATTCCCTGTTCGTGTCAAAGAAAAACTACCCAGTGGAGTTAAACAGGCAAAGAATTCATTATTTAAGACAATTGCAATAGGGGACTGACAGCTAGTATAAAAGTACCAGAGGACTTTGAGTTTGGTCCATGTAATTAGACCATCTGTGTGTCCTAACTGTTGCTTAGAGAAGTTAGGGTTCTACCCTCTCACGGAGTATAGGAGATGGGGCCCAATCGTGAAGAAAAAGGCATTCCTGAGTGGTGAAACTGGCATAAGTCTGAGAGAAAGTTTCCATATCAAGGAACAGATAAAAACCTTATCATTGTAAATTTTCTAAAGTAAGTGATCTTTAAAAAGAAAAGTTAGGGGCCTAATATCAAGAAAACATCTGTCTGGGGTTTAGTCAAATTAAGGAGAACTTTGGTCAGTCAGCTCCAAATCTGTAAAACGACCAGAGTAATTCCAGCACCATCTTTACCTACACATGTGAATGTGTGGGGCCGGGGGGGTGGGGGGGTGAGAGAAATATGTAAGTATGTTGTAAACCAGTAAATACAGTATATACAAATGATATGATCTACTGGGGTAGATTGAGCTATTGGTCTTAACCCTCTACTTCTCTGTAGTAATATTATATATTCACCCTCTTGCCTTTCTTGACAGCATGCTTTCTACCTTTGGGTTTGCCCCTGTGACTGGTTTAGCCAGCTGTCTCTCAGGAGATGTATCATAAACAAAGGCTTGTATTCTTGCACTTGGGTCATTACCATGAGAGGAACACCCTGTAATATCTCACTGGTCCCAGAATAAAGAGAAGCACAGGGAGCAGACCTGAAATGAACTCTCAACCTGGATTCAAATCCAGCATCGTTTGTATAGACTGTAGTCTCCCCAACCATATTGGTGCCCCAAATCTTCAAATCTTAAATGGTGATTAGTTGTGGGAGTAGAGAAATTGAGCATAAAGTACAAAAATCTCAGGAGAAAGGTGGGTGTACTCCCATCACATATTCCCTACCACATATTTGAAGGAAAACATGACCCAACAAAATTTTGCATCTCTTTGCAACAAAAACAAAAACAAAAATTTAATATGCAAGTCTCTTCTATTTTTCAATTTTCCTTAAATTGATTCCTTAAATCCCTTATTGACGAGTATTCCTATGATAAATTAAATGAAATAGGGTTGCCAGGCTGAAATAAGGAATCTGAGTTTGCTAGGTACAGAGGAAATAAACAACTATGAAAAGGTGAGCAAGAGATAGATAAGAAAGAATACTTATCCCCCTTCCTTTAACTCTCACTTCCTACTCATACCCCAACTAACAAACCTGCGTCATTTGAGCTGAAAGAGGAATTCATCTCTGAATATACATCTGAGTTAAAAATCCGTCTGCAATGGTCCTACTGGGGCTTTTGAGAACAATGCCATCTCTTAAAATAACTGTTTTCAATCATGACCTTCAGTGTGTCTGAAAGGTCGTGATGATGAATAGTGAATGGTGAGTGGCATGCTACAGAATACGGCCTCTTAATTGCTCACAGAGAAGTCACATCGGATTTTTAATCCTTCTGTTGATGCCAATGCTTGGAAAAGATCACTGAGTTTGGATCTATGTAGAGCTACAAGGCTGAATCAGAGATGAAAATTTCCATTTGAGCCAGCTACTCAGCCTTTCCTGAAACAATTTGGAGAGGCAGAGGCAGGAAACACAGTGTATCATGATGGTGTGCACAGAGTTTAGCATCAGTCATGTGTGCGCTTAAATTGTGGTGCTACCATTTAAGAGCTATGTGGGCTTGAGCAAGTTTGTAATCCTTCTGCATTTCAATAACAATATCTGCAAAATGGGAATTGTCATCACTGCCAGGGTTGTTGTGAGGATTTAGCATGCTAATATATGTAAAATATGGCACACAGTAAGTATGCAAGAGAAGACAACTGTGGCTGTAGCTGTTATAAGGCATTAGGGAATATATATATATATATATATATATATATATATTTATTTATTTATTTATTCCCCCCCCCAGCAAAGAATAAAGATACCAGTGTACTCATACAGAGGTAGAAACTGAAGACCAGGGTGGCAAGGATGGAGGCTGTGCGATAGGGCAGGGGTAGAGGTCGTGGGGTGATGAGGAAAGAGTCTGACAAGACAAATAGGTAGGTGGGTATGTAAGGAATCTATCTGGACAAAATGGAGACCAGAAACAGAAAAATGGTAATAAAATCAACTTCTCGAGTCTGAGCATTCCAAGTTTGCTCCTGGAGCATAAGATTCATGTTGATGACCCCAAATTCAGTGATTATAGGGGAAAGTATGCTTTTCAGCCACAATAATAAAAAAGAAAAGGATGCAATAATTAATTTTATGCCAACCTGCCTGCCTCATGGGATGCTCAGATATTTGATTAAGTTTTGCTCTGGGTGTGTTTGTGGGAGTGTTTCTGGATGAGATTAACATTTGAATCAGTAAAGCAGACCATCCTACCCAATGTCAGTGGGCCTCATCCAATCTGCTGAAAGCCTGAGTATAAGAGAAAAGGCTAATGGGAAATGTACTCTCCTTACCCAACTGTCTTTAGGCTGGTCCACTGGTTTCTTCCTGCCTTTGGGTAGACTCAGACTGAAACTTTACACCACTGCCTCTCCTGGTTATCAAGCCTTTGGACTTGGACTGGAGCTATATTATCAGTTCTCCTGCGTCTCTGGCTTGTTGCAGATCTTAGGACTTCTCAGCCTCCATAACTACAAGAGCCAATTCTTCATAATGAATAAATAAATAAATAAATAAATAAATAAATAAATAGATTTAATTAGTTAGCATATTTATATTATATTTTACATATGAATATGTATATTATCTATTATATATATGGTTTTGTTTCTTTGAAAACCTAAGCTAATATAGAGAATGTTGTGCACAAACCTAAAACAGTACCAAAGTCATCTGGACTTAAGATGTGAGGCAATTGACACTAGGAATTCACCTTTAACATCTGTGTTCCAGGGAAAGCAGGTCATAATCAAAATCATGGGTAGCTCTGAAAAAGAAAAGCAGGCAGTTGTCAGAAAGCCATGCTAGAAAAAGCTTTGGGGAACATTATTAGAAAACTAGAAAAATCAGGAGCTTCTCCTCCAAGTAGAGTGAGCATAGTAGTGGGAAAATAACAGACGCACTGAGGAGATTCTGGGAGACAAGAGAGAAGCTCCTGAGAGCAAATCACATGAGTCCCAACTGAGTAGAGAATCGAAGTGAGGGGAAGAATCTTCATTTAGGGAAGGAATGGAAATGACAGAACCAGGCTTTTTTTAGTTTTATCAGAGCACATTTGGAGCTGAGGAAGACAAGTAGGCCTCAATTTAGACACAGGGCACAACATGATGTCTCCTTCCCAGAAGCCAGGTAGAAGCCTGGTCACTAGGAATAGAACACAAGACACAGAACAGCTGGAAGCCAATATGATGGGATGTGAGGTACCTGAGATTCCAATTAGACGCCTATTAAAGGATCCACACAGGGAACAGCTCTGATCCAGGTTGGACACTGCCTTGGAGACAAGAGACCTTAACAAGACTTTTGTAATGACCACACTGCCTGCTGGGCTTTCGAGCAATAAATCTCCCTGACATCTTTTTCTGTAGTTGTAGAAAGGAGACGTTCCCTGTCCTTACCCTTGTCCAGTTCTTTCTATTCGTGAAGCTTCTCCTGGTGAAACCCCCCTAAGGCAGGATACATTGACAGACCAAACCCTGAGGTGTGGTGTCAACTCACTCTACTCCTGATATAATCTCAAATTGCTCTTTAATCTCTGAGTGGTGACCTTGTTACTGACTTTCTGATTTTTGGCTTGACTACCCCTCACACTTGAGACTTGATGTTCAGTACTGTTTTCTTAGAACCATTCTTCCCTGCATTTGTTGAAGTAGAATGAGAAGTACACAGGGGTCTAATTACTGAAGCAGACTTGGAAATTAACTTTTCCCATCTTTGCCAGAACTCTTGAAGGAAGGATGGATTTATTGATCAGATACATGAATAGAGGCTTTCATTTACCCCAGCCATGGTTTAGATTATATCTGCTACACGAACACTCCACCACACCCTGAACAGCACCATGCCAATCTTTATGAAAGGAAGAGGAAGATGATAAATTTTCTAGACTCAAAATTCATAGTTTCAGTTTTCTTAAGAGTTACCATAGAAAGCCAAGTAGCCTAATGGGAATCTTTGGAAAATGAAAGTATGAGATGAGAACTTTGAGACAGAAGGCACGTGTTACTAGAATAGACTCTTTCCTGATACTCGTCTCCAGTTCTCCAACTCCATCGATACGGGTAATCACTTCCTGTGTTGAAGTGAATTTGAAATTGGGAGATGAGAATTTATTAACTTTGAAGAGGTTTAAAATTCATTATAAATGCCTCTCTTGTAGAATTAGATTTGAATTGGAAAACTTTTCAAATTCGAATGTTATAGGGACAACAAAATCTTAAAAGTAGGCAAATGGCTCCTGTTTCTTCCAAATTTATTATTATGCTCCAGTAACAAACTAGGCAGCAATTCTTTACCATTACTGAATTTCAGAAGATTGGAGGTTACCAAAGCAATTTGTAAGACTCTCTCTATCCCTCTCTCTCCATCCTATTGTCACACCCATTCTCCAGCCATTTAAGATGAATGAATTTGAATGAAGCAACAAATATAGGCCAGTGAAGTCTATGACCTGAAGCAAGAGATCCAGCCCAGGCACCCACTATCAGGCAGCAACTGGAGAGCCTACTTGAGTGGAGCAAGACTGGTTAGGCTTGTTTCTCAGGACTTTTCCATTAGGAAAGTTTTGGGGCTACTACTTCAAAAGACATAGACATCATGAAAGAAGTAATAAGCTATGATATTGTGATTTAGAATAAGAGATATATATTTGCCGTTTCTGGCACAGAGCCCTCAGTGAAGCTATATAGGTGTCTTTTGTTATGCTAATAAGGTGACTTTAGGACAGCACCTAAGAATGAGGGCTGGTTGCCAGGAGAACCCACCATGGGATTAGAAGTTTGGAACTTCTCCTATCCCCCTAATTTCTGGGGAGGGCAGAGGGCTGAAGATTGAGGTCAGTCTCCAGTCGCCAATGTTTTAATCAATTATACCTTTGTAATGAAGCCACTATAAAAACCCAAAAGGACCATGTTCAGAAAACTTCAGGGTTGAAGAATACATAGAGATTTGGAGAAAGTGACATACTTGGGAAGAGCATGGAAGCTCAGTGCCCCTTCCCCATACCTTGCTCTATGTATCTCTTCTATTTGACTTTCCGGAGTTATATCAGTTTATAACAAAAGGTGATCTAGTAAGCAAAATGTTTCTCTGACTTTTGTGAGCCACTCTAACAAATGAATTGAACCCAAGGAGGGGGTCTTTGGAATCTTGGGTCTATGCAGTCAGAGAAGCATTGGTGACAACCTGGACTTGCTACTGGTATCTGAAATGTGTGCGTGGCTCAGGGGAAGCAAAGCAAGTCTTATGGGACTGAGCCCTTAACCTGTGGAATCTGATGTTTTCTTCAGGTACATAGTGGCAGAATTGAACTGAATTTTAAGAAACCCGACAGGTGTCAGAGTATTTCTTATTGGTGTGGGGATCCTTATACACACATTGTAATTGGGTCTTCAATTCTTAAAATTCTTTAAAGGCCTTTCAAGTGTAGCCTGACTTTACCATGCCATAGTCTCAGCTATCCATTTCTCCCCTCAGATCTAGGCACCAGAAAGCCTGTTATTAAATATCCGTTTCCTTTTATGCACCCACCCTGTCCTGAGACCAAATGTGCTGTGTGAGAATTAATAAAAGATGTTGAGGGCAAAACATTCATAAGTGAGTTACTGCAAGAAGCTTGTTTTGTTTATTTAAATGCTGAGCTCGGATTATGCTTGCATGTTTATAAAAAGCTTTCATTATTTGAAGAAAATGCTCTAAAATGTAAACAGAAGCTGACTTTGGGTTGCAGGATTACTGATGGCATATCCTTGGAATTGTTTTTTTCCTTTCTGCTTTTATTACCTTTTTTATTAAGTGTATGCTATTTTTATAACCTAAGAATGGTATAAAATTAAAATCCTATTCATTTTTATGAACACTTTAGTATCTTCCTGTGTGTGTGTGTGTGTGTGTGTGTGTGTGTGTCTGTGTATGTGTTAACATGGCTGCATTTCTGCATTACTGTATCACAAGGGACTCTTTTCCTATATTATACTTTCCTCTTCTTTGTCCCTCAGAATTATTTTTAAGCTATAATCAATGCAAAAGAAAATCTCAAAGCACTTTACTTTTCTCACACCAACTACCACTTTATTTTGAATGAACTCAGTAGATCCACAATGAAGAATCATTACACAACCTAGCATTCAAAAAAAGACAACCTACATCTTAAGTGATATATTGCACACTATACCTGCTTTCCGAGAGATACACAAGGCAGGCATCCCCAGAAGATGTAGCTTTACTAAAGACCAAAGACACACAATGAATTATCCATGACCCCAAGATTATTCACAAGTCCCAAGAGATCAAGAGCATGAGTCCTGGGAGTGATGTCAAAATGTTACTTGGAAGCACTTAGAATAAGAAAGTGATAGATTAATTGAAGATTAAAGATTTCTTATGAATTGGTATGTATGTTCCAGGTTTTATTTAATCTATACAGTGTCATTCAGATGTGAATGACATTATCCTCATTTTGTGGATGAAAACACTGAAGATCAAAACGTAATGGGACTTTCTTCATCTTGTATATTCTTTAGGTGGCAGATTCAGAATTTAAGGCCAAGTCCTCTGACTCTAAACTTCCAAACCATGACTTTCAGGAAAAGGGCCAAGACTATACAGAATTATGAGCTTTATGTTCTGTATATACAGTTGTGGGGGTGGGGAGAAGGGAGTAGAACATGGAACAGAGCATGCAAGAGGATGGAACAAATAAATGTTCAAATCTTGGGCACCTGGATGGCTCAGTGGGTTAAAGCCTCTGCTTTCAGCTCAGGTCATGATCCCAGGGTCCTGGGATCGAGTCCTGCATTGGGCTCTCTGCTTCAGTGGGAGCCTGCTTCCCCTGCTCTCTCTCTCTGCCTGCCTCTTTGCCTACTTGTGATCTCTGTCAAATAAATAAATAAAATCCTTAAAAAATATATAAAATAAAATTAAAAAAATAAATGTTCAAATCTTCACATATCTCTAAACTATATTGACCCTAAAGAGCCCCTTTCTTCCTCTCCTCATATTGCCTAAATTATTTCCCTAAATCCAGTCTCTTCTCTGGTTGGGCTATAAAACATGCGCAGGCTTTAAAAAAAAAAAAAAAAAAGTCTCAAATAGTAACTAAATCTCAGGGATTCTAGGTGACTTCTGAACATTTAGAATTACCCTATGTTAAACAAATTCCCTAGAAACTCTTGAGGCTTTTTTTTTTTTTTTCTTTAGCAATGTGAGGAAGATACTGGTGTTGGCAGGGCTAGTTATATGATAGACTGAGTAGGCAAGCCTTCGACTTCAAAATGATTTAAAGGGATACTTTGCTTCAAAATATCTGTAATCAGAGTGTACTGGGATTTTAAATCAGACAAAGGATTTGAAATCTAGCCCTGACCAGATAATCAAAATAGAACAAACCACTTCACCTGTCTGGACACAGGAATAAATGCCTAAGATATATGCTTACCCTAAGGCACACTGAGAGGTAATGAAATAACTGGGCTTGGAGCCCAGTTCGATTGATTCCTAGCCAACCATGTTAACCAAGAAATAACCCACAGTAGACCCCAAGTAATTGATTGACGCTTTCTACTTTGCCTACCTGCAGCCTAGAGGCTGGACTCTTTTTTCAGTCTTGATGATCGCAGAGACTTTCTGCTTCAAATGACAAAGTCTGAGAGTCCTGGAGTAGCCCTACCACTTCCCCAGCTTCCACCACCATTCCCTTACCAGCACAGAACACAGCCAGGAAAGAAGAGGAGAATGGTTTTCTTTGGTTTCTTTGGTAACCACCAGGTATCAAGTACTATGATGCTTGCTCATTAACTCAGATGTTCATGCATGTTATCTCAAGTCATCCTACCTATTTATGTCACGATCATTATTATTATCAACTTAAAATTGAAGAAACTGAGGCCCAGAGAGGTGAAATAGCTTTCCAAATTCATACTGCTAGGGAGTGCTAAAACAGGATAGAAGATCCATGTTGTTTCTCTATCCCATGCTTTCCCCCACAAAACTTTGAGGAAAGGATTCATTAGATTTGAGAGATTCTTATTAACCCACACAGTGTCTAACCTACCAGGAACATGTCTTAGGTCCAAGAAAAGAGGGGAGTGGAGAAGCCCATTTTGCACAGTGGTCTGCACGATTCTTGTCTTCCTCTCTGTACACTACATGGGGTGAAGGTAAAGCAGGTTCCTTTTGTATCACTGGAGGGCCAGGAAAATGGTGCAAAACTGGAAGAGAAGCATCTCTGCCATCTAGAGTCTAGGGGCCTCACAGGAGCTGAGGTATCTTTTTGGTAACCTCTTCTCTCTCTGAGTCCTGTTCATTTCTCAGTTGGGGTTGAGCAGAACTCTGGGAAGAATGGATTAAGGAATGCTGGTGTGGCTTTCCATTCCCTGACCTTTACAACGAATGCAACTGGTTCTGGTTTAGCTGCCTCACAAATGAAAACCTTCCACAAAACTGCATTAGGAAGAAAAAGCAAGTCAATCCTGCAGAGAGCAAGGGTCAAATAAGTTTGTGAGGTTTCCTAAGGCCTTATTTAAAAAAAAAAAAAAAAAAAAAAAAAAAAGACAACTACACTGGGCTGCCTCGGTGAGCAAACAGTAGTCCGCTAGGTGGCAGCACATCCTTCCCCCTGACTTCCTGCCTGTTGCTTTGGCAAGCTTGCCCTTTTCAAAAGAGAAAAGGTGGAAAGACAGAGCATAAAAGGGAGTAAAGAGAAAAGAATATTTCCCGAGGGTCTCCAGTGTGCCACACCCTCATATAGATATTATAAAATACATTAGTCCATTTAATTCCCAGAGCTTATAGAGGTAGACATCCTTGCTTTAAAATTACTTATAATCAGGGGTGCCTGGGTGGCTCAGTGGGTTAAAGCCTCTGCCTTCGGCTCAGGTCATGATCCTTACTCAGCGGAGAGCTGCTTCCTTCTCTCTGCCTGCTTCTCTGCCTACTTGTGATCTCTGTCTGTCAAATAAATAAATACAACCTTTTAAAAAATAATTACTTATAATCAGTATCAAATACTGAAGACTTAACCTATGCCAACTACTTTACTGTATATTCATAATTTTACTTAACTCCCTTAATAAGACTCCCAAACTGGGTACTATTACTAACCTTCTTTCACAGATGAGGGAACCAAGGTTTAAAAGGATAAATGACTTTAAAATCATACAACTACTAAGCCAGGACACTGAAAATTGGATTCTGGAAGAATAATATCAGAGTCTATGAACGACTGAATATACTTTTCGTGTGAAAAAGATTAAATAATTTGATGTAAAGAGTAACAGAGCTAAAATCTATGCTTGTAAATACTTTGTCTGATTATAAAATGAATACTTTTATTTGTATATACACACACACACATATATATTTTTACGGAGAAATTTTACATATAGGACACAGATCAAAAGAAAACAATTATTAAATTTAAAAATTAAAAAAAATAATGCAATTATCATCTATAATCATACAATCCAGAAACAGCTACTATTAACTTTGTCCCTTCCATTTCTCCCCTCAGGTACATGTATTTATCATTGTGCATATCATACTGCATATATAGTATTTGAATAGCACTTATTTCACTTAAGGTTCAAGAATTTCCCCAGACCATTAAAGTATGTTGAAAGCATAATATTCCATGAAATGCGTGACATAATTAATTATACATGTATTTCAAAATCTGAATTGGTTCCATTTTTTTTCACTACTCTCAGTTTTGTGGTAATGCATAGCCTCAGCTATAAATCTGAGTACATGTCTCTACTTCCTTCTGCAGGCAAGTTTCCTATAAACAGAAATGCCAGATCAAAGGATGTAACCACATTTAACTTAATAGTTGCAATCGAATTTATTTCCAGAAAGACTGTATCAGTTTTCATTTGCTCCAACATTATACAACATTTTCAGATTCGTTTACTCCTTGGCTTTTGACCCTGTTCTCCCAACTCATGGATTATTTCACCTACAGTTAGATCTCTTCTCTCCAGAATTGTGTCTCCATCATCCTAGACCACTTTGCTCTGCTTTCAAATATCCACCACATTCTCTTCTATCCTGACTCAAAAGAAAAAAAATTCTTATTTGACCCTGAACTCCTGAAGCTATACCCTATAGCCCTCCGCCAGTTCATTATCAGTTTTCTGAAACACATGTGGTATGTATCCTTTGGCACGCTGTGATATATCCACGATCTGCCAATTCCCCTCCATTAGAATTCTACCTTCTTTATTCTAATGAGGTAGACCTCATAAAGGTAGCTGTTGACCTCTCACCTGTCTTGATCTCCATTATTACCAACTTCTGTGTATAATTTAGCATCATCAAACTTTTCATCAGACTTCACTCTCTTTAGTCCCTATGACAATGCATTTTGTTGTTGTTGTTTTTGTCATATGTTTGACTAACTCTCCTCTTTTACTAGAACCTATTCCTTCCCCTTGGAAATCCTCAAACTATTATCAGGTCCCATTTTTTTCTAGGCCTAGCTGAATACATAGCTTGCCTATTTTGATGTAAACACAAACTTAAATTATACCCATTTTTATTTTCTCAAATAAGCATAAAATTGGTCCAAGTAGATGGAAAAGGCAGGACATATAGAGAATATTTAAGGCAGAATAATAGACCAAAGATAGAAATAGGGATGTGAATACTACTCTCGCATTTTTAGATGTTCAAAGAGTGCAAAGAAGGGTAATCAAATATGAAACAATCTGGAAAACGTGGCATGCAATTCCCTAAATTTACCATATCCATTTGAAGAACACGTTTTTGAGAAGTCCTACAATATAAAGATATGTTTTCATATTTATTTGACTATTGGACCTTTTGTAGCAGAAGACATACTGGGATATTAGCATGGGAATTTCTGGGCCAAGAAGATGGGGTTCCCAGTGATGAGGTTAGAAGTTAGGAAAAGCCAGTTCATGGCATGTCTTGGCTGTCCAAGAGTTGTGGAAGGGCATTTTGGATGATTTGTTCAGATTTGAAGACTGATTAAGAGTAATTAAAAAGGGAGTACTCAGAAGTTTGCTTTTAAGGTAAATAACTTCATGTTATGTAACTCAGTTCCTGAAGCAAGGGAATGAATTGAGAGGATTTTGAAATTGATGGGATTTGAAAGAGTCACTGTTCAATTCTCATCATGGAGCCTAGGGTAGAGAGAAAAGCACTGAAAGAAGATGGAAAGAGTAAAACTCTGTAATTGATTAGTAGAGAGGGTGAAGACGAGAAAGGAATCACATAGCACTCGTAACTATTAATTCACTTAATTATACATAACAAATACCTGGAGTGCTAGTAAGTGCAGGTATAAAAGGCAACTAATATTCTGTAGTTTCCACTTTCAAATAATTCTTAGTCTGGTAATACAAGAGAACACTCAGAAGAGCTACACCTATATCTGTATTTGTATCTATCCACTGAGGTGGAAATAACATTTAAATATAAAGAAAATTAAGTGTATAAAAATACATAGGGGTGCCTGTGTGCCTCAGTGGGTTAAAGCCTCTGCCTTTGGCTCAGGTCATGATCCCAGGGTCCTGGGATCGAGCCCCGCATTGGGCTCTCTGCTCAGTGGGGAGCCTGCTTCCTCCTCTCTCTCTGCCTGCTTCTCTGCCTACTTGTGATCTCTGTCTGTCAAATGAATATATAAAATCTTTTTAAAAATACATAAAACTCATATATAAATCGTAATTCCTTATACACAAGATATATAAATAATACACAAAATATATAAAATATATAATGTGAATAAACATTATGCATAAAAATACATAGCGTGTTTTATGAACCTAAAGCACATTTTTAAAAATAATATTAGATGTGTTTATATATCAATAAAATATTGAACTATAAGGGAAGTTCTATGTGTGTATGTGAATTATCTGTATATAATGAAATACTCAAATTCTCTAAGGAAATAAAATAAATCCTGTAAAGCAGAAGATAACATATTACCATCTCCCTAAGAAATCATGACCTGATACTGGTGCAGCACTCAAAATTCTGCTTCCAAATCACTCAGCCTATTATGCAGTATTTCACTGCGCTGTTCCTTTTTTATTTCTATAATAATGGTAACAACCAAACTCATCAATACCTGGTGAGCAGAGCATACTACCACCAGAGAAAATCTATTGTGAAAGATAAACCAGTTGCTCTGAGCTGAAATGACACTAAAAATATATATATAAAAGAACAAAGTGGGAAAAAAGACAATGTGGTATCTGGAGGGAGAAAATTCACTCTCTTTGCTGCAATTTTAGAAAATGGGATGTAACAACCTCTTTTGGTTTGGTGTCTGTGCATGTCTCAATATTTTTATAGAAAATGGTAATATAGCTCCTAGTATCAGAAGGGAGCTGACATGGCCAGCAATTTTTAGTGGCCTCTAAAGAGGAGGTAATTCTGATATGAATTACAGCTTTGAAGTTATCTGTATACTCACCAGCATTATTCAATGAAATAAAATTCCAAAATGTTATCTTAGAATCAGAATGAGGCAGAAATGGACAAAACACTTAATCCACAATATTTTTCTTCTCCTGGATAAATCACAAATCCAACTGGCAAGCATATACTTAGCTGGCCAGTTGAGGAAGTCTGCTAAGAGTGGGATGATAATAATACAAGAATATAGGTGTTAAAGTCAAATTATGATACCTCTCTCCACTACTGACTAGCTGTGTGACCCAGGGCAAGGTGTTTGACCTCTTTGGACCATGACTTCCATTTTAGAAAAATGGGGAAAATAATCACAAAACATCTTATATGATTGGTGTCAAGTTTTTCAAAAGTGAAAAATTAGTGTCTTTCATAGAATAGGAGCTCTTTGTTCTTGGTTATCTCACCTCAGCCAACACCCTTGTTTTCCTATAGGGTCAAATTGAATCCAAGTTCTTTGTGAATAGGGGTATGGTGCAATTCTAAGAGAGGTTGTGATCCAGCTAAAGAAACCAATGGGGGGGGGGCACAAAAACACAAACAACAGACTAAGCAATTTTTCATAAGACCCATTCAAGAAAAAGTAGTGAGCTACTTCTCAGTGCATTTCACTCAGTTGTATAAACAGCAAATGTCCCAGGACTAAAATAGTCATCCTTCATAAACATTGATCTAGGTGTTAAGGATTGGTAAAGGTTCAATTAGGTGAGGAGCATTAGAAGAAAGCCCTCCAGTGGGCAGAGGATTTCAGCAAATGTGAAGGCAGAAAAATGCATATTAGAGTAAATTAAATAGCCTTGATATTTGACTATCATTCTTGTTCAAAGTTGAAACAAAAATTTTCCATATTAGGCCTGATTGAAGGAAAAGTTCAGGAATAAAAAAAGGAAAAAAAGAAAATCTTAATTAAAAATTAAATGTTCATCATCACTAGCCACTAGGGAAATTCAAATGAAAACCACATTGAGATATCACCTTACACCAGTTAGAATGGCCAAAATTAGCAAGACAGGAAACAATGTGTGTTGGAGAGGATGTGGAAAAAGGGGAACCCTCTTACGCTGTTGGTGGGAATGCAAGTTGGTGCAGCCACTTCGGAGAACACTATGGAGATTCCTCAAGAAATTAAAAATAGAGTTTCCCTATGAACCTGCAATTGCACTACTGGGTATTTACCCCAAAGACACAGATGTAGTGAAAAGAAGGGCCATCTGTACTCCAATGTTTATAGCAGCAATGGCCACAGTCACCAAACTGTGGAAAGAACCAAGATGTCCTTCAATGAACAAATGGATAAGAAAGATGTGGTCCATATACACTATGGAGTATTATGCCTCCATCAGAAAGGATGAATACCCAACTTTTGTAGCAACATGGATGGGACTGGAAGAGATTATGCTGAGTGAAATAAGTCAAGCAGAGAGAGTGAATTATCATATGGTTTCACTTATTTGTGGAGCATAACAAATAGCATGGAGGACAAGGGGAGATGGAGAGGAGAAGGGAGTTGGGGGAAATTGGAAGGGGAGGTGAACCATGAGAGACTATGGACTCTGAAAAACAACCTGAGGGTTTTGAAGGGGCAAGGGGTGGGAGGCTGGGGGAGGTGATGAACATTAAGGAGGGCACATAGTGCATGGAGCACTGGGTGTGGTGCCAAAAAAATGAATACTATTATGCTGATAAGAAATAAAAAAAATTAGATGAAGGATGTAATCAAAGAAATAAAAGTCCAAGTAACTAATATATATTTTTGAAATGTTAAAACTTACTAGAAAAGGACTACAAACTGGAAGATGAAAAATCACATTTAACCTTTCAACCCTTAAATATCACAAAAGAAAGAGAAGGAGAAGAAATAGCTAGTGGTGGTACAAATATGGGATAATAACCACTCACAAACATTGCTGGTTGGCATAAATTGGCACAATTTTTCTGGAAGTCGGTTTGCTATTATTTGTCATAAAATTTTGAATTTTTCGTATAACTTAGTCCACTAATTCCTAAGAAATTCATATTTTATTTTTATTTTTTAAGGTGTATTTACTTATTTGAGAGAGAGAGAGAGAACATGTGCAAGGGGATGGGAAGAGTGAAACAGAGAGGGGAAACTGATTCCCCCTGAGCACGCAGCCCACCTCAGGACCCTGAGATCATGGCCTGAGCTGAAACCAAGAGTCGGACTCTTAATTAACTGAGCCACCCAGGTGCCCCAAGCAACTCATCTTTTTAAAAAGAGTTATGGATACATTACAAATAAAGAACTAAAAGAATGTTCATGACAACCTTCAAACAATAGGGAATCCTTGTCAACAGCCTACACCGCTTACCATGGATGACCGATTAAATAACTTATTTTATATTGGTTCATGGAAATTCTACAAAGTTGTTAAATATGTTAGAATGTTTAAGTTATGCCACATTATAGACTGTATAACAATATTGCAATGTAAGTCCTTTAAAACCTGCATATAAATATATACAAACAGAAAGAACAGTTGCTATTCTGAGAGTGGTCGTTAATTCCTGATGTTTGTACTTTTTGTTTGCACATTTGTGTCTTCTGAATTTTCCAAGATGAGCAAATGTCCCTTGTTTAATAAGATACAAGAAACAAATGAAAACTGAAAAACACAGAAGCAAATGAGGAAATCCTATGCAGTATTAGTAGAAAGTAGTTCTTCTGGAACTGTGTATGGGATAAAAACACAGAGGAAAGGTCAGTGAAAAAAGAGAAAGACTAAACAGGAAGTGGATCATGTTCAGCTGAATTCTATCTTACGTGATGTCTAATACATAGTTTATTCAACAGTAATTAATGTGCATCTTGAGTGGGTGTGAAATGGTGACAGAGAATAAATGCAGCATTTCCAGCGCTCCTCAAGGCAAACATCTAATTTTGTGACATGGGAAAGTCTTCATCTGTAGCTTCTGAGAATAATTACATGTTGCAGCAATCCTAAGGGTCTTTCCCTGTTGAATTTTCTTTCTGTTATCATAACGTCTTCAGTAAGATCTTATTAAATAATGGTTTTGCCTTCTCTGTCCTATGGGGCATTAAGAAGGGATATATGCATAGGATCCAGATTACAGGACTATAGTGAACAGTGACCATTAGAAAGAAAGAAGATGACGAAGTACTAGATTCTCAGTTACAGTGACGGCAACATGAGGGCAAACTTGTGGATTATGAAAACATCTCCAGGATGTCAAGAATAAGCTGCCCATGCAGTTAAACTTTAGTTTCACATTCAATTAAAATACAATTGGTGAGTTAAAATCATAATACTTAGAATATTCCAGGTCTTCATACCACCAATGACACCTGTAGAACTCAGAATCACCCCCATGTTCACATGGCACTCCCCTGTTCCCAAATATGCATCAATTGATCCCAATTCAAGGGCTGTCATTAGTCCCTGATACAGAATAATCACAGATAGGACTTAAAATGATGTTGACTTTTGGGGCGCCTGGGTGGCTCAGTGGGTTAAGCCTCTGCCTTCGGCTCAGGGCATGATCCCGGGGTCCTGGGATCAAGCCCTCTCCCCCTCCCCGCCCCACATCAGGCTCTCTGCTCATCAGGAAGCCTCCTTCTGCCTCTCTGCTTACTTGTGATCGCTCTCTGTCAAATAAATAAATAAAATCTCTAAAAAAAATGATGCTGACTTTTTTCCAGGCCCCACCAAGATAGAAATACAAGTGAAGTCACATTAGTGGTAATGACTAAAAATATGCCAGCCAATTCCTCACCTACATAGTGGGGGACTGTCAAGACCTTTATCAAGCCTGTCATAAGCACTGCTAAAGGCCACTGAAGAGTCACTTATAATTCATAAACCTTTTTAGCATGTTTTTACAACGCCTTGATTCTAATACTTTGGCCAGCATCCCTTCTCCCATGACATGGGTATCATTAATTCAACCAACAAATATTTGTTAAACACCTCCTTCCTGTATTGCATTCTCTGAGCCACTGTAGAGCAGTGAATGAAACAAGCAAAGTCCTTGCTTTGAGGGAGCTCACAATGCAGGGGATAGGTCATACATAAGTAGCCAAATAGAGAATATGCTAAATGATGGCAAAAGTGATGAAGAAAAATAAAGCACAGTAAGGAAATGCAGTGTGATGGAGGTAAGGGCAGGCTTTTTATTTTTTTTTAATTTTTTATTTGTATAAAGATTTTATTTATTTATTTGGTGCAGAGAGAGAGAGAGAGAGAGAGAGAGATCACAAATAGTCAGAGAGACAGGCAGAGAGAGAGGGGGAAGCAGGCTCCCCTCTGAGCAGAAAGCCCGACATGGGGCTTGATCCTAGGATCCTGAGATCATGACCCGAGCTGAAGGCAGAGACTTAACTCACTAAGCCACTCAGGTGCCCCAAGGGTAGGCTTTTTAAATAAAGAGAATCAGGAAAGACTATTTGTGCAGAAACCGGTTTGAAGTGATGGAGGAAGGCAACTGGATATCCATGCAAAGATTCTAAGAGCAGCATCTGTGAGGACACATGGAGCTTGCGGGCACTTTCTCTGTGTCTCTGGGATAATGTTCAGACTGGTGGAGAGCCCCATCAAGCAGACAATTACTGATATAATCAAAGCTATATATTTTCAAAAAATTTCCCCCTATTATTACTAAATAGAGGTTACCTATATTTTGGGCCTGAAAAGGAAAATGTTTCTCTTTTACACTCTGTATTAAAATACATCACTACAGGCACTGGAAAAAAAGGGAAATAGGCTCCCGGCTGAGCAGAGAGCCCGATGCGGGGCTCGATGCGGGGCTCGATGTGGAGCTCAATGTGGGGCTCGATCCCGGGCTCGATCCCAGGACCCTGAGATCATGACCTGAGATCATGACCTGGGGCAAAGGCAGAGGCTTAACCCACTGAGCCACCCAGGTGCCCCAAAAGCACTGCTTTAATTAAGAATCCCATGGTTCCCAGAGAAAGAACTCTTCCCCTCTTTAGGGCTAAAACAAAAATTCACATGTTGATGCATTTATTCATTCATTCATGGACTTATTAGGCACTTCCTGAGTACACAGTGCCTTTTGAGCCTCATGCAAGCACAAAGTACACAAAGGTGAATCAGTCAGCAAAGGATTCTCTTGTCAGAAAACTCATTTTCTATTGGGGAGGGCAGAAAGAACCAAGTATGTAGGTATGCCAGTTATTAGTATATCTGATCCTCAGTTTTGTTGTCTACAAAAGTTAAGCATAACATTCTCTTTGCTAGATTATTATAACAATTGAACAGTGAAAATACATAAATGGCCTAGCAAAATATCCCACCCATATAATCAACACTCAGTAAGTACTGAAAAGCAGCACAAGGCAGGAGAAAGAACACACTCTATTGTAGTGATTCTCAAACTCCATAAAAACACAGTAAGCCTCTGAAGGGCTTGTTAGACTGTTGGGCCCTACCTCTAGATATTCAGATTCAGTAGTTTGGGTGGTGCCCAAGAATTTGCATTTCTAGCAGTTCCCAAGTGATGTTAGTCCAGAGACCACATTTGAGAACCACTGGCCTATATAATCAGATATACTTGAAACCTCATCCTAAAGCCATTCTTTATGATGTCTGTGGTCATGAGCAAATAAATTAATTTCTCTTAGTTTAGGATCCCATATCACTAAACTGGACATCATAGCACTTATTTCACAGAGCTGCTTTGTGAAGTGTTCACTAGTACAGTTTGGCATGAAATAGAGGAACAATAAATATAAATCATCTCTCATTTTAGTCTGCCTCATTTCTCTGAACTCTGAAATTACTCTCTAAACCCCTCAGAAATTTCTAATTTTTATGAAAGTAATTTTATGATATTTTTTCTACTTGACAGAAAGCTCCTCAAGATAAAGGATATTGTTTTATATATCATTTGCCTAACATAGTGCCTGAAATATAATAGATATTCCCACAATAAATGTATGTTATCTTTATTACAGCTAGGCCTTTCTAAAGATATTGTATGCTTTTATTGTCTTACCTCTTTGCTTGTTTTTCCAAAACATGGAAGGTCCCATAAACAGAATAATTTTGCTCTGTTTCAAGCATAACTCACAAATCCTTGGCTGCTGATTAATCAGAAAACAAAAACAAAAACAAAAACAAAAACACCTATTCCTAGCAATTGAGCTGTTATTCAGAAACAATTAAGTAAACTTCCTAAGATGTGATATTAATCTCTCCTCTGGCCAGTGTTTGGAAATGGAAATGCTGCTCACCATTGTTTCTCCACACACCTGGCCTCCTTGCCATCTTGCTCACTATTCCCCTGTGGCCCATTCTATGTCATCCAATACAGGTACTCAGGGCCAATGTCGTAAGTGTGTAACCTGTGCAGTCAGTGCACAGAACCCCATGCTTAGAAAGTCTTTGTGCTTGCTTTAATACTTACTATCACTATCTATCTGTTCTTCCTAACATTAGAACAAGAGAGCCTGAATATTTATTGTGCACGGTTCCCACAAAGTATGTATTTGATCCTGCTAGCACTAAAGCTGGGATTCTAGGGCGATGATGATGCTGAATGAACAATTAAAAAACTTGTTGTTGGGACGCCTGGGTGGCTCAGTTGGTTAAGCAGCTGCCTTCAGCTCAGGTCATGATCCCAGAGTTCTGGGATCGAGTCCCGCATCGGGCTCCTTGCTCGGTGGGGAGCCTGCTTCTCCCTCTGCCTCTGCCTGCCATTCTGTCTGCCTGTGCTCGCTCGCTCTCGCTCTCTCTCTGATAAATAAAATCTTAAAAAAAAAAAAAAAACAAAACTTTTTTTTTTTTTTTTTTTTTTTTCATTTTTTTGGCAAGCCATTGATAGGTTCTTCAATAACTATATAACCTTGAGAAAATCAATTTACTGAGCCCAGACAACCTCATCTATAAAACCTCATCTACACTGAATGCTCTCTTATATACTTCTACTTATAAAATACTATAAAATCTGCTAATTTCTAAATACAGAGAAATTTACAACTTAGAAAAGGAACCCCTACTTTAGAGAGACACATTTTCTAAATCTATCGAATCTATTTAAGAAGAAAAACAGATGGTGAATGTATCCTAAGATGCCATTATCTCTCATATAACTATATACCTTGCATTTCCATGCAATTTCCTGGGGATAGTCAATCTGAAAATCTTTCTATACCTTAGTCTGAAAAATGACACATCAACAACATGCTGGGCCTCCTAATTACCAGGAATGTAGGGCCTATTAAACTGTAAGCATGCATATGCACACCTAATTATGTTTATGCCTACTTATAAATCAGCAAAGTGAAAGCATATGCACGCTGAAAATTACCCATCATTAACTTTCCTAATTGTACCCATAAAAAAAGGGAAATAATTCACTTCAGAGTATGTTTTCATCCTTTGGGCAAAGCCTACACTCATCTTGTTTAGGTTTTGAAAAATTGTCTTCTTTCTCATAAATGGAAATCAATTCTTTGGATGCCAAAACACAACACAGTTCTTTCCTGGGTGTCGAGCTGGAGAAAATGAAAAGATTCAGATATGAATGTCAGAAGACTGGAGCATGGATCTGGGAAGTAAACAGCACAGAGAAGAGATACTAGGTAAAAACAATTCCATCATTCTGATGAAGAGCACCACGTAAATGGTGACAGGCCAACTACAGATACAATGGGATACAACAACGAGGGACAGATCCTGAGGGAAAAAGAAGCATTAAATTTAGATGTCCGACAGAAGACTCAATTTCATGACAGTAATTGAGATCAATTGCAGCGGTCTGCTCTCCTCATTCACAATTTCCCTTGTACAATTACTGTTCTATTACTGGCGGGATTAAGATAAGACAGACAGGAGGAGTTCTGCATGCCTAATTGAGCTCCCATATATGGTTTATTGCTGTCCTTACAGACAGAAAGCTGAAAGAAAGGGAGGAGGGCCACAATCAGTGCTTTTGATGTTCACAATAATGGGAAACCATGCTGGTCCTAATTCAGAGGTACAGAGTGCTGAATAATAAAGCTGAGGATGTGTCTCCTGATAATTTTCCTGGAGGCACTTTGCATGTGTTATTTCATTTAGGGCTCACGACAGCACTGCAGAGGCTGCGTCACTGTCCCTGTTCTATAGATGAGGAAGAGGAGGATAAGGAGATCACCCAAGATGGCCCCACCACTACCTGGCAGGGTGGAGATTCAAACCCCAACTCTCTGTGACTCTCAAGCCCTTGTTTCAGGACCTGTGCTGCCACCCAACTCAAAGTACCCCAAATTCCCAGATTTAATCATTTTTATTTTGCTAAATATTCAGATAGACTTTTATTTCTTCTTCACCATATTGACAGTTTTAAAAAAATAAAACATCTGGATTAATGACTCTCTAAAATGCAGCTTGTGCCATATGACTTTATTGATCTCTTTTGTCCTATGCTAGAACAATGTTTTCCTTTGAGCTTAACAAGCATCTATGAAAACCCTCTTCTATTTTGGTTTTTGTCAAATTGTAAGCCTAGCCTTCCCTATGGAAGAAGGTAGAAAATCTGATCTGGACTCCACCAGATCAGACTGCACAAGATTTACTTGTGCAAGAATTTAAATGAGAACTAATTCACCCAAGGAAGCCGTGTGTCTGAGGCATTAAATTTAGGAATGCAGAAAGTTGGATCAGTCCAATTCTTCAAAGATGGTAATGGCAGTGCTTCCAATTTTCAATCTTGGACATTCCAGTTGTGCCACGGCACCTGACATGGGGTTGAACATTGATTTTGCTCTGGAGCTCAATATCTAGCTCTCGTAACTCCTAGAGATTCTGTAAGCTTATATTCTAATAATTCCCTTTTCCATTTTTACTAAGCAGAATGCATACAGTTATTCGCAACCAACAACTCTAATTTTGACACCAACTTAAAGAAGTATGAACTCTCTTCCTGTCACCTATAATATTCCCCAGATAAAAGGCTTCAGTGATATCCCCTATTACTTTATTCCTCATATTAATGGTCTAGTCAGTGTAACTTACGTTGTATTCCCTCTACTTAGAAGGCATTCTATTCCATTAGACACTGCAGTAGACTTACTACAATTGAATCCACAGAGTAACCAGTTTCAAGGACCATCCAATGTTCCCCATTATTTTAGATATGAATACCTAGGCTAAGGCCCTGCCTGAGGATAAATATAAGGACTTGATCACCATCCAGCTATCCATAAAGCTTTTATAAAGAGGAAACATAGAAGTTCACATCAAAGCATTTTATCTCTAACCCTCTTGATTATAGATCCAGTATGGTGTGGCTCAAAAATCACAGCTTTAAGAACACATCAGCAGGGGTGCCTGGGTGGCTCAGTCAGTTAAGCATCTGCCTTGAGCTCAAGTTATGATCCCAGTGTCCTGGGATCGAGCCCCACATCGGGCTTGCTGCTCAGCAGGGAGTCTGCTTCTCCCTCTGCCTCTTCTTTCCCCCTGCTCATTCTCTCTCTCTCAAATAAGTAAAGTATATATATATATATATATATATATATATATATATAAAAGAACACATCAACATCACTAGACTAATCTGAGGTCTCCCTCTTTGCTCCATTATTCCTGAAGTGTCTTAGTCATTCATTCCTCTCCTCTTCATTTTTGATCTGTTTGTAGAGACCCTGCATAGTCTCTGTACCTCCTTCCTCTCACTACCTGGAAGAAAAGGAAGATTTGAAGCCTGCCATGCTATCTGGCTTTGGTCAGTGACTAATTCTTGGCAGCTTGTGTAAATTGTACTCTCCTAGCTGACTTCCACGATATTCTCAAATATTACGAATTCATGAGAGAACCTTCTCTCACTCTTCATTGAATCCACCTGTGTCTAGCAGTAGATGGGGCACATATTTTAATGATGATGATTAATGATGGTAATTCTTAGTTACTATTTATGGAACGTTATTACAAGACACCAAGGCATTAAATATCCATCATAACACTATAATAGTAACATCATTATCACTTGCAGCTGAGGAAACCAAGCATCAAGGAAAAGAATTAAGGAAAGTGTCCAGTGTCACAAAGCTTAGACATAGCAGAGCCTACAATTGAACCTCACTCTGATTCTGACTCTTCTTCTTCGGTGCCCCTTCCCCCAGAGCAAATTGTAAGGACCACATTCAGGTAACTAGGACGCAAGAATTTTCTGCTTACATGATCTAGGGCCTGTGCCTCTTCTCAGGGCCCATTCTTCTAAGAGTGGACTCAACGGCTGGTGGGGGGGGCTGTTTGTGCTGGAGTATGAGTAGGGCTTCGACTGTGGGGGCTGGAGTATCCACACATAGGCAGAAGAGCTCTTTACACAGAACAGTAGAGCTGACAGTGGGAAGGAAAAGTGGAGTGTGTTGAGTAACTCCAAATCAGAGTTATTTGATTCTAGGTTTCAGTCTGGGGTCTAGAACTGCTACAAGGTATGAAGTACAACACACTTTATTTAACTGTTCTTAGTGTATGGCTCTCAAATATTAAGATAGAGAGTATGCTGGATTTTTTTTTTTTTTTTTTTTTTTTTTTACTGAAGCCTTTGACCTTGTAAATGTTAGGGATGGGCCCTCCTAAAGCACATGCCAATAGACCAATAAAACATTCTACCTCAGGTTATTCACAACAGCACTTTACAGTAGCTTCCTCTAAGTGTAACCGGTGGTGAGAAGAGCCTGACAGGTTGTTTTTCAAATCCTTTGGAATCTTATTTGTGTTTCCTAACCTCCAATCTCTGTGTCATGTCCCTAGATGTCTCACCAGACATATTTAGGAAAGAGGCCATCTCCATGGGGTCCCCAGGTGCAACTCCTGCTGACCCTCAGAACAGCTTAGCCCTGGTACAGTGCTACAAATGTACTCCCCAAAATAATTAGCAATGCTCAACCTCAAAAGAAACAACTTAGTTTTTCTTTCTGTTTGATACAGTCCCCAGCTAGCAATAATTTTCTAAAATACTTCAGTAAGAGAAAGTGGAGATTGTTGTTTGTATTATGAGTGTCATAATATTACTAGCAAGCCCTGTTGAAAGGAGAGAATAAAGAATTCTTTTGCAGCTGATGAACTGACAGCCCCTCTTCTTAAAGAAGCATGCTACACCCTCTAAAACTATCATGAGTCATTCATTGCTCTTAACTGCAAATCTATGTTTTTAACATGCTGGGTGACAGGTTTATCAAAGATAAAAATCAAGCTCAGAAGGGCTCTATGATCTATGCAAGGACTGCCCACAGAACTGTAAAAAGACCACAGTGAGTTGGTTAGACAGCAGGAAGCATTTATGAAGGGTCCTAGCAGATACCCAGTTCTAGGCTCACAGCCCACTTTCTTTGACAGGTGAACCTGGACTACTTCTTCCATGAGTTGTTTAAAAGTCCTGTTGACTTTCATCCTCATCTTAAATCTTCACCATCAGCGCTAGTACTTCTCTTGTACTTGATCAGTCTGCGAGTGGGTAGTCCCGAAACCAGAGAGCTAAGGCAGCTTAACCAAAGTCGCAATAAGTCATGTCTCTAAATGTTCAGTTCTATGCGATGTCACAGTGCTTCCTACTAGAGTTCAAGTAATATGAGTAGCTGGCACATTACTATAAAATTATGTCTCTGATTTTACCACTCTACCTTCTTTTCAAACTCTTCAATTACGTGTTGAGCCATGCTATAGACGGACTCTTTGTGTACCCCCCACCCCCAAATTCATATGTTGAAACCTCCACCTTCCAGTGTGATGGTTTTTGGAAGTAGGGGCTTTTGCGAGGTGATTAGGGCATAAGGGAGGAGCTTTCAGGAATACAATCCATACTCTTATAATAGAGGCCCAATAGAGCAACTCACCCCATCAAAGGACCACAGCAAAAACTTTCCCATCCAGGAACCAGGAAGAGAGCTTTCACCAGACGTTAAAATTGATATTGTACAGGGCACCTGGGTGGCTCAGTGGGTTAATCCTCTGCCTTCGGCTCAGGTCATGATCTCGGGGTCCTGGGATCGAGCCCCACATCAGGCTCTCTGCACAGCAGGGAGTCTGCTTCCCCCCTCTCTCTGCCTGCCTCTCTGCTTACTTGTGATCTCTCTGTTACATGAAGAAATAAAAAATCTTTAAAAAAAAATTGATATTGTACTTCCAGACTCCGGAACTGTAAGAAATAAATTTCTATTGTTTATAAGCCACCTAGTCTATGGTACTTTGTAAATGTAGCCCAAACAGACTAAGACAATCCACAAATAAACGTTTTCTTCACGCACACACACAAATAACTATTTAAGTAAATCCTAGGGTGAATCAATTGGTGAAATGTTTATCTCTAGTGTATTAAATTCATGCTTTATCTTTTTTATTAACACAAATACCTGTATACCAGCCTTACATTTACTTGAATGAGGCTTATACTCCATGTGTGTTACAGAATTGTTTACTTCAATTTCTCTCTCTTAAATAAGGCTTAGTAGTGATTTACTGCCATTTAGTAACAGTTTAAAAAAAAAAAAAAAAAAAGCTGTACAACCGTAGAACTTAATTCTTTGGGGACCAGAAACTCATCTGAGGAGCCTATAAAAGTTACATATTCTCTTCTCAAGAAGAAAAGGATGCAGATAGATGCAACTTTTTGTATATAATACTCTAGGGCTGATATACCCAAAGAAGTCTGAAAGAGACCTCCCTAGATGTCCAAAGAATACCTAAGAACTTTACCCTTCCATGTGCCTGGAAGCTTCTACTCAATATTCTGACAAGAAGATTACAAGGAAGTGGAAAATAAAAAGCAAAGGCCCAAGAAAGAAGAATTTAGCTGTAGGAGGAATAATAGAAAGGTGGGGTAGGACCGTGGAATGAGAAGACCATAGAGACCAAATGGCAGGAATGGCCAAATAGATTTTCAAGATCTCTTGAATTTAATATTTAAATTATTTACTATGCATCAGGTAAACTTACTGTCATCTAAGCTCCTATTTGTTCCCTCAAATCTCCAGTAAAAGTTCCCAGTGCATCTCTGCCTCACATGAGATGAATTGGTGGGGCAAGTGTTTAAGAGATTGAGGCTGTTTTTGACATATAAGTGAATGAGAATGGAGAAACAGAGGAACAGATGCAGGACACAGAAGCCAGAAATCAGAGCCAAAACAGATAAGGAGAAATACAATCTTTCAGAATGTGAAGAAATCTCGGAGTGTTAGATTTTTCCATAGGTTGTAGAATTGGCTTTGGAGCCAATTTTATATTACTTTGGGTAGGTAACCTCAGCTGATATCTTAGTTACTCTAACATTTTCTTAGCTCTTGAGAATTGGCAAAAAAGAAGCACATTAATTATCTCATTTCAGCCTGTGAGGTGGGCTGTGTTTCCCGTTTACAAATGAGGACACGAAGACCCGGGATATAAAATAACCAAGATCACAGAACTAGAAAGACGTGGCTCACAGAGCTATCTGGGGTTCTAACTTTTCTTCCTAACTAACCTCGTGCCCTTTCCTCTGGGTCTCACTGCTTATTTGAAAACAAATGCTAAAAAATGGAGAGGTAGCACTTGGTCTCTGTTATTGTCCTTTCTCTGTTGTGCCTATGTTCTGCTACTCAGTCCAGTTAGAGCCTCAATATACTACTAACCTCATTATTTCCAGGGGCCACTCTCATCAGAGAATTGGCAGTTAAGGTACAACTTATTCTGCATCACTGCCTGATTTGACTGGTTCAGCCTTCTCTTGGTTCATTGTGCTTGGGGAAAAATAAAGAAAAAAAAAAAACCCACAGAATTAAGGACATTTCACACAAATGATTTGGCTATCAGAAACTTTTCAGTTCCAGCTCTGGCTTTTATACCTGCATCCCAGTCTTAGACTGAGCTCAAACTCCCTACAAGACATTGCAATGTGGATATATTTGTGACTGAACAGTCCCAAAAATCACACAGAGAAACACACTTGCAGGCGTCCAGCTTGGTAGTGATCACTCATTGATGTTACGTGAGTATATTTTACATTATAAAATAGTTTTATGTGTTCAAAGAAATATCCAATTTTTTTTTTTCTTGCAAGAGTTATTTTCTGATGGTTGTGTTAGATTAGAATATGTTTCTTGCAGTTTAACACCATGCTCTTGCACATTGAAGAGAGTAGCCCGCTTTCCTTTGGAACTGCAGCTAAAGTAGGTCATTGTCAGAGTCCTTCTGTGCCTCCTCTTTCTAATGTTCCTTAGCCCTATCCCCATCCTGTTATCCTCCCTCACTGCTCCCAGTTCATTTCTCTCCTTGCACTTATGAGTGGTTTAGCGATAACGTCTCCATTCTTCAGTACCCTCCATAAGGCAGGTATCACATCTGTTTGGGGGTGCTAGAGCATGCAACAGAGCACCTAACACATATTAAGTGTTCAGCTAATATTTGTGGGATCAAAGACTCTGTGAAATCATTTATTCAAAGATAAATGAGTAAATGAATGGTAGTGCTATCTTTGCTGATGACTTAAGAATCCGTCTAATGAAATCATACCCTCCACATAACCTCTGTTCTAATAAACAGATGTGCTCTTTTGGACTGCACCTATCCCCACCATCCTCTGTTCACCAGTTTTAGCAACAGCATTCTTCTGTCCTTGAGTCCTCGCCTTGGAAGGCTGTTCAGGACTGGCTTCCTCCAACTAGCATTTCCTGGTTCTTCTAGGAACGACCTTATATCCCTGAGTACAGCCACTTAGCCTAGGCTTTCTTTTTTATTGTTTACTTTCCTGACCTCACCATGCTCTGCCTAAAATGATACTGCTTCTCTCTTTTCAGAGACAGTGAAAGTAAAGCAGTGACTCACAAGCCCTAAACAGCACAAATACCTGAGCATTTGCTCATCATAGCTACTGAGGGCCAGACCCTATAGCATCAGAGCCTCTAGGGCTAGCTATATGGAATTGGTATTTTGTGACAAGCCTCTGGCTGATCATGATAACCAAGGGGACAGGAGCTACTAGGGTAGAGAAGAGCTTGGAACATGTGAATTTGGATATTTGTTCCAAGATGGATTAACTGGGTGACTTCAGCTATTTAACCTGAGTTGATTTCTGGACTGCAGAATGGTAGAGGGGGTGGAGCAACCTACTCCTTGTTACCCCCACCCCCACTCCCAGTCCATTCACAAGTAGATCAACACTGACCAAGAATTCTATAGATTTTTGGACAGTAGCCCTTTATCTGATATGTCGTTTGTAAATATCTTCTCCCATCCTGTCAGTTGTTCTATAAAGGCCCAGGCCCAACATTTTTAACTTAAGCAGACAGCTTTCCTCGGCTCCAAATTGTAAAACAAATCCATTTTTTTTAGAAACTGTATTCAAATCACAATATACCAAATAATTATTACACTTAAATACAAATGGGGTACAGAATATATGATTATCCAGGTATAACATATAACCAATAGATTAAAAAAAACAACTTTTTTATACACTCTTGTACTCCCTCCAAAAGCCATTACCCTGCTGTCACCAGCACCCCAGTCACTAGTTCTACCCCCTACCCCACCACACACACACACACACACACAATTTCCACAACTAGTTATCCACAGTGTCCTTTTATATCCTACCACATGTGATCTAGAACATGCTGACTTTACACCATAGGAGTCCCAAGGCCAGTAACGAATGTCCCCATTGTGGGAGCCAGAAGGAATCGGACTCCTACTGCTAGTCTAATCCTTATTACCCTGTCCTAGAATTCCAAATTAGTCTCTTCTTACAAGTGACATTACAAACAATGTATGGGATTTTAAGGGTCATTGTAGGTAGTGCCATAATTTACTTACATTTAAAGTTAAACAGGGCACCTGGGTGGCTCAGTGGGTTAAGCCTCTGCCTTCAGCTCAGGTCATGATCCCAGGGTCCTAGGGTCCTAGGATCCTAGGATCGAGTCCCGCATCGGGCTCTCTGCTCGGCAGGGAGCCTGCTTCCCCCCACCCCTGCCTACTTGTGATCTTTCTCTGTCAAATAAATTTAAAAAAAAAAATTTAAAAAAAAGGTAAATAGAAATTAGTGGTATTTTAGTCTGGTTAAATATGAATTTTCTTGTCCTAAAGGTGGAGCAATAGCTGTTTCTTTCTGATCCAAACCTAAGGCCACTTCTAGATAACCCTGACCCACTAGGGAGGGGAAGGCCTATTTCTTCCATTGCAGGGTAAGGTACAGCTTCCCCACTTCTTACTGCTCCTTCCCCTTGGGGCATGGACTATAAGCAGGTATACATCTCCATCACCTCATGAAGATACTGCCCTCCACTCAATGGTCCAGCCTTTTTAGGTGTCCAGCAGCTAGCCTCTCCTCCTGAACTAGATGACTCTTTTTCATGTCCAAGCACTACCACACTCCCCTGCCTTCTGTCTTTTGGTGTGAAACTTCTAAACACAGACCTGGGTGGAGTTTTTCTTCAGTACATTTGTGGAGGCAGGCAAGGGGTGTGTAAAGAAGAATTTAAAGTGACAGGACAGAAAGGCTGAGCTGACCTGGAGGATCAAGGTGGGAGGGAATGAAAACTAAAAGCACTTTTTCATTTTGTTCTCCCTCTTCCACAAAGAAGAACGAGATAAAAGTTTACTTCACTGCGTATTTTCTTGCCACACTTAAACCTGTATTTGCGGTTCTGTAATGTTTCATTGAGGTGGAAAGAATATTGAAATGACTAAAGATCCAGCCAACACCAACTAATATTTCAGTGTTCTATGTCATTAAAGGAAATGATTTTCAGTAAATCATCAGTATCTAAAATACTGTTGGGGGAAATGCTAATAGGTGTGTTCCATCCCCCAAAAGTTTGTTCTTGGTGTTCAAACAATTCTAGGAAACAGCATCTGCTGTATTCTCTTTTCAGAGAGCCACATTCATATTTTAAAAGCTGTTCTAAATCCTGAGTTAAAATCCTATTAAATACTATTTAACTTATTGTTTTCTCATTTTATTTATGTCCCCATCTCCTCAGGAAGATCTTGTACCTTACTGATGTTAGAGACTGTGTTAATATTTTGAGCGTGTTGATTTGGGAAAGATACTAGAGTTGCCCTTGCCCCACCCCCCACCATCTGTAAGTGAATGTTTGGGGCTTGATAACCCCTCTTCAGAGATGCTATGGAGACATTGGCAGAACTAAATTTCTTGGCTCCAATCTCTCTCATGTTGATTCTGAGGAAAGACATTGCAATTTGGAAGTAAAAATAGCTCGGGAGATTATAAATGGCAAAAGCAGAGGGAAAGAGAGGCAGAAAATGATAAGAGATGTAGCTAAATATTTATATATACAAAAAATGAAAACACGAGAAGCGTTTCTTCTGAAATACATAATTAAGCTCAAGACAGAGTAGGCAGATGGAGCCAGTAATTACAGGTTCCTAATGTATCTAAATTCCCAAGAATGAAAGTGTTGCTACTGATTTTGTAGCTTCACAGTTTATAGCTTTTTGCTGTTTATAATAGGCTCAGCTCCATTAACACTTGATGTTCTAGTTAGATAGCTTGCATTTTAATTATAAACCTAGCAGAGCAAAGCTATGCAATTTCTGACCTACTTAGACTATTTGTGGGAAAACATGTTATAAACTACGGTTGTTATACATGTATTATAATGATTCTTATTACTATCATCCTCATTACTATTAATGAGGCAGTTGTGTTATCATAGAAAATACCCTGGATCTGGGACCTCATCTCATTCAAACAAAGATTTATTGAATGCTTGCTATTGGCTAGGTACCCTTCTGAGCTCTTGGGATACATTAGTGAATAAAATAGACTTAGATTTCTGCCTCATGGGAATTTCATTCTGGTAGGAGATAGCGAGATAGAAAGCAAATAGTAAACAAAATGAATAAGTAAATTATATAGCATATTAGAAGGATATAAAAGAGATTGTTTTAGGTAAATGAGCTTATCAGTAGAACAGTCAAAGCAATGCTCATGGTGAACGTGACATGGGGGCAAAGACTGAAGGATGCAGCTGTATGGCTATCTGTGGGAGGGGAGAGAGGACAGTCAGTGCAAAAACTATTAGGTGGGAAAATGTCTGGTCTGTTTAGGAGTATCAGGAGGTGAGCATGTCTAGAACAGGCTAAGAGAGTGGGAGAGTTAAAGACCCGAGGTCAGAGAGGTGACACAGGGAGATCATATAGCGCTTTGTTGGTCTGCATGAATTGGCTTTTATTTTGAGGGAGATTAGGATTTCTTTAAGGAATGCAGAGGAGTGCAATAAATTGACTCACATTTAAACTTGGGACTTGATTGCTAAGTAATTTGTTTTGAATTCTCTTTGAATTATATGGGTTCATATTTTCTTTCACATATATAATGATAGAAAATATGTCAATTCTGGGCACCTGGGTGGCTCAGTGGGTTAAAACCTCTGCCTTCAGCTTGGGTCATGATCCCAGGGTCCTTGGATGCAGTCCTGCCTTGGGCTCTCTGCTCATCAGAGAGCCTGCTTCCTCCCACCCACCCACCCTTCCTCTCTGCCTACTTGTGATCTCTGTCTGTCAAATACATAAATAAAATCTTAAAAAACAAAAAAGGAAAAGAAAAAGAAAATAATGTCAATTCCAATTACCTAGCACTAAAATAAGGGGATGAGGTAAATGTCTTACTTTATTTTATTTTATTTTATTTATTTATTTGACAGAAATCACAAGTCAGAAGAGAGGCAGGCAGAGAGAGAGGAGGAAGCAGGCTCCCTGCTGAGCAGAGAATCTGATGTGGGGCTTGATCCCAGGACCCTGAGATCATGACCTGAGCTGAAGGCAGAGGCTTTAACCCACTGAGCCACCCAGGCACCCCTAAATGTCTTACTTTTAACCAACAGAGTTCTTCTTTAGAAAACCACTATTAAGGAGGGCACTGGGTGTTATACACAACTAATGAACTGTTGAATATTACATCAAAAACTAATGATGTACTACTATCTGTTAGCTAACTGAACGTAGTAAATAAATAAATAAATAAATGAAAATTTAAAAAAAAAGAAAAGCATTATAACATTTTTTTTTTTTTTAAATTGAAAGTGTGCCCGTTGGTTGTCATTGTGTAAGACTGCCAAGCGCATGCTATACAGAGATAATATTTCTCTACCTGGTGTTAAGAGAGTAATCTCTCTGACGGTAAGAAGAGTTATACAGAGAACTCCAGCCCATGACCCCACACTGGCAACTCCTACTCTATATCCATGATCAGGATTATAATTCTATGGGTTTAACTCTTATCCTTTTTCTCCCTTCAAACTCAGGAACAATTGCAGAAAGCCAGCTTTGCTACCCAAACCAATCACATAAGAAGTTCCTTCATCTAGTTAGCTTGGTTCCAGCTTCTCAATGCCAGCAAACATCAACTGGAGCACAGATGAAGCTTTCCCTTGTTTTCATTATAAAACTTCCCGACTCCCCTGCCTGCACTGAAGTTTGCCAAGGGCACGCGATAGTCGTGGAATCCCTTGCTATAACGAGGGATTGAAAAGAACAGATTCCCTCCCTATAGCAAGGTTTGAAAAGATAGCCTCAGTTCATGAGCACTGTACTTCTTCCTACAGAACCATCTTTGTTCCCCACAAACAAGGAAGAAAAGATGCGCAAAGGCAGGGAAGAGAGAAGTGTCCCGGGGGGGCGGGGGGGGACATCCGTTCAGTCTCTGCAGTTTCTCCAGTTTCTTCCCAGAACTCTGTGGCTTAAAGCAAAACAAATTTATTATATCACAGGGTCTGTAGATCAGAAATCCAAATATGTTCGCTGAATCCTGTGCTGAGGAACTCAATAAGCTTAAATAAGACTCCAGGGCTTCAATCTCATCTCAGGTTTGGGAGTCTCTTCCAAATCACTAGCTGTTGGCAGATTTTCTTTCCTTGGGGTTGTAGGATTTAGGCGCTCCGTTCTGAGAGGACACTCACCATTTGTGCCTTCTTCCAACCCTTCTCTAAGCCAGGGTGATTTTCTTCCTTCAAGTCGAAGAGTAAAGCACCCCTCCTCCTCCTTTTTCTTTTCTCTCTTCTCCTTTCCCTTCTCTGCCTTCTTTCTCCTGCACCTGTTCCTCCTCTTTTTTCTTTTGAAGGGTTTGTCTGATTAAGTTATACCTACCCAGGGTAATTGTCTTCTCAAGGAACCCAAAGCCAACCAATGGAGAACCTTAATTACATCAGCAAAATGCCTTCACCTTTGCCCTATAAAATAATTTCATCGTGTCTGCTGGTCCACTCCAGGGCAGGAGATTATGCAGAAATGTGAGACATTAGAGGGAATTATACCTATCACAGAGGGAGTAACCATATTAATATCAACCTAGATTTCAGGGTAAGAAAGTTACTCGAAGTAAACAGGAATATTATGTATGATAAAGTATGAATTCAGCAAGAGGGTATGATAATCCTAAATTTATGTATACCTAAGGACAAAACCAAAATAAACTAATGTGCACCTAAGAAACAAAAATTGATAGAACTGTAAGGAAAAACAGAGTTTTCTTTGGAGACTTCCACCATTCCTCAGTCAGTAGTCAGTCGTCAGTTTTATTAACTGATAAAACAAATAAACAAAAAGTCATGAAGCACAAAAGAATTGAGTAACACTATGAACCAAATGGAGGAAACTGACATTTATAGACTGTTCCACCAACAGTATACAAAACATTCTTTTCAAAGATACGTAAAACATTCATCAAAATATCCAACATTCTTTTTTTCAAAGTGATTGCACCAATTTGCATTCCCACCAACAGTGTGAGAGGGGTCCCCTTTCTCCACAACTTCTCCACCATTTGTTGTTTCTTGCCTTGTTGATTTTTGCCATTCCCACTGGTGTAAAATATTGGTGGGATCTCAGTGTGGTTTTGATTTGGCTTTCCCTGATGGCTAATGAGAAGGAAGGCTTTTCCATGTGTCTGTTAGCAATTTGTATGTCTTTTTTGGAGAAGTGTCTGTGCATGTCTTCTGAATGTTTTTTGACTGATTATCTGGTTTTTGGGTGTTGAGTTCTAGAAGTTCTTTATAAATCTTGGGTATCAGACCTTTGTCTGTAGTGTCATTTGCAGATATCTTTTCCCATTCTGTGAGTTGCCTCTGTTTTGTTGACTGTTTCCTTTGCTGTGCAGAAGCTTTATCTCTTGATGAAGTCCCAAAAGTTCATTTTTATTATTAATTATAATATTTCATTATAATATTTAATCTCATATTTTTCATTTTATTTCCACATCTTCACCAACATTTCTTTTTAAAATATTTTTATTTATTTGACAGACAGAGATCACAAGCAGACAGAGAGGTAGGCAAAGAGGGAAGGGGGGAAGCAGGCTCCCTGCCAAGCAGAGAGCCCAACTCGGGGCTCGATCCGAGGATCCTGGGTTCATCATGACCTGAGCCGAAGGCAAGGGCTTTAACCCACTGAGGCACCCAAGCACCCCTCCTCACCAACATTTTTTTCCTGTCTTATGAATTTTAGCCATTTTAACTGGTATGAGGTGATATCTCATTGTGGTTTTGATTTGTATTTTCCTGATACTGAGTGATGCAGATTTTTTTTTTTCTCATGTCTATTGGCTATGTGTATGTCTTCCTTGGAGAAATGTCTATTCATGTCCTCTGGCAATTTCTTGACTGGATTATTTGTTTTTTTGGGTTTTGAGTTTGATAAATTCTTTATAGATCTTTGATACTAACCCTTTATCTGATATATCATTTGCAGATATCTCCTCCTATTCTGTAGGTTGCTTTTTATTTTTATTGACCGTTTCCTTTGCTGTGATATCTTGATGAAGTTCCAATAGTTCAGTAATGCTTTTGTTTTCCTTGCCTTTTAGATGTGTCTAGCAAGAAGTAGCTGTAGCCAAGGTTGAAGAAGTTGCTTCCTGCGTTCTCTTCTAGGATTTTGATGGATTCCTGTCTCACATTTAGGTCTTTTATCCATTTTAAGTTTATCTTTGTATATGGTATAAGAGAATAGTCCTGTTTCATTCTTTTAAATTTTTCTGTCCAATTTATCCAACATCATTTGTTGAAGATATTGTCTTTTTCCATTGGATATTCTTTCCTGCTTTGTTGGAAATTACTTGATCATAATGTTGAGAGTCCACTTCTGTGTTCTCTATTCTGTTCCATTGATTTATGTCTCTGTTTTTGTGCCAGTACCATACTGTCTTGATGATTACAGCTTGGTAATATAGCTTGAATTATAGCATTGTGATGCCACCAGCTTTCATTTTCTTTTCAACATTTCTCTGGACATTTAGCATCTTTTCTGGTTCTATGCAAATTTTAGGATTATTTGTCCCAGCTCTATGAAAAATGTCAATGTTATTTTGTTAAGGATTGCATTGAATTTGTAGATTGCTTTGGATATTATAGACATTTTAACAATATTTGTTCTTCCAATCCATGAGCATAGAATGTTTTTCCATTTCTTTGTGGCTTCCTCAATATAGTATTTTAAATTTTTTATTTATTTAAGTAATCTCTACACCCAACATGGGATTCGGACTCACAACCTTGAGGTCACCAGTCACATACTATTCCAACTGACCCAGAAGAACCTCCCTAACTTTGACACCTCTTTTTTTTTTTTTAAGACTTTATTTCTTTGACAGAGAGACAGAAAGAGCACAAGTAGTCAGAGCAGCTGGCAGAGAGAGAGGAGGAAGCAGGCTCCCTGCTGAACAGAGAGCCCGATGTGGGGCTTGATCCCAGGACCTTGAGACCACGACCTGAGCCTAAGGCAGAGGCTTAACCCACTGAGCCACCAGGGCACCCCCATTTTTGTCACTTCTAAAGAGAGTGAACATAAGGCTGATGGCATATTTGCCTGACCAAAGGGCTACTGCATGCCCAGCTTATCACCACTTACAGGATCATCTCCACTCATAATAACAAATAGTGGAAGAAAAATACCAGAATTCCTAAGGGGGTTAAAGGAAGCTAAAGGAAGAAATTCAGAAGAGCCAAAAGAAATCTCTAGTAAAACAGAGTTTTCAAAGGAGAAAGACAATAGCTAAGCAAAACAAAACAAAACAAACAAAAACTAGGATATAAGTGCATAAAAATTATACTCTTAAATAGCTCCGGATCAAAAAGAATATTGGCAGAAATTATAAGCCACTTAAGAAGCAATGAAAAGGATATCTGTGAGCCACTGTAAAATATATATTCAGAAGAAACTACACAGCTTTAAATTTCTTAATAAATAAATAAGAAAGTTAATAAATAAGGAACTTTTTATCCATTTACAGTTATATAAAGAACAACAAAATATATACTGAAAAAGGAAAAGTGATTTAAAAAAAAAAAACAATTGAATAAAATAAGAAACCTAAACTTGTCCAAAGGATAAATGAATTCAGAAGTTGTCTTTTTTCAAAGGCCAAAACCCCTTGTGAACATGATTAAGGAAAAGAGAAAATAAATGTGTATAAAATGTGATTTTAAAAAGAAAAAAAGAATCGGATATGGGATGCAAGAGAAAGAAAGAAGTGAAGTACAATTTAAAGAATTTGTACTTAGTGAATTGAAGGACTAAAATGTTGAACAAAAAGGTTGAAGGCAATGATTATGAGTGAATTTTGGACTTGTAAATTTTGAGATACTCACTAAATATCCAGTGGTGATGCTGAGTAGGCATTTAGACACATAAATCATATATGCAAGATATAGTGGTTTTCAGAGTAACAAGCCTGGTGGAGTAAGGAACAAAGAGAATATAAATAAATAATCTTGTATAGCGAAGGATTAGATGATATTATCAAGGAAGTGAGTTTACTTATAGTATATTTAGAACTCTTGAACACTCCTATATCGAGTTAAAGTAAATAGAAAGGAACCAACTATAAAGCCTGAGGAGTAGCCACAAAGGTATGAAGAAACAGGTGACAGAGGTTTTTTGGAGGCCAAATACAGCAAGTAAGATGAGAATTGAGAAATGACCCTCTGATCAAAAAGAAAAATTTTACATTCAGTTTTACATTCTCATCTTATTTGACCATTAGCAGCATTTAATTCAAAGAGGTCATTTCTTCCACTGTGGCTTCCAAAGCACCTCTGTATCTTGAGTGTTTAGTAGTAAATGTAACAGGCATGGGGAGATCTTTGGTGATCGGACAGGCTTATCCAGAGAATGTGAGGTGAATTCTCATTTGATTGCTGATAGAGTCCTGAAAGAAAGGGTTAGCTTACTCCAAGTACATGGATTTCTATGACACCCTATACTATATACTGTTGAAAGGATAGAAGATGAAAGGAGTTGACTTCCCATAAGAATAATACATTAAGTATCAACCAAATAGGCTTTTTCTAACACATAAAAGTATGATTTAATCACAGAAAATTTATTAACACAATTCATTTCATTAATGAAATGTATAATCCATAATAATATATAAGAGAAAGGCTATTATTAAATTCAAGAGCCATTAACATGATGGTAGAATAAGAAGGAAACATTTAAAAATGATGAAGGGATAAAATATTTTTAACAAAACTCAACACCAAACATAATTTGAAATGCTGAGTAAAAAAATAGCAATAATGATCAGAAAATATAGAGGGATTACCATTATCCTATCATTTAATGCTGCCTTCTAAATACTATTGAATATAAAAACACATGACAATAAAATGATTGCTCCAAACATTGGGGAAAAAAAGTAAAATGTACTTTATTTTAGGATGATTTTATTGTATGTTTAAAACTTCAAGTGCCATTTAAAAACATATATAATTTATAAGAATTGGATAAAGTAACTACACATCAGATATTTGTTCCAAAATCAAGTGTTCTCTATATGAATAACAATAAATAAAAATTCGATAAATTAATTATTCATAGTTTAGACAAAACTACAAAAATTAAGGAAAAAATTAACTACCAAAGCATAGAATTGGAAAGACATGACTTCTGGCATGAAAGTGTGAGTAGTTCACTGACCCACTTCTCGATTTAAATGGTGAAAATTATGGAAAAGAAAATATAATGATCTGAAAATGATTCTAAGGGCAAAGAGCAATGGAAAAGAATTCAAGAAAGCCCATAAAAATTCAGAACTGACTTTACTTTCAGATAATGGAGAATTTTAAACATGAGAAAATAGTTGAGGGTTTAATAAAAGTCAGTTAGGTGGATATTTGTGGCTCTAATGAAGATATAGCCTAGACTGTTGGCTAGCTAGTTTGAGGGACAGAACTAGAGAATGAGAGAACTAAAGGAAGCCCTCCTAAGAGTCAAAACAAATACCAAATGTTTACCTCAGAAAGCATCCCATGAAATAAGTCACAATTTGATTGCATTTGTTTGTATAGAAATTTATAACCTAGAGCATTTTTGAAAACAGTGGAGCATTTGGTTGGCAATTAGTGGGACTTAATAGCCGCGTAAGATTAGGGAAAGAAAGGGAGACTTACAAGTACTGCTCTCATTCCAGCAGGACTGTGGGTCTACACAAAACTGTCTCCCTGAGGAGCGAGATCAGAGGTTTAGCACTGCAGATCTAAAAATAATTCAGTAAAAGAATCCAGCCAGTCACTAAACAAATAAAGAAGCAAATGAAAGGAAAGCATGATTAAAGAAGTAAGGGAAGAATCACTATAATGTACACCCGAAACTAATATAACACTATGTTAACTAACTGGAGTTAAGATAAAAACTTAGAAAAAAGCAGGGAAGGTATTATGAAAACGTCATAACAATAAGAGAATATCAATAAAGAAAAATTTTTTAAAAAGAACTGAATGGAAATTTTGGAGTTACAAAGCATAAAAACTGAGAGGGCTTCAACTTTAGAACTTAACTGATAAAAGAATGAATTAATAAACCTGAAGAATAATAGAGATTATTCAACCTAACGAACAGAAGGGGGGAAAAGGATGAAGACAAAATCAACGGAGCCTCAAAGAATTAGTATAACACTAATTATGCCAACATACATGACATGGAAAAGAAACAAAAGGAAAGAGAGAAAGGAAAAGAAAAAAAAATTGAGAAATGGGACTGAAAAGTTCCCAAAGTTACTTAAATGATAAAACCTTTATATCCTGCAAACTGGGTGAACTCCAAGTAGGATAAAAGTAAAGAGGCCTGTAAAAAGATACATCATAATAAACATGCTGAAAATCAAAGACAAGGAAAGTTCTTGAAAGCAACAAGAGAAAAAAAATGTATCATTGGCCACTGATGAGTGAATGCAAAAATTAGCAGTTGACTTCTCAGAAGAAACAATGGTGTTCAAAATAATTGAAAACTAATACCAATCTTTACTCACATTTCTTTCAGAACATCACCAAAAATATAAAGTTCAAAAACAGTTGAAAACTGATAGCAGTCTTTACTTAGATTTCTTTCAGAACATTACAAAGAAAACTTAAACAGTGAAAAATATCATTTTTTTCCCTATATTCTGTTTTTTTTTCCTATTTTCTCACACCTCCCAGCTCCTCTAGATCTTCTAGATCTTCTAGTCTACTTTACCAGATGTTTTCCATGAAGAACCAGCCTACCTGCCTCTTGCCTTTTTGTTCCCTCTCCTTTTTAATTTCTCCCTCTCTGGTGTTGTCTGTACCTATTCTAAAACTCAACTTACAAAAAATGAAAAGTCTCTTTGAACTTTCGAGCAGGTAAATATAAAATTCTCTTTATTAAGAAAGGTTGGACTGTGGGAGTATCGAGGACCATCAAAAATAGCACAGTTTAATCTGTGGGGCCTCATTCAGGGGTTATGTGGGTCTTCACTTTGAAAGGGATGTTTGAACCATCTGAAGGGTGACTAGTATTAGATGAGTGAAGAATGGGTAAGAACATTTCAAGCAAAAAGGATTATTTGCACAAATACCCTGAGATTGAAAGGAAATATGTATTGGAGGCACAGAAAAAGAGCTTTGTTGGTCGAAAAGCAATGAGTAAGGTTTGAAACAGCTGTGAGGTAGGGTTTGTGGTTTAGACAGGGACAGAATGTGTTTTACTTTGTAGTCCATAATAAGCAGTGCTTTTTCTCTATTTTCCTTCCCATGGCTGACATTTAGTGACTCTAATTCCTTCAGTCATGAGTGATTAAACCTCTCATTGACCTGCTTGGAAAGGATCCACTGAAGTGCAGTATCTTAGTTCGGAGAGTTCCAAGGAAAGATGGTTTTATTATTTTTAAGCACAGACAGAAACTGGAAATGTTCACATGGTACCTCTTTCAAGTCCTATAAGGATGTTTAAAGGAGTGGAAGAGGCTATCAGTAATTAATAGCAACATTTGCATAAAGTTAGTCCTTTGATGCCTTAACAACTAATTCTTTTTTTTTAATTGTACTTTTTTTTATTTTTTATTTTTTATAAACATATAATATATTTTTATCCCCAGGGGTACAGGTCTGTGAATCGCCAGGTTTACACACTTTATCAACTAATTCTTTAAAGCAAAGTTTATACGTTTTTTGTGTTTTTTGTTTATTTGTTGTTTTTTTTTTTTTTTTTTTTTTTTTTTTTCAGAAAAAGAGCATCTATATCAAATGTCAAGGAGATGAGTTAAAGTGATTTTACTAACCTCCTTTGGCTCACTTGGGAGACCCTAAATAAATGTGCAGGATCTCCTCAAAGACAATCAGTTTTGACTTTAGTCCTGAGGAAGCCTCCCTGCCTGAGGTAACAAATAAATAAATAAATAAATAAATAAATAAATAAATAAATAATGGAATTTTCCTCACCTTACTTCTAGAAGCTTTTGCATTCTGCCCCATCTGCCATCCATTTCTCTACTTTGGAGATTTCTACCCTAATTATATCTATTGCTACATACTGTGAATGGGTCAAGGGAAGAATGGGGAGGGAAATTGTAAGGAAAAATGTGCCAGCTGCTCAAGATTATTCCCCACCAAAAGATGATATATATGCACGTCCTTGTGTAAGGGGAAGAGGGACTCTTTTATTGAGCATGAGTGTATGAACTTTTGTGAACATAAGTATGTAGGGTTTGAGCATTCTTGTATTTTTGTGATTTTGCATTTTATTCAGTGTGAGAGGTAAGAATGTATGTGGTACACACACACACGTGTGTGTGTATATATCTTTAAAAACTTATTCATAAAACAATAAACTGAAACTGCTGGTCTATATATTGCAAGTCCCTTTTCTTTGGATGTCTGCCTGTGTGAAGTTTATGCAATGGAGACTAAATTACTTGTGTTTGAAATGTCTGCCTATAGCTACTTATTTCCTGCTTTTTAACTGTTACTGATCAACCTGTTAGTCAGCAATATTTATCAATTTTACTATGCTTAGCAGGAAGAGATACTACATATGGAAACTTTAAAGAACTCATAGCAACAAAGAGAATAGCAGGAACCAAATTGCTAAATATAGTTTACTCTCTTGAGTAAACAAATGAAGGCAGTTCTTTTTATTTTATTTTATTTTATTTTATTTTATTTTATTTTATTTTATTTTATTTATTTGACAGAGAGAGATGACAAGCAGGCAGAGAGGCAGGCAGAGAGAGAGGAGGAGGCAGGCTCCCTGCTGAGCAGAGAGCCCGATGCGGGGCTCGATTCCAGGATCCTGAGATCGTGACCGGAGCAGAAGGCAGCAGCTTAACCCACTGAGTCACCCAGGCGCCCCGAAGGCAGTTCTTTTTAAGAGCACTCAAGAATGGAAGAAGGGTAGTAAAAAAACAACAACAAAAACAAACAAACAAACAACAACAACAAAAAAAAAAACAGTGTTGTTTCTGGGAAAAATTGTAATTCCGTTTTTCTTTTTAAAATTAAAAAAAATTTTTTTTTTTCTATTCCTTTTTTCTAAGTCCCATCTTGTGGGCTATATATGTCAAGAAGGTGGTTTGTTGGTTGGTTAGCTTTCATTTTTAGCCACTGATTATCCATAAACTCTCATTCTCTCTTCTTTCTCACCAGTGAATACTGTGGAATATGACATATTTACTTCCTATTTGACAATCTCAGTTGTACAGAGAGGGAAAAGATTTTAAAATAAAAATAAAAAGAGGGGCGCCTGGGTGGCTCAGTGGTTTGGGCTGCTGCCTTTGGCTCGGGTCATGATCTCAGGGTCCTGGGATCGAGCCCCGCATCGGGCTCCCTGCTCCGCAGGAAGCCTGCTTCCCTCTCTCTCTCTCTCCCTCTCTACCTGCCTCTCTGCCTACTTGTGATCTTTGTCAAATAAATAAATAAAATCTTTAAAAAATAAATAAATAAAATAATAAATATAAATAAAAAGAGGAGAAGGAAGGAAAAGGTGAACCCAAGATGGAAAAGCATTGGAAGACAATCTGAAAAGATAAGGACATGTCAGTAGGAATCCAGAGATCTAGATCCTAGTAATTACTTGGCCACTTAATGTATGAAATTATATCCTCTGTCCCTTCTGTTCGTTGAATAAAGTAGTTATCCTCAGTTTTCAAAATGTATTATGTAGAGGACAGATGACCTTGACAGATAAGAGGTAGGATTTTCATCTATTTCATGGTATGAATTTGATTGGGAAAAGATTCTGTCCCTGATACGTATTTGAAAATCTTTGGAAAAAGCGTTTTCTCAGATTCTTCCTGTGGCAAAACTATCACAATTGGGCATTCTTCCAGTAATACTTGATCTGTTAGAGTGTGGCTTCTGGAAACTACAAGGGATTCTCTTGTTTCATTACAGTTTGGTTTTTCAAAGGTCACAGTTTCCTCGTACAGTCTCCAGGAGTTCAGAGATGTTTTTAAAAAAACACAGAAGAACCATAAGAGAGACTCTGGACTCTGGAAAACAGTTACAGAAGGGAGGGAAGAGGGGACATGGGGTAACTGCCTGATGGGTATTAAGGAAGGCACATGTTGTGATGAGCGCTGAATATTATACACAACTAATGGATCATTGAATACTACATCAAAAACTAATGATGTGGGGCACCTGGGTGGCTCAGTCTGTTAACCATCTGCCTTAGGCTCAGGTCATGATCCCAGGGTCCTGGGATCTAGACCCACAATGGACTCCCTGCTCAGTGGGGAGCCTGCTTCTCCCCCTCCCTGCCACTCCCCATGTTGTGCTCTCTCTCTCTTTCTATGTCAAATAAATAAATAAAATCTTTAAAAAAAAAAAAAAAAAACTAATGATGCACTCTATGTTTCCGAACTTAAATAAATAAATAAATAAATTACCACAGAGGAGATATTTTAAAGGTGTCAGTGATCTCAAAGGGAGGCAAACTACTCACAGAGTCTCATTTGTAAGATCCACTTTTACCACCACTTCTTCTCACTCTCACTGTATCTATATTCTTTCTTTACACCAAATTAAATTCTATGGTCGGTTAATAGGACCACGGCTATGGATGTATTTCAAACTTCTTTGTCCCTCTCTCTAGTGTTACTCTACCTTTGTGTTGAAATTAAGCCTGCTTAAATGAAACTCCTCACCTACTCAGAGTTGTATCCATATAGCTAAATGTAGCTGGAGTAAAACATGTTAACCTTTTAAGTATATTTTAAACTAAAATATGATCACAAATGTCAAGTCCACCTTTTACTGCTCAGCAATCAAACTACCTTTCCTTAGTCCATTCATTTTATTACTTGCCTAGAGTGTTATTTCGTACATTCCTCTCTCTCTTCACACACAATTCTTACCCTGCTTTCTATTTCACTGGAAAACTTGAAGCAATCAAATTTCCCTGCCATAGCGATGCACACGTTAGCCTTTGTGTCCATACACTTACTTTGCTTTTTATCACCACATAAGGATTATTCATGCTTCATCCCCCCCATATCCAAAATATGTATCACCCTTTCACCCGTTCAGGGATGTCACTCAAAAATGTTCCCCTCTAGGGGCACCTGGGTGGCTCAGTGGGTTAAGCCACTGCCTTCGGCTCAGGTCATGATCTCAGGGTCCTGGGATCGAGTCCCACATGGGGCTCCTTCCTCAGCAGGGAGCTTGCTTCCCTCTCTCTCTCTCTGCCTGCCTCTCAGTCTACTTGTGATTTCTCTCTGTCAAATAAATAAATAAAATCTTTAAAAAAATGTTCCCCTCTATCTTCTATGCCATCATTACTATACCATCAAACATTCTATTATTTCTTCTATCTTAAAAATAAAGTCTCTTGATCTCACTTCTTCTTCAATTACCATCCTGTTTCTTTATTACCCTGTATGCCAAAACATTAAAAAAAAAAAAAAAATACCTTTGCCTATCAGGCTCTTTCCTCCCATTCTTTCAAATCTACCCCTTTCAACTCTTCCCACTACCCCACTGAAACTACTGTTACTAAAATATATGAGTAATCTCCACATGGTAAGTCCAATGATATATCCTGACTCCTCATTTTTATTTGACCTATCATCAGAGTTTTACACAGCTTATCAATCTTTTGTAAAGTCTATTTAGTTCTAGAGTTCCATACACTTATGATTTTCTCCCTTTCTTTCCATCTGTTATCAATCTGTTTTGCATGTTCCCCTTCTTTCTCAGTTACCTCTCAATTCTTAGGCCTTCTTCCTCTCTATCCTTATTTACTACCAAAATGAAATCATCTCTAGTGCCATGGCTTTAAGTACTATATATATATGCTAATGACTCCCAGCCAGGTTGTCTCCTCTGGAATCCCTCATAAGTCAAGTCAATATGTTGCTACCAAAATCTAGACTCTTTTGTCCAATTTCCTACTTGACAATCTCCACTTGGATGTCTGGTAAACATTCCGCAATCACTGTGTCCAAAACAGAACTCATGACCTTCTACCCCATTCCTAAACTTAATCCACTCACTTTCCTTGTGTCATTTAATTGCATATAACTCTATTCTCCCATTTACTCAAACCAGAAATCATTCTATTATTTTCTCTGACACACCACATTCAGGCCAATAGAAAGTACTCCACTTAAATTTTATATCCCAAATCACATCATTTCATATTTCTCCAATCTAAGCCACTATCATCTCTTCCATGGACTACTGAAATCGATTTTCAACTGATTTACCTACTTTCCCCTTTGCACCTCTACAGTCTATTTCAGCATAATGACCAGGATGATTATATTAAAATGTAACTGGGTCATGCTTCTCCTCTGCTCAGAACATTGTGGTCTTCTCTATAACACTCAAAATAAAAGGCTTTCAGTAGCCGTGAAACCCTATATGACCTAACTTCCAATTAGCTCTATGAATTCATCTTCTACTAGTCTCTTCTTACTCCATACAGACAATCTGACCTCCTCACTTTACAGATTCATGCCAAACATAGGATTGCTTAAGAACTTTGTACAGACTTCTCTGCCTATAATTCTTTCCCCAGATGGCCACATGTCTCATTACCTTGCCTTTTCCAAGAATGCTATAATGGTAATTTCCTGATATTCCACCCTGACCATCCCTGTTAAAAACTGCATACTTAATATCTAGCACTCATAAACTGAGTCTTTAGGTAATTCAAACAGGAAAAAGGAATCACTCTTGAGCTTTAGAATAAGACATGTAATAAAAGGAACTGAAGACAAAGTTGATGGAAGAGTTGAGAAGCCAAAAAAGAAGATGGTGAGGCAACCCGGACATTAACCATTCCATAGGACTAGAATCTCATAGAACTAGAAAGTCTAACAAAAGGTTACCAGACCTCAGAATGTGGGACTTTCCTGTGTGAGCTAGAATCATGATGGAGGCTGCTTAGGGACAGCTGGGACCATAGAAGAAGGGGCTATTAGCTAGATGCCCCGAAAAGGAAAGAAATACAGTTTCTCCTTAATCTTCTATACCCCTTCTACCTTCCAACCTTAATGTTTCACATTGGACAAATTAACACAAAAGTCAGAGGAACAGATAATTTAAGAAATGTAGTTCCTCATAAAGCATAGTAGACCTGATATGGGCAAAGAATAAGTAGGCAGTTGACTTGTACTTAGAGTCTTCTAAGTGTACCACATAACACAATTGGTTTATTATCACCACACGATCACAGATCCACAAGGGCATGGATTCCTTCCATTCTATTCACTGGAATATCCCTAGAATTTAGAAATATACCAGGCACATCATCAAGGCCAAACATATTTGTTGGATTGAGTGAATATAGCAAAATATGTGGCTTTTTAATTCTACTATAAAACTGGTTAATTACTTTTATGAGGTAAATTTATCTACCTAAAGTGAACATTTCTATTTACTAGGAATTACCCACAAGGATTTAGTGGTCCCTGGATTAATACCAGTTATACCTTACATAGATTTGTGTCAGTCTTCCTCACAGATATGTGTCAGGCTTCCTCACAAGCCACCACTACTTACTTTAGGAAACTAGATATTGCTAGGTATACCATATATTAACCATTCATATTCAGATGAATCTTCCTTGTTCTATGCTGGACCTACAACAATGACACAATTCTTGCTCGTAAGAGGAATACTAATAAGGAAAAAAATAAAAAGTTTAATATTAGAAAGCACTGTATAATCTATTAAGTTGTTAGTACTCCTTCCTCATCTGGTAATTTCTAGTAGTGACCCTCAGCTAGGGCATAATTATTACCTAATTACTAATTTTTCATACAAATAAAAAATGTAGAAAATGCTCTTTAAAGACAAAGTGTAGATATTACCTTCTTGGCTCTGGTGGATAAACAGCTTTTAAAACTGTCCATCCTATTCCTGCTCTTCTGTTTCCTTATTTCTTCTGCTCTCTTTCTCTCTTTTATTCCTTAATCTCCTTCTCCAATCTTTTAATGTTCTTGTCTTCTCTTTTCCCCATCCCTCCTCTCAATACTCCTTCTGGGAAATCTTATACACTCCTGAAGTTTAAATACTGCTGCTATGATGAGAATGTCAAAATGGACATATCTCACACACAACTCTTATGGTTTCCAGACACATGTCTTCTACTGCCAAAGAACAGCTCTACTCTTCTCCAGGCTGCGATACACTTTCTCAAATACCTTTCCTGTGACCTCACTTTTGATTTCATCATTCTGTAATGTGAGGCTGTGGTAAAAATAGGGACAATGGATTCATATAAATTAAACTTTTAATCTTGGTTCAACCACTTGATTGTTTTGTGACTTTGTGAAAGATGCCAAACCTGAATCTGTTTCTTCTTATATAAAATGCAACTAATAATACTACCTCATACTTTTGTCATGAGGATTAAATATGATTATAACCTTGTGAAAAAATGTCCACCAGGAGTCCATTAAAATGAATTAAATGTAATTCTATATGCAGTGGATAACTCCAGATGCTTCTTCATGTCTTCAAAGGTTCTAGAAAAGTTGTTTGCCTGATTTTGCTGTTATATTTGGTTTTGAGGTTCTGCTTCCACTGAATGAGTGCAGATGATATATACATCTTTGTAGTAAGTTTAAAATGGTGTGGGGGGTAATTCTAAGTAGCAAGTCCCATGAAGAGATAAATTCTAATATGCTTTGAATCTGGGCTGACCTTATGACTCTACTTTGACCAATAGAATATGATGGAAGTGAGGGGAAAGAGTTAAGATGTCAGAGATGTAATGGAACTCTGGGTTTTCCTCTTCCCTTGAACACAGCTGTATTGAGGTCAGATGATTTGGAACACCCAGAAAATTGAACTAACGATTGGAGGAAGGATGTGTATGGCATGTGCAAGGTACAGGGAAGTGAATTGGGGGAGAGAGAAACTTTCATGTTGCAGAAGGGAGGGAACCCTTTTTGTAGGGACTGAAAAGGGACAGAAAGAGAGAGGGGTTGAGAGAATACAGCATCTGGTTCACACAAAAAGAAAAACCTCTCAGACCACAGACTGGGGAGACCAAAGAAGTGGGTCTTGCAGGTTTTTCACAGAAGTGAGCAGAGATGAAACTCTGGAAGTGCCTGACTTTTCACTGGAGTGGAGCTGTAGCATGCACCCCTGGGGAGAAGGAGGATTCTGGCCCAGGAACATGCACAAAATGGTGCAGGGATCTCCTGGGTCACACTGGGAGAGATCATTCCGCTTCCTGGAGTACATTTGGAAGAAGGAATATTGCCTCTCCCAAGGACCAAAGACCCTGCAGGTACCAACAAAAGGCCTTCCATTAGCAGGGCATAAAGGCACATGCAAAGGGGGTATAACCTGCTTGCTGCTTTTTGTGATACCACACCATAGATTCCATGGTACCACACAGGCATAAATAAGACTATTTTTCTTCTTTCTTCTTTCTTCCTTCTTCTTCCTTCTTCCTTCTTCCTTCTTCCTTCTTCCTTCTTTCTTCTTTCTTCTTTCTTCTTTCTTTCTTCTTCTTCTTCTTCTTCTTCTTCTTCTTCTTCTTCTTCTTCTTCTTCTTTCTTCTTTTTCCTTTGGAATCAGGCTTATAGTTTTCTGTTTTCTTGTTTTTCATTTTCTTGTCTCTCTCTCTCTCTCTCTCTCTCTCTCGCGCGCACGCGCACACACTCTTTTTTTTTTTTTGGTTAGTGGGTGGGAGGGGGATCAGGCTGCTGCTGCTGCTTCTTTTTTTCCCCCCTTCCTTTTTCTTTGGAATTAGGCTTATAGTTTTCTTGGATTACCTATTTGGTTTTTGTTATTGATGTTATTACTGTTGTTCCTTTTGTTTCTCTCTCTCTCTTTTGTTTTTGAACAGATTGTTTGTTTGTTTGACCTTTTTTTCTTTTTTTTTCCCCCCAGGTTTTTTTTTTTCCCTCCAACAAACAAATCAAAGAACACTTAGATAAAGGTCCAAATACTCACCACTGCAAGCAAGAAGGAATTCTATAGAGGACTGGCCAGTGGAAAAGAGTAGCCAGTACACAACAGAATATACCAGAAACACTTCCTGAAGTGCCAGGACCTGGATGATATATGACCACTTTTTAATATAAAATTACTCGAGATACAGGAAAAATTCCAAGCTTTAATGATATATAAAACATAGAAATTTAGCCAAAAACACAAATGGAAGAATTATCCCCAAAATACAGGTCAGGAAGATAACACAGTAATGGACTGCTCAAAAAAGATACAAGTAATGTATTTGAACAAGAATTTAGATCAACAGCCATAAGACTATTAGCTGGGCTTGAAAAAAAGAATAAAAAACACCAGGGAAACCCCTGCTGCAGAGATAAAAGACCTAAAAACTAATCACACTAAAATTTAAAAAAAAAAAAAAAAGTTCTAACTGAAATGCAAAACTGACCAAATATAATCACAAGGATTGAAGAAACAAGGGAGAGAACAGGTGATATAGAAGACAAAATTATAGAAAATAATGAAACTGAAAAGAAGAGGGAAAGAAAACTATTGGGTCATGAATATAGAAACTTAGCAATTCCACAAAGCACAATAAGATCCATATCATAGAAGTCCCAAAGAAGAGTGGGAAAAGAGGGAAGGTCTATTTAAACAAATTATAGCTGAGAACTTCCCTAATCTGGTTGAAAACCAGCATTCAAGTTCAAGAGGCACAGAGAATTTCCAATCAAAATCAATAAAAAGAGGGCAACACCTGATATCATATTGAATCTTGAAAAAAAAAAAGAGAGAGAGAGAGAGAGAATTCTGAAAGCAGCTAGGGAAAGCAGGGCTGTAACTTATAGGGATAGACACATAAGGTTAGCAGCAGACCTGTCCACGGAGACCTGGCAGGCCAGAAAGGAGTGGCATGATAAACTCAATGTGCTAAATGGGGAAAATATGCAGCCAAGAATACTTTATCCAGCAAGGCTGTAATTGAGAATAGAAGGAGAGATAAAGAGTTTCTAAGACAAACAAAAACTAAAGGAGTTTGTGAACACTAAGCCATCTCTGCAAGAAATATTAAAGGGAAGCTTCTGAGCAAGAAACAGAGAAAAAAAGCAACAAAAACTAGAAAGAAACAAAGACAATCTAAAGGAATAGTGACATTGCAGGTAATACAATGGCACTAAATTCATATCTTTCAATTATTACCCTGAATGTCAATGGAATCAATATTCCAAAGAAAAGACATAAGGCATGAGAATGGATTAAAACAAACAAACAAACAAACAAAACCAAGACCCATCGATATACTTCAAGAGACTCATTTTAGACCCAAAGACATCTCCAGATTGAAAATGAGGGATTGAAGAACCATTTATCATGTTAATGGACATCAAAAGAAAGTGGAAGAATCCATACTTATACCAGACAAACTAGATTTTAAACCAAAGACTGTAGCAAGAGATGAAGAAGGGCATTCTATCATAAGAAAGGAGCCTATCCAACAAGAAGGTCTAACAATTGTACGTACTTATGCCATTAATTTGGGAGCAGCCAAATATATAAATCAATTAATAACAAACTTTAAGATACTCATTGATAATAATGCAATAACAGTAAGGGACTTTAACAGCCCAGCCACAAAAATGGATAGATAATCTAAACAGATCAAAAGGGAAACAAGGGCCTTAAATGACTCATGGGACAAGATGGACATAACAGATATATACAGAGCATTTCATCCTCAAGTAGCAGAATACACATTCTTGTCTAGTGCACACGGAATATTCTCCAGAGCAGATCACAGACTGGATCACAAATCAGGCCTTACCCAGTACAAAAAGATTGAGATCATAGCATGCACATTTTTGAACCACAGTGCTATTAAACTTAAAGTCACCCTCAAGAAAAAAATGGGAAATACTACAAATACATGGAAGTTAAAGATCATCTTACTAAAGAATGAATGGGTCAATCAAGAAATTAAAGAAGAATTTTTAAAAAATACATGGAAGCCAATGAAAATGAAAACATGATAGCGCAAAACTTGGGTTTCAGCAAAGGCAGTCTTCTAAAGGGAAGTATATAGCAATACAAGCCTTCCTTAAGAAACAAACAAAGTCTCAAATACACAACCTAATCTTACACCTAAAGGAGCTGGGAAAAGAACAGGAAATAAAGCCCTGATCCAGCAGGAAAAAGAAAATAATAAAGATTAGGACAGAAATCAATGACACAGAAATAAATAGTATAACAAATCAACAAAACTAGGAGCTGATTCTTTGAGGAAATTAACAGGACCGATAAACCCACAACCAGATTTAGCAAAAAGAAAAGAGGAAGGACACAAATGAATAAAATTGTGAATGAAAGAGAGTTCACAACCAGCAGCACAGAAATACAAACAACTATAAGAGTATATTATGAGCAATCATATGCCAGCATATTAGGCATCTGGAAGGAATGGATAAGTTCCCAGAAACATAAACTACAAAAATGGAAACAGGAAAAAATAGATAATCTGAACAGACCCAGAACCCATGAAGAAATTGAATCAGTAATCAAAAATCTCCTAGAAAACAAGAGTTCAGGGCCAGATGGCTTCCCAGAGGAATTCTATCAAACATTTAAAGAAGAATTAATACCTATTCTTCTGCAACTGTTCCAAAAAATAGTAATGGAAGGAAAACTTCCAAACTCATTCTATGAGGCCAGCATTACATTGAACCCCAAATCAGATAAAGACCCCACTGAAAAGAAGAGTTACAGACCAATATCCCTGATGAATATGGGCACAAAAATTCTCAACAATATACTAGCTCATCATTTCATAAAAAGGATTATTCATCACGACCAAGCGGGATTTATTCCTGGGCTGCAGGGGTGGTTCAACAACAGAAAATCAATGAATGTGATATGCCACATTAACAAAAGAAAGGATAAGAACCATATGATCCTCTCAATAGATGGAGAAAAAGCTTTTGATAAAATATAGCATCCTTTCTTGAAAAATACCCTCAAAAGTAGGGATAGAAGGAACATATCTCAACGTCATTAAGGTCATACATGGAAGACCTAGAGTTAATACCATCTTCAGTGAGAAAAAAATAAGGGCTTTTCCCCTAGGGCCAAGGAGATGACAGAGATATCCATTCTCACCACTGCTGTTCAGTACAGTACTGGAAGTCCTACCCTTGCAATCAGACAACCAAAAGAAATAAAAGACATCCAAATCAGCAAGGAAGAAGTCAAACTTTCACTCTTATAAATGACATGATACTCTATTTAGAAAACCCAAAAGACTCCAACGAAAAATTGCTAGAACTGACAGAGGAATTCAGCAAAGTTGCAGGACATAAAACCAATGCACAGAAGGTTGTTGCATTGCTCTACACCAATACTGAAGCATCCGAAGGTGAAATAAAGTAATTGATCTCATTTACAATTGGACCAAAAACCATAAGATACCTAGGAATAAACCTAACTAAGGAGGTAAAAGATCTGTACTCTGAAGACTGTAGAATTCTTATGAAAGAAATTGAGGAAGACACAAAGAAATGGAAAAATATTCCATGCCCATGGGGAAAAAAATATTGTTAAATGTCTATACTATCCAAAGCAATCTACACATTCAATGCAATCCCTATCAAAATAACACGAGCATAACCCAGAAATGAGCCCTCAATTCTATGGTCAGCTAATCTTTGACAAAGCAGGAAGGAATATCCAGTGGAAAAAAGTCTCTTCAACAAATGGTGTTGGGGAAAATTGGACAGAAACATGCAAAAAAAAAAAAAAGAAACTGGATCACTTTCCTACACCACACACAAAAATAAATACAAAATGTGTAAAAGACCTAAATGTGAGACAGGAATCCGTTGAAATCCTTGAGAACTTAGGCAGCAATCTCTTGGATCTCAGACACAGCAACTCCCTACTCGACATGTCTCTGGAGACAAAGAGAAGCAAAAGCATTAATGAACTGTTGGGACTTCATCAAGATGTTTCTGCACAGCAAAGGAGATAATCGACAAAACTAAAGGCAACTTACAGAATAGGGGAAAATAGTCATCAATGACATATCAGATAAAGGGCTAGTATCCAAAATCTATAAAGAATTTATCAAACCCACCCAAATAAACAAACAAACAAACAACAAAAAAATCCAGTCAGGAAATGGGCAGTAGGTCCCCAAAAGACCTACAAATGACTAAAAGACACATGAAAAAATGCAAAGTAGTGCAGCCACTTTGGAAAATGGTATGGAGTTTTCCTCAAAAAGTTAAAAATAGAGCTACTTAATAACCCAGCATTCACTATGAGGTATTTATTCAAAGGATACAAAAATACTGATTCAAAGGGACACATGTCCCCCAGTGTTAGCAGCAATGTCCACAATGGCCAAAATACGGAAAGCCCAGATGTCCATTGAGTGATGAGTGGATAAAGAAGATATGGAGGGTGTGTGTGTGTGTGTGTATGTGTGTGTGTGTGTATAAAGAGTGAGAAAGAGAAAAACAGAATGTTACTCCCCCATCAAAAAGAATGAAATGTTGCCATTTGCAATGATGTGACTGGAACTAGAATGTATTGTGCTAAGCAAAATAAATCAGTCAGAGAAAGACAAATACCGTAAGATTTCTCTCATATGTCGAATTTAAGAGACAAAACAAATGAACATAGGGGAAGGGAAGGAAAAATAAAATAATATATAAACAGAGAGGGAGCCAAACCATAAGAGACTATTAACTATAGGGAACCAACTGAGGATTGCTGGAGGAAAGGTAGATGGAGGATGGGGTATTTGGGTGATTGGGCATCAGGAGAACACTTGATATAATGATCACTCTGTGTTATATGCAACTGAGGAATCACTAAAGTCTACCCCGAAACTAATAATACACTCTATGTTAACTAACTTGAATTCAAATAAAATCTTTTTAAAAAGGGGCGGGGGTGAAGGAGGTGTCACTGTGTCATTTTTGAGCTTAAGCCTCAAGAAGTTTTGTAGCTTCCACCATTTTTCTCCCAGAATGCTGCACTAAGACTACCATGCCATCAAGAAGCCCTAGAAGTACGGATGTCTGGGTGACTCAGTGGGTTAAGCCTCTGCCTTTGGCTCAGGTCATGATCCCAGGGTCCTGGGATCAAGCTCCACATTGGGCTCCCAGCTAAGCAGGGAGCCTGCTTCACCCTCTCCCTCAGTCTGCTGCTCCTCCTGCTTAAACTGTCTCTCTCTCTCTGTCAAATAATAAATACAATCTTTACAAAAAAAAATGCCCTCAAAGTACATGGAAATGTTTTAAACCTGATTTATGGTGATGGTTGCTATACACAATAAAGTTAGCAAAAATCATTGAGTTTTACACTTGAAATAGGTAAGTCTTTATGATGCTTAAAATATATCTTGGGGTGCTTGGGTGGCTCAGTTCGTTGAGCATCCAGCTCTTGATTTTGGCTCAGGTCATGATCTCAAGGTCCTGGGATTGAGGCCTGAATCAGGCTCTGTGCTCAGCTTGGAGTCTGCTTGAGATTCTCTCTCTTCTACTTCTCCTTCCACTCACACAGTCTTTCTCAAATATATACATACCTACATACATCCAATCTTAAAATAAATAAATAAATAAATAAATAAATAAATAAATAAATAAATAGACATATCTCAATAAAACTGCTGAAAACAATCGAAAAGAGGCCCTGAAGGAAGATCCCATAGAGAGAAAAGTACCTGTCTCCCAGATATCCCAGCTAAACCCAGTTCCCTACGAACTCCTTGTTCAATGCAGCCAAAGCTTATCAAAGCAAGACCCATCAAACCAAGAATTCTGAGAAACCTTTAAGAAAAAAAACTCAAGAGTTATTGTAAGCATTGATAAATCATTGGTACAACCCATCTGTATGGACTATCTTTAATTTTCAACCTGTATCTAGAACTCAGGGTATTTCCTTGAATGTGTAACCCCATACACATGTACACACATCTACAAACATTGAAACAAAGCACCTGCACGTGTATGACAGATTTTACTGAAGGACTGGAGGAAGGACTTCCAAAAGGATATTAAGGAATGTTTTCTTAAAATTCTTTCACTTTATCATTCTTTCTCTCTTCCCTCCTCCTCTTTCCCTTTCGTTCTTTTCTTCTCCCCACTTCCCCATATCTGTATGAGACACCCACACTTACATGGAATGGTTTACTTCTCGGTTTCCTTATGTTTCATCATCTGAGGTCTTCGTTTTATTCCCAAGGATCTGTCAAAATATTTTCCTAACCACAAGCAACTCCTTCCTACAAAAGCATCCCAGAGCTAGCTGCTAAGATTATTCATTATCTTACCACTGTATATATACATCATCTTGTACAGTGACTGACACATAATAAATTCTAATAAAATGTAAACTTCTTCATGCATTCCAGAGTTTGTTTCACAATATGTCGATCTATCCAGGAGCTCAGGTTAGAAGATTTAGAATCATGTTGGCCCTTTTCTACATCTGTCATAATCATTCTAATCTCTCATGTTTTCCTTCTCAGAAATACCTCAAACATGTATTCCCATACTCACATTTCAGCACCAGAGTTCTAGGACAAACCCTATTCATATGTCACCAACTTCAGCATAATTTCACCTTAACTTTCTTTTTTTTAACCTTATTTATTTATTTTTTATTAATATATAGTGTATTATTAGCCCCAGGGGTACAGGTCTGTGAATTGCCAGGTTTACACACTTCACAGCCTTCATCATAGCACATACCGTCCCTAATGTCCATAACCCAACCTTAACTTTCTTTTCTACCTTTAATTCTTATCTCTTCAAAATGATGCTCCAGGGCAGGAGTTGTTAAATAATTTCACACAGAAGAAATTTGGCTCAACATCTATTTTTGCAAATAAAGACTTATTGGAACACAGCCATGCCCATGTAATTATGTATTATCTAAGGCTACTTTTGAATTTTATTATCAAAATGGAATTATTATGACAAAGATCATATGACCCACAAAGCCCCAAGTATTACTACCTGGCTTTCAGAAAAAGTTTTCAGCAGCCCCTGTTCTACAGTCTGCCATAATAATCTTTCTAGAGCACACAACATTTTGCATGGTTCCATTATTATTTTAAAATTAAAATCATTTACTATATACATTTTTAAAACTGGAGGAATATTCATTGATTTGTAAACAGGACTTCTATATGGATGGTGGAATTCTATTAATAAATTTCTCTAATTTCATATTTTGTATAACACCATGAAATACCACTTTATACAACACCATGGATGCCATATTTTATAATAACAAAAAGAAATGATTTGAAAAGAATGTAAAATCACTTCTTTAAGACTTCCAATGGGGCGCCTGGGTGGCTCAGTGGGTTAAGCCGCTGCCTTTGGCTCAGGTCATGATCTCAGGGTCCTGGGATCGAGTCCCGCATCGGGCTCTCTGCTCAGCGGGGAGCCTGCTTCCTCCTCTCTCTCTCTCTCTGCCTGCCTCTCTGCCTACTTGTGATCTGTCTCTGTCAAATAAATAAATAAAATCTTTAAAAAAAATAAAAGACTTCCAATGATAATTCTTGCTTTCAAAAATAAAAAATCTCAATCCTTTGTAAAATACAGAAGACATTCATAAATCCCCAATCTTCTCTTTCTTTCCAGCTGCTTATGCTCACTTTGCCTCCCACTCCTACTCACAGACTCTAGCTTGGTAGATCTCAAACTTTAATGTGCTTAAGAATTCCAAAAATTCATGTTCTTAAGCTCCCTTATTTAGTATATTTAGGGTGAGACTAAGAATTTACATTTTTAATAAGTACCCATGTTGGTAGTTCATGGGTCACATTTCAGTAGTTTTACATTGCGAAATCACTTGCCTAGCTTAAAATCCTGACTCCCATACTCACTAGTTATCTGACTTTGGGAAAATAACATAAACCCAGTAAAGCTCAGTTTTCTTGTCTGTTAAATGACACCCTAATGTTTTTGCCTCATTACATTTTTCTATAAGGATTAAATGAGATGGTACAGGTTCAAGTATTAACACAGTGACTGACTCAGAACAAATATTTGGTAAATTTTTTTTTAATTTTCTTATTGCTTCCTTGTTATTGTCAACAATATCATATTTTAATTATAGAACTCTCTTTGAGCCATAATGAATTTTAGGCCATTCCCTAGATCACATAAGTGTCTGCAACACACATTCTTTGCCATTACACATTAGTGTCTCTTTCTATAATATCCTTCTTCACCCTAGGCCCAGGTTTGTTTACTGAGTTAACTTCTACATCCTCTAGCTACCAATTCATATGTCATCTTCACACATCCTTCCCTTAACTTCCCTCACCAAAGCGAAATCCAGTTCTCTTTCTCTTTCTTCCATACCCTCATAATATTTTGTATATACCACAGCCCCAGTACTTGTTCCATTATATTAAATTTCCACATGTTTTTATGAGCCCAGAAGAGACTGATATCTAAAGATATCTAAAGATATCAGTGTATCATGATTGGTATCATGCATGCCAAACCTATCTTTGCATTATCATCATTGTCATCATCATGGCCACCATTTTTTCTGGATCCCCAAAAGATAAATCTCATATTAATCATGTGTTTCTGATGCTTTGATATCTTGGGGCTTGGTGACCCTGGAGGGACTGCCCTTCCCAGGGATAGTTATTTCCTAGAGATAGGAAATTAATTACCTGTAAGCACACTTTTATATGCAAACCCACCAATCCCAAGTTCAACCCAAAAACCACCTCCTTTATCAATCTATTTTACTCAGGGCTACTATTCTGTCCTAATCACCCTAGGACCAGGCACCAGACTACTAGAGGCAGCCTCTGTGCCCTGGAGACTCCTGAAATTATTCAAACTGGCCAATCCTAAACCTGCCTACCCTGCTTGACCCATTCCTTCCCAACAAAACCACATGAAGCCTCTTATCTGCATTTTCCTCTTACTCATGCTGCCTAAGAACTCCCTGGTGCTTCTGTGTGCGGCTTCCCCCATGGAAGGGTGTACCCCTTCCTTTGAGATCTGAATATAACAAGCTGTTTTTCCAACAGTACTTGTCTCCTATAACATATCTAAATAAAAATAAAATCAATATTATAAACTCCCTTTCGTGAATTTTAAAAATTCCTATCATAGGGGTGTCTAGGTGGCTCAATACGTGAAGCATCCAACTCTTTTTTTTTTTTTTAAGATTTTATTTATTTATTTGACAGAGAGAGATCACAGGTAGACAGAGAGGCAGGCAGAGAGAGAGAGGGAAGCAAGCTCCCTGCTGAGGAAGGAGCCCCATGTGGGACTCGATCCCAGGACCCTGAGGTCATGACCTGAGCCAAAGGCAGTGGCTTAACCCACTGAACCACCCAGGCGCCCCAGCATTCAACTCTTGATTTCAGCTTAGGTCATGCTCTCAGGGTCGTGAAATCGAGCTCCACTCGACATGTGGAGCCTACTTAAGACTCTACTTCTCCCTCCACACCTCCCCCAACTAGGTGCGTGCACACACATGCTCTTAAAAAAAAAATCTTACTGTAGTCGTGCGCAGTTGGCTTCTTACCAAGATGAGACAACTACACAGGCAGGTAAAGTAACTTGTACAAGGTCACATGACTATTAGGCAGCAGCCATCACTCATATCCAGATCTGTTGTCTCCAGATCCTGAGTTCCCTATTCCGTGTGGCCTCGAACCTTCCTCTATCACACCTGCCCTCTCTCCAGGATTAATTTGGACATGTTTTACTAATATATGTTGCTTAAGTGCTAGCATATTGATTAAAGTACCTATGCTAGTTTCATCTATTTTTCAATCTGTTCCCTCAATGTCACAAAATCTGCTTTCTTTTAAGCATTGAGAGTTGGGGAAACTTATGGGGATTCTTAAATGTTTCCTTGCAAAGTGGCTTATGTCATATTTCTAAATGAGCATAGCAAATGAGTTAATTTTGAAATGAACTTTGAAAAGAATGCTAATTTATTTGGATTAAGATAGTTTGGGATCAGTGTAAAAATCATTAAAGTAAAAATGAAAAGGCAGTTTGGTTCATTAGCTATTAATAGGAAACTAGTTCTGTAAATGATAAGAATCCAACATTGATTTGGTGCTAAGCTCTAGGAATCTCTAACTCCCAGCAGCTAAGACTACTAACATGGAATCAAAGAAATTAGAAATAAGAGCCTCTTCAGAGTAAGAGAGGAGAAAAAAAGATCTCAAAGATATTTGGAAAAATGATTCATGAACAACAACATGGTTAAGAAAACATCTATGTCCTGTAGGGCACAATTTGAACTGAGATTCCATTGACAGTCAGACTTGTAGCTATGAGACCTAGGACATGTCATGTCCCTTCTCAGAGTCTCTTCTCATCTGTCAAATGAGATGGAATCCATTAAGTAACTGCTCTCTATCTACAATTCTTTCTACTTAAGCTGTCTCAATTCTGTTTAACTCCTCTTTTTAATTTCCAAAAGTCTCACTAGGTGGCAGCAGGAATTAAATAATATCTCTCTGCCTTCATTTTCAGGTTTTCAAATTCTTTTATAAGAGTAGGAATCATTTTGGAGAATACGACCACTACTGCTGCCACAAAGACGATTTTAAAAAGATGTTTAAAGCTCAAAATAATTAAAACAACTACAATAAGTTCAAACTCAATAGAGTCAGCATATTGTCACCTCACCAAAATATCCAATGATTGTAAGAATTCATTTAACCTGCTTTCCCAATGAAAAAAATTGTCATACGTGTAAATTTTCATTATTTACAGATTATAGCTCTTAATTCTTTGAACTCCAGGATCATAAATACAATGGCCAGCTTAATATTTCCATTTGGATGTCTAATAAGTACCTCACATTTAAACAAAGAACACAGTCTCTCTCCCCCAAACCTAATATTTATCAAACTTTAACCATTTTAGAAAATGAAAGCAACATTCTCTTCACTGCTTAATCCAAACATCTAGGAGCCATCATTTATTTCTCTCTTCCTCCCATTCTACATTCAATCCATCAGAAATGCTTTGACTCCAACCCCAAAATACATTGCCAAGTTACCATTTATTTCCAGCTTTCCTGCTACAATTGCTGTCCACTCCACCATTATCTGTCTCATACCGTGAGAGTTTAAAATATAATACCAGTGATGCTACTTTCTTAAAGTCTTCCAAAAAAATGATCACCGTCCTTAAAGTCTAAACTCCAGAACAAGATCTATGTATTTCTGTATAATCCAATGGTTGCCTGCTCCTCTTACTGCAGAAAATAATCAGATCTGCGAGAGACCAAGTGAGCTTGGAGAAGTAGGAGAACTCGGTTCCTTTTAGGGCGGCAGATCCAGATGAGCTTGTGCTTGAAGTTCTGGGCCCCTGACAACGGGGTTATAGGGCTTTTATAGGGGATGCAGGCAATCAGGTTCCCAGGGCCATGTGGACTGCTGTATAGGTGGGTTTAAACTGGGGGAGTGGGGACTGCTTTAGGTGGGAACAGTAAGTAGTACACGGAGCCTGTGGCAGAAAGCCTGCTTACAGAAGCAGAAGCAGCTGGTTATCTCTTGCCCCCAATAGGGCTTCTGGTTATCTCTAGCTCATTGTTAGTAACTTTCCGTCTTCTGGGGCCTCCTGGCCTGGGCTTGCTCTGGGTAATTTTCCTTTTCACTTTTACAACTCACACACTCCCTCCCAGTGCCCCAGCGATACTGAACTTGTCCCACTCTGTCACACCCACATGCCGATCACTCCTATCTTAGAGCTTTGCATTAGCTCTCACTTTTACCTGTAATGCTGTATGACCTATTCTATCCCAGGCCGGCACCTTCTTTCATTCAGATCTAGAGACATCCATGTTTTATCCAGCCCACCATCTATATGGCCAATAGCCACGTTTTATTGCATTAACCTAATTTGTTCCCATCTCTGCACTTACCACTCTCTGCTTGGTCTTGTTTGTCCATTTGTTAATTTGTTTATTGTCTTCTCTTACAAGAATGTGTCATTTAGACTAGGAACATATCAGTTATTTACTTCATGTCTATAAAAACATTGCAAGTACTCAATAGATATTTTAAAGTGAGTAAATCAATGAATTACGAAGAGGGTTAGATCTTCCTTTAAAGATTGAAAAGACACACCAACATGGCACTGAGAAACAGGATCCCTGTATTATTGATCTTTGATATTCATTGAATCTAGTTATTGAGAATAACTTTATTTTCCTGTGAAAATCTTCTTTAATGAGCAAGTGGCTTTCTTAATGTTTAGTAAATCTGTCTCTTTCACCAACATTTAATAACAAAATCACATTGTGTCTTAACATGTCTTAAAATGACAAATAATAATGGAATACTGACTCTGGGCTAAGCCCTGAGCTAAACACTTCACTTTTACAGTCTATTAATTCTCTTTTTTTTTTTTTTTTGAGATTTTTATTTATTTATTTGACAGACAGAAATCACAAGTAGGCAGAAAGAGAGCAGGAAGCAGGATCCTAGGACTCTGGGATCATGACCTGAGCTGAAGGCAGAGGCTTTAACCCATTGAACCACCCAGGTGCCCCTTAATTCTTATAACACCCCATATGATTAGGCTACATATTGTCATTTTCATAAATATTATAATCAGTGGGGAAAATGAGAGTAAGTATTATTGGCAATCCTGTGCAGGTTTGACAGCCAATATGTGCTGAGCTGGGACCTCAGCCCTCACAATATGGTTCCAGAGGCAGTCCACCTAATTGTTCTATTATCTTGCTCACCAAGTCAGTTTCTCTTGGCTGTTGTAACAAATTACCACAAACTTAGTAACTTAAAATAATACAAACTTATTCTCTTACAGCCCTAGAAGTCAGAAGTCTGAAATCATTTCCACTAGGTTAAAGTCAAGGTATAGACAGGGCTGATACCTTTTGAAGGCTCTAAGGGAAGAATTTGTTTCCTTGCTTTTGTCAATATCTAATGGCCATCCGTATTCCTTGGCTGTCACTCGAAACTGTATCACTCCAATCTCTGCTTTCATCATCACATTACTAGCTCCTGACTCTGATTCTGCCTGTGTCCCTCTTACACAGACCCTAGTGACAGTATTGGGCCCACACAGGTAATCCAGGATAATATTATCTCAAAACCTTTAATCTGTGCACATCTGCAAAGTCTCTTTTGCTATATAAATGAACAAAAAGAACTTTCATGGTGGGGGCACTTTTGGGGGCAGAATTATTCAGACTCTCAGCTTTCCCAAGCTAGCTGGTGCTGGGAAGGAGATACCAGACAGACTCATTTGCTACCTGAGTAACTTATTCTCACACCAGCCTCTCTCTGTATGCAATCTGAGCTAATGCTAGAGTAAAATTACAGAATACAGAACATCATGGATCTTTGGCAACATCCATAAGTAACTGATGCTGAATATGCTTATAGTATACTATACATTGAAAATAAACATGTCTGAAAAGATATTAAACACAGACATCTAAGACTAACTCTTAATGCATTCCCTTTCTGCCTTCAGTTGGGGCTACCTATTTCGTAGTCCCTTTGATATGCTATGGATGATTTTTATTTAAAAGAGGAGAATACTTTTTACAAGGTTCAAAAACCCTTACCTAGTCACGATATGACTTAAATGAATTACCTTGAAAGAGAATTGATGCTGGGTTTATTAAACCAACTCCTAGATGCTAGTTACAGAAAATGAACAATGATACAGGCAAGCAGTAAAATACCTTGTAAAGTCCCCAATAGCATCTATAAATAAATTTGCAATTCACTTAGCATGTAAACACTACAGAGTATGACTTGAATACATCAGCAAGGCTGTAAAATGATGCCTTGGCTTTCCTTCACTTCTGACCTCTCAATTACAAAGGCTTCTCAAAAGAGGGTTTGTGGTAGCACATCATTCCCAAATTGCTGCTCTCAGCATGTCTGGCCATATAGAGCTTCCAGTGCAACTTTCATTTCATCATATCCCTGGAGGCAGAACAACTTTCCAAGTCTAAAGTGGTTCTGTAAGAGGAATAGTTTAAGCACAGGACCATTTCCAATCAAGGTCAAATTGTCTCTTAGGGCACATTTTTAAAAGCCACTACAACTGAGAGTTTCAATTCATTTTTCTTTTGCAAACAGATGAAAATATATTATACCACTAGGAGAAATGGTCATTTTGCTATAAGGCAATATTGTTCAAATTGTTTTTGGCAGCAGGTGGGATCATTTAGTTAAAAAAAAAATTAAATCCCATTGCAAACATTGTTGCAAATATAAAATACTTCATTCTATGTTTCTTTTCAGGAGATTGAAATAGCAGAGTAACAAAATAAAGGCTCTGAGAAGTCCTGAAATAAGAAAGCATCTGTAACTATGTTTTGCTCAACATTTTGACTTCTGACTCCCTTATCTTCCTGGATATTGACTACCCTCATGATGTAGAAGGTAGAAAGATGTTCTTTGGTACACTCTGTATAAAACACTGATCTGATTTTTTTTTTTTTTAAATCAAGTATCAAAGATCACAGTAGCTCGAAGAAAATTCAGAGACCAGGTTTATATCCAGTTGCTTTAGTGTATCTCCCAAAGAGCAAATTTAACCATGCTTTCTTTCTATACAACCAGCTGTGGGTTGTACTGATTCTTATCAAGAAATGCAAAGCATTGAGGGCCTGGGATAGCCATACAAAAGCAATCCACCAATCCTTTGAAGAAAAATCATTAAAAGCCAATTATATTTGTTTTTTATTGCTGTGTAACAAATTACCTCAAATTTAGCAACTTTAAACTACACCTATATGACAACACTGCAGTTTTATAGGTCAGAGTCTGGGAGGCCCAGCTTGTTTATCTCCTTCAAGACTTAAAAAGCTAAAATAAAATTGTCTTCAGGGCTGTGTTCTTTTCTGGAGTCTCAAGGGGACAGTCTGCCTCCAGGATCATTTAAGTTGTTGGCAGAATTCAGCTCTACACAGTTGCACGACTTAGCTCCCCATGTCCTTGCTGGTCGTCATCTGGGGGTTAGTTCTCACCTCTGGAAGCTGCCAGGCTTCCTTGGCTTGTAGCCTTCTTTGTTTTCAAAGACAGAAATGGCCAGTCAGATCTCTCTCATGATTCTAATCTTCTGTCTCTCTTCCATTTCATTTCTCTCTGATTCTTCTGCCTCCCTCTTCAACTTTTAAGGGTTCATTTGATTACACTGAAACCGACCAAATAATGATTAAAATCCTATTCTAAGGTTAGATGATTAGCCTGTTAAAGTTACATGTTAAAATTCCTTTTGACATGAAATAAAACACATTCTTAGTCATAACATTGGGGGCAAAACATCATGGAGGTCAAAACCTTGCCTAGCACACTGATCTTACTATATATTGAAAACATAGGATTAGAACTTAAAAACACACTGTGTATATTCTAATTAATTTGCTTTGGCCTTTCCATTTAACAGGTATATCACTGTTGGTGGACAATCTGCTTGATTAAAGAAGGGAAGACTTGGTACAAAGCGTATTTGTTTAAGGGATATCCTGGACCTCAAAAGAAATCAAAGAAAAAAGTCTTATTACTGTGTAGCAGCTGCAGGAGACTCAGATCCACGAAAGGTATTGTCCTAGGATTTTTGCCCAAGCATGACCTCTACCAGTGCCCCAAACCACACCTATTTACTTTGAGCTTTCAAATCACTTACTGGTTCCTCATAAAAGGAGTTGATTTATCAGCTGTGAACCTAGTCTACCAAACTGGTTTGAAAGGAATCAGGCATCCTCAGAAGTAACGGCTCCAAAATACGAACAGGACCATACAATGAACAGGAGCCTATAAAGAGATAGCACAAGAGTATAAATTCATTTACCTACAAAGGAAAGAAAAACTGCCCACTAAAATTGAAAGAGGTTAAGGAAATTAATAGAGAAAAATATCCTGGATGATATGCTATGTGATCCGAGACACTGTTTCCTAATATTTGATAATTGGTTTTCTCATTTCTGATGAGAACTTGAGATACTAAGGTTCTTTTCCCACCTTCTTATTCTGTGATTATACTATCTCAACAACAACACTTTCATTATACGTCTACTTTTAAAGCATTGAGTTAACATATTTAAGGACTATTGATCATGTACTACTTCTCTAATCTGTGCTTATGCTGGGTCTATGTGGGAAATGAGGCTACCAACCCAGCCCAAAGGAATCTTAGGTTGGAAAGGAAAAAAGGGTAATAACTCAATGACCACAATACAAAGAAATATATTGAATTGAAGTGTATCAAAGGGTGATCCTGAGACAGGTACTGAAATAGTTACTTAAATCCATCAAAGTCATCAGAGAAAAGCATCATTATGAGAACACTTACGAATAGGGAGAATGAAACCTTATTTCATCATAGGAAGTTTCTGAACCTCTCAGAAAGATCTGACTGTCCACACTTTAAGATTCACTACCTTTTGTAAACCTGTGGACCTAATGTGTTGACTGAACCATTCCGTGCTAGTTTGCTTACCTAACCTAGGTGCCCTAAAATAGGCACAGAGCAGTAGTTATAAATCGATTCCATGATTAGGTAGTCCTGGTTGCTACAGAACATTCAAGACAATGACATGTACATTAAAGAAAAACACTATTTTTATACTTGGTTAAAAATACTGAGATGAATGTGGCTAGTAATGCTGCAGAGTCTGAACTGAATGCTCAACAATTAAGATAAATAAAGGCTGGGGCATCTGGGTGGCTCAGTGGGTTAAGCCTCTGCCTTTAGCTCAGGTCATAATCTCAGGGTCCTGGGATCAAGCCCTGCATCTGGCTCTCTGCTCAGGGGGAGCCTGCTTCCTCCTCTCTCTCTGCTTGCCTCTCTTCCTACTTGTGATCTCTGTCTGTCAAATAAATAAAATACTTTAGAAAAAAAGATCAATAAGGGATCTGTGATATTCATATAGAAAATCACTTTATAAAATTGTTTCTTATGAAAGAAAACATTCTCATGTCATACTCCAAAGTACCAGAAGAAGGCAGAAGATGCACACAGTTGAGACTATCCACTAGCTCTAGATTCTGTTATATAAACTAGCCTTTTAGACAATATCTTCCTTACACTTTGTTCAACCTAAATTGAGTGTTATAGTCTTCATTCAGAATTTTTCCTAACAAAGTAATAAAAATATATAGTGGGTTTCAGTTTTCTATGTGTGATAATTATAAATTCTGATGATTCCTTATTAAGGAATACTATATATTGAATCCTTAGTTATAAAATAGTGTCTAGCATCTGGTACATATTTGTGTGCATGGTGAATTTTCCAGGAGTTTTACAGCATGAAATATTAAGCAGAATTCTAAAATATTCCCCAAGATTTCCCACTTCCTGGTGTAAGCAACCTGCATAATCTCTTGGATTGTAATTCTGATGGATTTTACCATGTGATTAGGCTGTTGTTATTGGCCCAGCTGACCTTAAAATAGGGAGATTTTCTAGGTAAGCTGATCAAATCACAAAAGCTTTTCTAATAGTGGAAAATTTTCTCTGATTGGTAACTGAAGGAAGTCAAAGATTTGAAGCATGAGAAGTATTTGATGTTCCATTTCTGGCCGAAAGATGAAGTAAGTCATGCATTAAGAAACATGGTGGCCTTTCAGATTGGCCTGCAGCTGATAACCAGCAAGCAAATAAGAACCGAAGCACTACAACCACAAGAAACCAAATTCTGGCAGCAGCTAGTATAAAAGTAGAAGTTGATTTTTCCTTAGAAATTCTAGACACTAACACAGTGTTGTCTACACTTTGATTTTACCTTGTGATACCCAGAGCAGAGCACCGACTCAAGCCATGCCATATCTTTGACCCAAAAAGATAATAACTGTTTGCAGACTCTAAATTTTTGGTAATTTGTTATATAGCAAGAGAAACTATATAAATAAATAACACTTAATTTTTGTAATAAACCATATGAAATAGCAACTGTGATCCTTATGTCTATGTTTTCTAGTTTTGCTGAGGTAGAATTGACAATAATTGTATACATTCAAGGTGTACAATATGACTATTTGATTTTGATTTGATTACTTAGTGAAATTACCACATTCCAATTAACATATCCGTCACCTTACATAGTTACCATTTTTTATGTGTAATGAGAACACTTATGATCTACTGTCTCAGCAGTTTCAAGTATACAATACTGTATTAGAAACTATTCACCATACTATACACTAGATCTCCAGAGCTAATTTCATCTTATAACAGAAAATTTGTACCCTTTCACCAACATGTCTCCATTTCCCTCTCCCTCAGGCTGTGGTAGCCATCATTCTATTCTCAGCTTCTGTGATTTTGACTTTTTTAGATTCCACATATAAGCGATCCCATACAATATTTGCCTCTCTCTGTCTGGCTTATTTCACTTAGCATGATGTCCTCCAGGTTTGTCCATGTCATTGGCAATGGTAGGAATTCCTTATTTTTTATATTTGTGTGTGTGTGTGTGTGTGTGTGTGTGTAATTTTTATCCATTAATGATAAAGTAGATTTTTTCCATAGCTTGCTTATTATGAATAATGCTGCAGTGAACATGGGAGTGGCGATATCTTTTCAAGATACTGATTTCATTTCCTTTGGATATGCATCTAGAGGTATAATTGCTCAATCATGTGATGGCTTAAATTTTAATATTTCATGGGATCCCCATACTGTTTTCCATAATGACTGTACCAAATTACATGCCCACCAAGAGCGTGAGAGGATACCTTACTGTGGTTTTGATTTTCATTTTTTTTGATCATTAGTGATGTTAACCACTATTTCATGTACCTATTGGCCTATTTAGGTTTTTTCCTATTTCTAAATTGGACCATTTCCTTCTTTGCTATTGAGTCATTTGAGTTCCTTATATATTTTGGATATTAACTCCTTGTCATATCCCTAGTTTGCAAATGTTAGGTAGCTTGGCTGAGTCAGAGGTTTTTAGTGTGATATAGTCCTACTTATTTATTTTTATTTTTGTTACTTGTATCTTTGGTGTCATATCCAAAAAATTATGGTTACGACCAAAGTCAAGGAGCTTTTTCCCTGTTTTCTTCTAGGAGTTTTATGGTCTCTGGTTTTACATTTAATAATCCATTTCTAGTTAATTTTTGGTATGATGAAATATGAATCCAATTTTTTAATATTCTCATTTTTAAAATAAGGATCCTGAGATAAAGAAAGGAATGATAACTTGTCCAAATGACACAGATAGTAAATGGAAAAGCCAAGACTCAAAACTAGGCAAAATGAATCCTGTGTTCTCATTCACTAAGCTTATTCACTTCTAAATGGAAATGCTAGTAAATTCAGAGGAAAATATTTAAAAGTTATCCGGCAACAGGGCAAAATTTACCATAAGTTGACAGAAAGCCTTCCAGTGTATTTTTAAAAGTCATTCCAAAAATGAAGATTTAAAGGATGTAGTAGAACATAACAGGCATGTATTAAAAGACACACAGACTTGGCATCTGGTGATCCTGCTTTAATCATTTACTGAATCAGCTTAGAGAAGTCAATTAACCATCCTAGTGAAAAATATTCCATTCATAACTGATACTAAGAAATCTACATTCTAGCCTTATTGTTTAGCTTAAACTATTTCACATAATGATATATTTAATAAACATCAGTAATGTTTTTGCAGAAAATAAAAGACTCATGATAAAATGTTAAATGAAAATGGAATTTACATATACACTTACAATCTTGTGAATGCAATTATCATACTTATGTATGTATTTAAAAATATATAAGCAAAGGAAAAAGAAAATAAAAGTATGTAAGCAATCCCACAGAAGTATTTGGGAAAAATTTAAGGAAATACATTCAAATGTTAATCTCTTAGGGTTTTAGGATTATACGTGACTTTTAAAATCTGTTATGGCTCACTGAAATTTCTAAACATATTATATTAATTCAATACAAATTTTTCAAATATATGCTATATTCTTTGTTTACATGAGCATTATTAGAAAAAAAAAAATGCATCCTCTGGGAAGTTTCTTCTATTCCCTCAATATCCATTCTCCGATGACCAGGACTTCTACCCTGTTTTAACTCCATCCAACACTAAATAGCAAAGGTTTTCTTGTTCACTTCTCCTGCTTGACATTTCCATCATGAACTATATCTTGTTCTATTGCATTTTTAGCACCTGGCATATTGTCTGGCACATGATAGGATCTCAATAAACTCTGAGTTAATTCTCTTTTTTGTCATTTAAATAATAATGAATGAATCTTGAGAAATAAACTCAGAGTGTCAGGACCTACAAAATTTTGGCCATGGTTTAAGAACGGGAGTCATTTCACTAGCATTCTAATTTTTTTTTAATTTTATTTATTTATTATTATTATTTATTTATTATTTATTTTTTTGGCTATTTCCTGGATCCTAATGTCCCATTAAAACGCTAGTCAGATTGTGATAGGAGCCTCTTCTAACCTTACAGTAAATACTCATCCCTAAATTAAGCACAGACATGCAGATTGTGTCTGTAAACAATTTGTTTAATCTAAAAGTAAAAGTGATTATCCAATTAAAATGAAAAAGGGAAGACTGATTTAGAATGCACTCACTTCTAATGAGGAAGAGAAAAAAATCTCTGACGTTATGGAGCAGGTGCTGAGAGCAAAAAGGGCAGAGACAGAAAGGGAAGATATCTATGTATTTAATGAGAACCTCAGGACTACAAAATACAAGGCAGAAAGCAGAGTTGAAAGCATCTCATAGCCAAATTGACATTAACTCCAGACAGTCTTGGATTCTTGGTGATAAAAGGCTGTAGGGGCTGCTGAAGAGGAATCATGCTGTGAAAAGTATATCAGTACATATTTTATAAAGCTCGATCCTGGGAAATTTTCAGATCCCACAAATAAAGAGGCATCATACTTTTAAGTCATTGTTTTCTGCTTCTATATTTTGACCAGTGGCCATCTCACTACACAAAGATAAGCAGAGGAATTATTTCTAACTATAACAAATTTGAGTGGCCTCAAAGTTTTGCTTGCTATTACTATTACAGAATGTATTATGTTCCTCTAAATTTCTTCTTTTGAAGTCCTAAATCTCAATGTGACAAAATTGGGAAATAGGGTCTTCAAGGAGGTAATTAAGATTCAATGTGGTCATAAGATTATGGTTCTATCCAATTGGATGGGTGGCTTTATAAGAGAAGAAAGGGGCCTAGAGATCGTCATCTCTCCACAAACACACAGAGAGAAGGCAGCTATGTACAGACCAAGGAGAGAGATCTCACCAGAAATCTACCCCTCCCATTCCTTGATTTTAGACTTTGAGCCTCTACAATGGGGTAAAAATTAATCTTTGTCACTTAAGCCTGTCAGTCTGTGGTATTTGGTTATGGCAGCCTGAGCTGACTAAAACACAGATTTCTGTGGTAGCAAAAACTCAGTTAAGTGAATAAACTGTGTGATCATCTGTATCTTCCCAGGAAAAATGATTCAATGTGACTGGCCTCTTCTTCTACCTCATTTCCTAGGCTGGAATCAGATAGACACTGCCAGGAAACCTCTTATTTGCTCAGGTCAGCGTTGAGAGGACAAAATAACGTTGGGAGTTAAGCATAAAGCCTGCAGAGTGCCTCGGTGTTTGATGTGTGAATCCTGATCTGTCCATGTGAAAAGGAAAGGTCATATCTTCATATCTTCGTAGTTTGGGCTCCAGGACCAAAAGTGTGATTTGAAGGACATAGCTGTGGTTTGAAATTTAATGCTAAAAACCTAAAAGAGACAGAGACCCAAATGATATTTCAGGCCTATGAGTACTCTATATTTGTAGCTAACATTTGGCAAGGTCCTAGCATAGCCTTCTAGTCAACTGGAAGAGACAACATGGAAGCCACAAGAATTTTTATTTAATAATCCAGTCAAGCAGGGTGACACAGACCTCTTTCCCCCTGAAATCCTCTTAGTTTTTAAGATAGAATTCTAAGATCGAATAAGAATAGGCATTCTTCCAAGCAGGAGACTTTAGGCCCATTTTACTGTACCGGTCCCATCAGAGAAGACAGACCATGAGTTTGATCTTCCAAAAACAAGCATCTAAAAGAAGGATCAGGTGGACAATTCCTCACAGTCACACAGACCATTACCTTTTCCCACCTCATATGGTACACTAAAAGTTTAATGCTTTAGCACAACTTCTTATCTTTGAAGTGAGAGTTGGGACTACAATCTAAATTATAGAACACATAAACATGATGCACTTGTATAATAGTAATGATATGATTGAAATGTCTCAGTTCACCCACCTGCCATACATTATGCCTTCCATTTTGCACGTATTATCTTATATAAGCTTTACAAAAACCTAGGGTACTGTAGCAATCTGCTTTCTTTTGCATCTTAATATCCATTCATTCTAAACCTTTTCAATAAATCTCAGTCTCCTTCTGGAAACCATCCCTTCTCCACTTTGTTAATTAACTTCCTGTGGATTGACAGTAGAGGAGAAGCCTGTGACAAGTCTGAACCAGTCAGCAGTTCATAAATTATGTGAATTACAAAGGGCACCTGGGTGGCTCAGTCAGTTGAGCAACTGACTCTTGATTTCGGCTCAGGTCGTAATCTGGGGGTAGTGGGATCGAGCCCTGTGTTAGACTCTATGCTCAGCGCAGAGTCTGCTTGTCCCACTCCCTCCGCTCCTCCCCCTGTTCTCACACTCTCTCTCTCAAATAAATAAATAATCTTTAAGAAATAGGAATGACAATGGCCTTTTCCTTGAAATTTTTAGTTTACATTCCTATTTTCCTCCTGCCTGAACTGGGATATACCCTTGGGAGTTGCTGGATTTTGTGTCTTACGTGGTTAAATTGCAACAGATGGAATGGCTGAACTAACAAATGAATAAATAGTAAAGCTACAAAAAATAGAGACAGAAATTGGATCCAGGTGATATTGTTTAAATCCTAGATCAAGCCTCGATTTCAGATGATATGTTCAATTATATAAGATTTTTTAAAAAGTCATCTCAGCGGAAGCCAGCTGAAGCCAGATTTTCTGGCACTTGTAACAGAATCCTCAGTATTACATTTCATTTTACACACAAGCCCCTGAATCTTAAAGAAATTAAGTAATTTAACCCAAAGCAATACTGTTACCCAAAAAAGGATATGCTAAGTTTTATATACAAACACTTGGAGAATATGAGTGCAAAATTCTCCATGTCTGAACTGAAGATAATTAACCATCAACAGTTTGGGGAATTCATCAAAATAAACACACTTTGAAGGATGCTGGCCTCATAGCTCTCCTTGCTGTTTTTCACTCAACAAGTACATGTCAAAGTAGGATTCCACCCTGGGTCTGACCAGCTCTAGAGTCTATACCTACTGTACTTTTTCAAGCAGGAGACTCAATAAAGGATAACATTCTGTCTGTCACAGAGAACCTGATCATTCCTCACTGGAGCCAACAGAAGAAGAGGTAAAATGGGAGAGAGGTTAGAAGTGTTCTATGATTAAGATTTATGGGCCTGAAACTCATACTGAGATAGAATATGTAAGCTGCTTTCAGGGACATGTGACATAGAGTCTCCCTTCTTAAGCGACCAGGAGGCACTGGAGGGATTTGGGCTCTCAGAAGAATCCAGGCCTTGCTCAGAGATGGCTAAAAGGACATGGCTGTTGATAGTGTTTGGGGTACAAATGTGTATTCCTAAAGGATTTCTCCCCAAAATGTGTTCCTGGTAGAACTAGTATCAGAGATGCCCTATCAACATATTCTTTGTGACAACCAAAGAAACTTGAATCTGGTAAAGGAAGAAAACAAACAAACAAACAAAAAAGACAACTATACTGGGAAGATAGTGGTTAGCTATTAAGTTGATAGTAAGTTAAGCATCCCCCTTGATTAATGCCAAGATCCTTTGTAGCTGGGAGCACAAGAGCAGTCTGGCTAGAGAGAAGATGCTACCTGCCCCCAGACAATAATTACTACTAGCATCAGTGCCCCATTCCAGGGTGAATTCTCAACTGTCCCTCTGCTGTCTTCCATCCTTGGTTCCAGATCAAAGTCCCTTGGAAGAATCCATTGACCAGGCTTAGTTTGCTTCCTTAAACGGAGCCTGATCCATGTAGAGGCTCACCCCAAACCAGAATGTTTAAACATAAAAATAAGCAAACAAATAAGTGACGAGTACCTGCTTCATTCTGCAAAATGTTTAAAACAAAACAAACCAATGAAAAGAACTGATAGTATAATTTTCCTTGGAGAGTCACAATTTTCCTTGTGTATTAAAGTCTCTGAGAATTCTTACAGCAAAATAGATGAACAAAAGAACTGTTTACATTTCAGCATTTCTCAAACTTATTTGATTGTTGTACCTTTTAATGATAGACTGTATTAATCCATTGCGTATTTTTCCTCGGGTTGTAATTTGAGACCTGTTATTTTAGGCCTTTTCCAGACCTTTTATCTATGTTCTCCACTAGCCTTCTATAAATGTACCCTGAAATGCCAACTTAGAGGCGGAAACAAAGCCGCCTCATTCAACTAAGATTATATCTAATACCAGTATCCCTCAGAATTCATTCACAGAACTTAAACTGTGGATCCAAGTTTGCAAAATAAAAGAGACTAGGGTACCTGGGTGGCTCAGTGGGTTAAGCCTCTGCCTTTGGCTCAGGTCATGATCTCAGGGTCCTGGGATCGAGCCCTGCATTGGGCTCTGTGCTCAGCAGGGAGCCTGCCTCCCCCACCCCCTGCCTGTCTCTCTGCCTATTTGTGATCTCTGTCAGTCAAATAAATAAATAAAATCTTTAAAAAATAAAAAAATAAATTAAAGAGACTAATGAAAGCCAAGAAACTTCTAGTCTTAAGTTGACATGCTAAAGGAATTTCAAGGAGAGAACAAGGGATGAACATATATTAGCTCAATAAAATGATGAGTTAACAACATCCTTTATTAGGGTTCTGTAAAAAAGACTCTAGCCTACATCTCATGGGTGTTGTTCCTTCACTATATCATAGACATCTCAAGTCTAGGCTCATGGACACATGTTTGTTTTCCCTGCAATATTCCTCCTTTTGCTCTGGCTGATTTCTTTTCATCTTTCAGGTTATCCAGCTGAACAGACCTTCCTCTTGAAGGCCTTTCTTTGACTTCCCTTGCAAACCTTCTCTCCACTGACTAAATCAGGGGTCACTGTTAAATGCTTCCATGTCACCTTGTAAGTTCTTTCCACTTAACAAATATCTCAGCTTATGCGATTGCTCATTTAATTATGTCTCTTCATGATGAGTTATAAAAGAAAGAAAGCAATGGATCTGTTTTCTTCCTTTTCCAAGACATCTCTAAGAATTTCATCCACCACATAATCAGGTGGGTGTTATTTGTTTCCTACCATGTAAAGCTATAATGCACCAGAAACTTGGTAGCTTAAATTGACAGAAATTTATTCTCTAACAGTTTTGGAAGTTAGAAGTTTGAAATGAAGGTGTTGGCAGAGGACCATGCAAAGCCACTAGGTAAGAAAACTTCTTTGCCTCTTTCAGCTTTTGGTAGATCCAGATGTTCTTTGGCTTACAGCTGTAGCACTTCAATCTCCTCTCCCCCTCTAACCCTAACCCCCGACGATAGTCACATAGCATTCTCCTTATATGTCTATGTCTCTGCTTTCCCTTTATGTGAACACCAGTTATATTAGATTAGGGCTCACCCTAATGACCTTGATGTCTTAACTGGATTATATCTACAAAGCCCCTATTTCCAAAAAAAAGATCATATTCACAGGAGTTCAATATGTCTTTGTGGGAACATAATCCAACCCATAACAGTAGAGTTCATGTTCACCTGATGCATCTGTAGCTTCCGCCTAAAACTGTTGAAGCATAGCATATAGTAAGTGGGTGTTTTCTCTTGCTGTAGATAGGAGTGTGTGTGTTTGTGTGTGTGTGTGTGTGTGTGTGTGTAACAAATAGTTTAGAGCTGAGAGAAGACTTAATCTGTTTCTCACTTATTATGCTATTTTCTAGGAAGGGAATGGCTAGAGGAATGAAAAGATAGATGTACTGTAAATCCCTCCTTTTAAAGAAAGGTTATGAGAGATAAATTGCTTTTCTTAGAACTCAAAGAGATGGGAATGCAGACTAAAGTTGGGTTTAACTTTAACTTGATACAGTAATCTGTTTGGTCAAATGAATCCACAAAAAGAAAGAGGAACAAAAACACCTTCATTGTTTCCAGAATGAGAACATGTAATCACATCTTTTTCCTTCTTTCTCTTCCTTCACCTTCTTCCACTATTTCTTCTCTTTTCTTTTTCCCAGTTTCCCTATAACCCTAAATAAAATTGAAAATATTTTCTCTATCTACCTGTCTCTCTCTCTTTTTTTTTTTTTGCAGGAAATTATTATTTCTTATTTTCCCCTATCTTAATCAATGGTTTACAATCCTCACTAAGAATTAGAATCATCTGGAAGAGGTTTAAAAATACAAATGCAATGGCTCTGCCTTTGGGGTTTCTGTTTCAGCATCTCTGATTCTATTGGAGGATTGAGGCTAGATCCACTGGCTCTCTACTGCTTCAAGATGGCATTAATACCTTCAACTGTAGAATTCTGAAGGTTAAATTATTTGTTTCATAGATATACCTTGAGAATTTAGTATTTTCATTACTTTCAAGTTTGGGTTAAGTCTTTCCTCCTTCCTATAAAATGGATTGGCCCTAAATTACATGACCTAGGTACACCTACTGTCTCCCCACCCTCTAGATGTCTACCTTTATCCCACCTAATAGACTGAACCCCTTGAGGAGGGCACTGCTTCTTTTTTCTCTGTGTCACAATTATCTTCCATAGGATTTGACACAGTCTACCTTATTGTATTTAGTTAAATGATGAATTGTTTCTACAGTTTGAGTTTCCAGGAAACAGCAAATTTCTCCTACTCTCAACATCTCAGATTAGCCTCAGCCCTAAACCAATCTGAGGTAAAATGATGGCCACATCTGAGGCTACATCTTCCATGCCAACATTAAAAATAAATTATTTTTCTTTGATCTCAGTTGCTTATGGAAAGACTATGAGGTAGCAGTCAGATCTTTTCTTCTTTAGGGGGGAAAAAAAAGTGATACTAATGCCCAGGAGGGATCCAAGGTTCTATTTTTAAACCTTCTCTGCATTACCAATTTACAGCTAGGTTTTGTTTTGAATTTTAGGGCTCTCACAGAGTTTACTCTGTCTTTCAGAGCTGACTATTAGGCAAGGTCATTTAAAAAGTACCTTTATTAAAATAAACACATTTAGAATCAAAACAAATTTGGTGCTTCTAGAGAGATTTCCTAGAAAGGAGTATGAAAAACAAGTCAACTGCTGAAGAACAATGTTATTACTTGTAATTAGAAGTAGTTTTCTTTCCATACTATGGTGACCTTTTCAGTAGAGAGGTGGGGTTTATTTAAATAATTCCTCATATTTTCCAAGTTTCATGGAATTTGTACTTTTGCCTCATGAGCTAATGCCTTTAGTGCCCTTCAGGATACCTACTCAGGTAATCTTCAGGTACTTCAGACCCAATATGGTAGAGTTGTTTACATGACTTTGAATTTTCATAAATTTGCATTTGAATAAAAAAACCTTTCGGGGCACCTGGGTGGCTCAGTGGGTTAAAGCCTCTGCCTTTGGCTCAGGTCATGATCCCAGACTCTGGGATCAAGCCCCATGTCAAGCTCTCTGCTTGGCAAGGAGCCTGCTTCCCTTCCTCTCTCTCTGCCTGCCTCTCTGCCTACTTGTGATCTCTGTCTGTCAAATGAATAAATGAAGTCTTTATATCAAAAAGAAAAACTTTCAAAATATTTTTATTGAATTTTTAGTATAGAAATAAAGGCCATAGGCCTGAAGAGGCAGTTAAATATAGTAGGAAAAGGCACAGATTTGGGGACCAATGGACCTGAGTCCCTGTAGCATGTTAATTATGTGACCCCTGGAAGATCATTTCATGTCTTTGAATCTCATCTCCTTTGTTTGTAAGATGGACAATTTGAACACATAGCTTACAGGCACTCTTGAGGACAAGAGAGGATGAGATATAAATCCCTTGACACATAGCAGTCAGTGTTAAATAAAATAGGGCTCCTTCTACTTTCCATGACTATCCTTTCTTCACAAAATTAAAATAACTACCATACCAATATCTTCCCTTTCAAATTATTAGCTTTTTGATTAATCTTTGTCCTCAACTGCATCTATATTAAGGCCATAATTGCTATAAAAAAGCAACAGACAGACATAAATGAAACAAAGATACAGATAAATGAGAAGGAGTCAAATTTCAACTCACAAATATAGTCTGGAAAACGTCATTACGCATCAAAATTTTTTGGTGTATCTCCTATGTGTCAGACCCTATGCTTATTATTTACTCTTAATCCCTCTTCTCCAAATATAGGCAAAATATTAGAGAGGCCAAGCATCACAAGAAGTTCCAATATGAATTTGCCATCTCTATATATCCTAAGAAAGGCATTAGAAAAAGACTCTGGCCATTCAAAAAGGGAGACATTCCTTTCATTTGGGAGAACAGCAAAGATTTCTGGAAGCAAGGATTGTATTAGCACTTGAATGGAAGATGGTACTTGAAAAGGGAGAAACTAGAAAGGATAGCATCATCAGTAGAAATAGTTCCCTGAGCTAAAGCAATGAAAAAGCAATGGGTGCATTTGGAGAAGTGAGTATTCAGTGTTGTCACATCAAGTAGTTCACTTGAAGAGAGAAGTGAGAAAAGGATTAGTTTCATGAGTGTTTTGCAACTTGAAAGTACTAGGATTATCCAATTTAGCAATCCTAGTAGGTATTTGAATTGGCTTTAAATAATCTGAAGCTGCGAATGTGTCTTCTTTTGTTGGAAAGCAATAAATTTTGGCTTAAAGAGGACTCCTTTTGGACTGCAGTCTGACTGATTAAAACCTAGATTGAGCATATATATTGAGCTACATCAATAGATGCCCCCAAATAACTGGATTAGAGCACCATGACCTAGGTCAAAACCACACATTGAACATTTCCAAAGCCAGTAAGTGATGAAATGAGAAAATCAGTTTCTTACCAAATCAGTTATATAATGAGTTATTGGAAAGGAAATTGTCAAAAACGGGCTTTTGTCTTCATGTATCTGCTTATAAAAACTTCACTCAACTTTTGAGGCCCATCTATAATGCCATTTCTTCCATTAAAACTTTTTTGGCTGTTAATGTTGTCTCAGGTATTGTTTTTGTTCTCTTCTCTTTAGAGTCACTCTTTGGGTAATTTTATTAGCCACATGACTTTAAATATCATCCATTTCGACAATGACTCTTACCTAAATATCTCTGTTCCAGACTTATGTCTTAAACAGTTGATGTGTTCCTCCAAATCATTCACCATCATTACCTGAATGGCTGGCAGACATCACATTTAAGATGGCCAAAATTGAACATCTGATCTTCTTTCTCAAGGTGCTAAACTACCAGCCTTTCTCACCTCAGTTAACATCAACTCCATTATTTCAATTTCTTTGGCCAAAAAACGTGGAACAATCCTTGACTCTTCTCTTTCTCTCATAGCATCCACCCATTCAATTGACTAGAGAACTCTTATCTCTATCTTAAAAAGTCCTAAATATTCTAAACTCATCACCTCCTAGTTCAAATCACTATCATTTTCTCAATTATTGTAAATAGGCTTTGAAAAGACCTTTTTGCTTCTATACTTGCCCTGTCTCCAAGCCCTACCTGAATGTCAGCAGACAAACTAAAAAATGAAAACATACCACTTTTCTGCTAAAATTCTTGCATTATATCACTATTTCACTCAGAGGGAGAGCCACATAATGATCTATAAAGTCTTTGTGATCTACCATGCTCTATTCATATTTTATTACCTCTCTGACCCCAGGTCCTACTAATCTCTCTCTTAAATCATGCCAAGCTGCACTATCATTCCTCCAACAGAATTCACTCTCATCATAGAACCTATCTACTGTTTCCTCTCTCTGCTTGGAATGATGTTCTCCAGATAGAGTCATGCTTTAGTCCTTCAACTACTTCATCTCTTTCTCATATATCACCTTCTCAGTAAGACCTATTGTAATTTCCTTATTTGAAATTGCAACTAAACCTCCAATATTCCCACACCCTCTGATTTCATGCATGTCTCCTTCTCACTTATTCATAATGAGAAGTTATTTATTGATTGATTAATGTATGTATGTATGTACTTACTTATTTTTAAAGATTTATTTATTGGGCACCCGGGTGGCTTAGTCAGTTAAGCATCTGTCTTTGGCTCAGGTCATGATCCCAGGGCCCTGGGATTGAGTCTCATGTCTGGCACCCTGCTCTGCAGGGAGTCTGGTTCTCCCTCTTCGCCCCTTCCCCCAGGCTCATTCTCTCAGTCTCTCTCTCTCTTGCTTTCACACTCTCTTGCTTTCATACTCTCTCCCAAATAATTAAATAAAATCTTCAAAGAAAAAAAAAAGATTAGTTTATTTATTACAGAAGAGAAAGAGGAGGATCAGAGGGAGAGAGAGAATCCTGAAGCAGACCCCCAGCGCAGAGCCTGACACAGGACTTGATCCCAGAATCCCGGGATCATGACCTGAAGCAAAATTGAGAGTGGGCTGCTTAACCAACTGAATCACCAAGGCACCCCTATTATTTATTTTCTATATTCCTGTGTTGGAACATGATTTCTTGTAGCTTCTTACAGAATTCATTTCATGAGGAGGTGCTCAGTGAATGTACTGAGTTCAAGTTTGCTCCATATTTCAGTGGATTCTTTCAGAGCCATAGAGCTTGCACATTGTTAAGACAGAAAGCCAAACAGAACATTATTTGCTTATATCTATTGATACCAGTAGGGAAAAAAAAAATCATCTTATCTTAAAAAAAAAAAAAAGTTTATTTTGTTAGCAGCAAAATCTGAAACTGAATTCCCTAGATCAGTGGCTTTTAAACCACTAGCTTTTACACATCTTCCTTGGGTTCTAGGATGTGCAACAAGGGTTACTGAAAGTATAAGAGAAAAGTCACAAAGCACTTGAACGCCACCCATCAAAGGTCCTATCTGAACCTTCCTGAGTTTCTTCTTACCTAGGCCAGCTCTGTTATTTCTGCTTTTCATATTGAGCTTTTGAGTAATATTTTGTTGGAATAAAGGATTCCACTGCAAAAGGAGGTTTTGAAAACAACTAAATTAGGTCATTTTCTCAACTCTCCTTATTTGGATCTGAAGAGACATCATTTCTCCTTTCAGTCCTTGCCAACTCTGAAGCTAAATGGAACCACACTAAATATCAAAAATACAAGATTTTAAAAATTCTTTGCCAAACTGACACTATTTTTTAAAAGTGGGGCAAATGATTTTTTTCTTACTTTGTTTCTAACTACAGTTTTATTTTATTTTCCCATTCTATCTTCCCCTTGGTAGACTGAAAAGCTGAATGATAGTTGCTACAAGAGTGTCCAAGAAAATTCATGTTTGCTGTTAAATAAAACCAATAAAGAAGGAAGAAAGAAAATTCAAAATGACAGAACTTATCATGTCATAACATGTCATACTGTCAGAATCTTTAATTTGATGTCTGGAAGAAAAAAAAAAAGCCCCCACCTACAGATGTGCTACACCTAGCTATTTTGAGCCATCCAGGGATATTTAACATCTAGTCATTTTTTATTACCTTGCTTGGTAATATTTTTTTTCATTTATTTTAAATTTTTCCAAGTTTGGTTTGTAATTGTAATCAACAAAAGTATCTTAATACATACCTTGTTCTTTCTTATTTGTCTGATCCTTATTTTTCTAGGAAAAATAAACTTGGAATTTTTCAAATTCCTTTTCTTCCTCATCTTTCATCTGCTTGGGGGCATTCTTAAGTGGGTATTTTGTAGCTCTGTATAGTTTTATCCTGTAAACAATCTGAAATTAAGAGATAATATATTGTTTAATTTTCATCCACCATTAAAAAATGCAGATTTTTAGCCAAATATAATAAATATTTTAGAATCTTTCAATCACCTGTCTTTAAATTAGAATTACTTTGAGAGTTTTTAAACACTGATGTTTTGGCCCCAGTAAGGACCATTTAAATCAGAATCTCTAGGAGTAAGGCCCAGGCATTTACATTTTTTAACAGTGCCCCAGATCATTCTGATGAGTGGTTAGAGTTGAAAAGCAGTTCTCTAGGAGGCCTGAGTTCCTAAAATGTAGACTAGACATTTATTTTAAATTTGGTTGCCAATGCATAATACTTGAAGAAAAAACTAATATGCAGTAAGAACTGCATTTGCTGTTGCCAAACTAGTTCAATAGAGTGACTTAAAGTGGAACCAGAAGAGGATTTGCTGTGAACTTGATGAAATTTAAGCTTCAAAGTGCTTACTTGGTCCTGCCCCTTATGAGGGCTGGGAGTTGCCAAGAGTTAGACAGTCTTCAGGTAGGATAAGCCGGATAGCAACCAGAAAGCATCTCTAAGAATCACTTGTAAATTGCCTAAAGAGATCTCCAAAAAAGGGGCCTGACTCATTTAGTCTACAGTAATTTATTGTAATATCTTATTCTGCATGAATATTCATTTTCAAATCTAATTTTATATTTGTAATGTTTGCATTCCTTTTTTTAAAGAAAGACTCACAAATTTTATACGCTCAAGGCCTTGAAAAACCTAGATCTGTCCCTGAATGGGACATATTTAAAGAAAGCAAAAGAGATCATTGGTCATATTTCTAACTAGAAACTTAAATGTTAGAGATTCAGGCTAAAGAAAAGTTCTCTATCTTTCAGTTATTTTGAGTAACTTTCATATATATTTTTAAATTGCATCCTGAATGGCCCAAGAATTTCCATTTGATGAGATTCCCATTTGATATTCACATTGCTTTTTCCTCCCTGAATTCTACCACAACATTTCAAGCTTTATTATCATCATCATTATCATCGTTACAGATATTTAATAGATGATATTTCACATATATTAATTCATTCAATAGTTGTATCTATAGTTTAGGTATTTTTACTCCCACTTTTAGAGAGGATGCAAGCAGAGAGAGAAATTTCTCTGATCAATATCCAGAATTCAAACCCAGAAATACCAGATAAAGAAGGTTGTATTCTTTCCATCATTAAACTTTCTTTTTATTTCAGCAAAATCTGTGTTTCTGTATTTACCTGAAATGTAAGCATTGTCCTCAGGTTTCCAATTTCAAGTTCCAGATTTCTGATGATATTCCAAGATCATAATTGCAAGCAAGTATTGTTTTCTTTTATTTTCATATTCCAATTCTAATGGACAGTGACTAGCTGAAGTCCCTAGGTTAGGAAGGATTCTAACGGGTAAGTCTGGGATCAGTAGAGGATTTTGGTAAGAAATTAATGTCTGTCTTTTATGCATGAAGAAGGACTGTCACACATACGAACTGTACATTATATATATATTTTAAAGATTTTATTTATTTATTTGACAGAGAGAGAGATCATAAGCAGGCAGAGAGACCGGCAGAGAGGGAGGGGGAAGAAGGCTCCCTGCTGAGCAGAGAGCCTGGCGTGGAGCTCCATCCCAAGACCCTGAGATCATGACCTAAGGGAAGGCAGAAGCTTAACCCACTGAGCCACCCAAGCGCTTCTACATTATATTTTCTAAGCTGCTGATTGTAGCCAGCCTCCCACTGATTTTCCCTCATTTACATTTTAGCCAATAGTCTGTTAGCCTTACCAACAATTTCCAGTCCTGAATGCTTCTCTCCAGACCACTCAACCAATATCAATGATAGAATGTTGAGTAAATATTATTCTACTTATGTCTCAATACCACTAGAGAAGGTAGAAATCTTTAGGTCTCTTTATTTCCTTTCATTTTCAACTAGAAGATGAATTCTGATTTTGGGGTGGACATGGAGGAGCTGTGAAAATTAACTTTAATGTAATAAAGGATCTGCTTATCTATTGTGTTGTTTGCATAGTGCTACCATTCAGTGTCAACGTGCTAAACTGATAGTATATTTCTCAGAATCTTCTACTGTGTAATCCAAATTTACTGTGGGTACTAGACTGAGATTTATGTGAGATTTGCAATGCAGAGTGAGTTGGTAGCCATTATTCCTTGAAGGGTTTCATGGACAGATACAGTGGGAGACAGGTATGGAGGTGCCTGCACATTTGAGTTTATCCTTGCTCAGTAAGAGAAGTACATGAAGTGCTACTGAATTCCAGTTTATTTTCTTTCTCTCCTGTCCTGTGTCCAGCTTTTTTTTTTCCAACCACTGGCTCCACTAACCAACAGCAACAAGACTGCAAGGAAGCTGCTTTCTACTGACTTCACCATTTCCCTTAGGAGTTTTACAGGACGAGTTAAGGCAAGATATCCTTGCAAGCTCTGCCCTGCCCTCCAGGGCCCTTGCTTCAAAGGAGAACATTGGTGACTTCCCTCCAACCCCCCAACTCCCCTTGGAAGCTTCTATTCTCTAATTCCCCCCAAATTATATAAACTTTAATTTCTGCAAGAGGTCCTTTATTTCAATCCATTTTCCTGATTTACTCTAACTGCTACAGAAAAGATTAAGTGGCTCTTATTCATGGTACCAAATTTTATCATAATCTAGATCACCTTTTTTTGTGTGTATTAATAGAGGTATAAAATACATTTTAATAGTTACATCATTTTATCCCAGATATTTGTCTGTATATCTGGCTGTCTGCTTTTGCAACTTCAGTAAGAATTATGAGAATTATGGACCACTCCATGAATATTTGCAAAATAATTTTTAGAGAAGTCTTTTTTTTTTTAAAGGAAACTCTTAAAAGAAGTGTCACAATCATCTTATATAATCTCTCAACTCTAAATATTTCATATAGAATGAGAAGGAACTTGAAATGAAGCCAAGAAATAAAGCTGAATGGATTCTTTTGGTTCAGCTACCAGTTTCAGCATCCTTTATGGTTTAGTGCTTATATCCCATTGAACACACTCAGAGTAGTTCATCCTTTTCTATCTGTGGCCATGTGTGGTTAAGCAATAAAAAGCAGCTGGCTATCAACATTAGCAATGTGATCATTTTTCTTACTGTTTCAAAATCCAGCCTTTCAGAAAGGAGATCATGGTCAGGGAGAAGTGGTGGGATCCCAATGCTATACCTCAATTTTTTTTTTTTTTTTAATGTTAAACTTTTTGTTTTCTTTATTGAAATATAGTTAACATAGTGTTATATTAGTTTCAGGTCAACAATATGATTCAAAAACTCTATACATTACTCAGTGGTTATCAAGGTAAGTGTGCTCTTAATCTCCTTTATTTCACCTAACTCCCCTCCCCCACCCCGCAACCTGGTATCCACCAGCTTGTGCTCTGATTTATTATTTATTCATTCATTTATTTATTTTTAAGATTTTATTTATTTGACAGAGAGCGATCACAAGTAGGCAGAGAGGCAGGCAGAGAGAGAGGGAGAAACAGGCTTCCTGCTGAGCAGAGAGCCCAACGCAAGGCTTGATCCCAGGACCCTGGGATCATGACCTGAGCAGAAGGCAGAGGCTGTAACCCACTGAGCCACCCAAGCAATCCAGCTCTCTGATTTAATAAAGGTTTTGGTTTTGTTTTTTTGCCTCTTTCTTTTCTATCTTTCTCTCTCTCTCTTCCATATTTCTTTTTCTTTTCTGTCCTTTCTTTTCTTTTTTCTTTTTAAATTCCACATGTGAATGAAATCATACAGTATCTATCTTTCTCTGACTTATTTGGCATTATATTCTCGTATAATCATTCATGTTATTGCAAATGGCAAGATCACATTCTTTTCTATGGCTGAGTAATATTCCATTATATATTATATATATATGATTTATATATATTATATATATATTAGTATATAATAACATATCCATATATTCCATTATATATACACCATATGTTTTCTATTCATTCATCTTTCAATGGATACTTGGTTGTTTCCATATCTTGGCTATTATAAGTAATGCTGCAATAAACATAGGGGTGCACAAATCTTTTTGAATTACTGTTCTTGTTTTCTTTGCTTAGATACCCAGTGGTGGCCTTACTTCACCACATGGTATTTCTATTTTTAATTTTTTGAGGAAACTTCATACTGTTTTCCACAGTGGCTATCCTAATTTGCACTCCCATCAACAATACATCTCAATTTTTATTTTTTTAATATTTATTTTGGCAGGAGGGGGAGGTCAGAGAGAGAAGAAGAAAGATTCTTAAACAGACTCCATGCTGCGTCTGGAGCATGGCTCCATGCTCCTCCAGGCTCCTCCAGGCTCAGCAGAGTGAGAAATTTCAGAGAGAGTGGGTCTCGATATCATGACCTTGAGCTCCCAACCTGAGCTGAAACCAAGAGTCAGAGAGTTAACTGACTGCACTACCCTGGTGTCCCTGCATTTCAATTAAAAATAGATCAATCGATCGATCGGTTGATCGATCGGTCTCTCTATATATGGTGCTATAGCCAGCATTTGACATCTCTGAAAAGCACCAAAGGAAGCATAACAAGTTTTACCTGCAGGGACCTTTTCAAGATTCAATGGAGAAGGAAATATATTGGAAGATAAGTGCTGGATGCTTGCCAAGATTTCATACCTGCAAACACAGGTAAACCCAGAGCATTCCAACTGTCAATTAGCTAAAGCCCAGCAGGAATACAAAAGGTAAACTAGGCTTTTGTTTCTTGGGGGTGAATAGCCAGAGCACATCACTAATTTATTTTGCTTTTTCAAAAGTGAAATCTGTGTGAGGGGACCAGTGGGCATAGGATCTCCTTTGTATTTTCCGGCGGGGTGGGAGGCAGCATATAAGTCTAAGTATTTGACCCTAGGTATGATAGGAAAAAAAAATGGTTTTAATTTGAAGATTTTTTATTATGAGATTTTGCATTATTTTACATGTTAATGGGACATTTTTATTCTTTCTATGAGATTTTATACTCCTTGCCCATTTTATTTTAGTGTTATTGAGATTCTTCTCAACTTCTAGGAAAGTATCTTTTTTTATTTGTGTTATGAGTTGCAAGTATTTTTTTTCCATTTTGTTGATTGTCTTTTGCATTTGCCATATATATATTTTATTGTGTGTAGATAGACAGACAAACTTGGAAACATTTTTGTTTTTTAAATGATCAGATTTACCAAGAATTTCCTTTGAGTAAGAAAAAAACTTTAAAGTTTCTTATAACTCTAAAGTTATAGGAAAATATTCCCTTGTAGTCTTCTAAATTTGTGTGAGATATTTTTCATGTTTCATGTTTAAATACTTGTTCAATCTGGAATTTATACTGATGTGTAGTATGAAGATTTTGTTTATTTATTTTAGGGGGAAGAGGAAGAGTGTGAAAGAGTCTTCAGTAGACTCCATGCTGTGCTGAAGACAGAGCTGACACCGGGCTTGATGCCACAATCCTGAGCTCATGATCTGAGCCATAACCAAATTCAGATTCTTAACTGACTACACCACTTAGGTGCCCCTCTGATGTGTGATATGAAGCCTAGCTCCATATCTTTTGGAGGCTGACTCCCCCATAACCGAGTTATTCTATAGGCTTTCTATACTCTCCTATTGATCTGCCTAAACAGCTGTACTATATTTTAGTAATTAAAGCATTATTATATACTAAAGTATAGTTCTTCTTCAACAGTCTCCCTCCCTCTTCCTCATCTTCACTCTGTTAATACTTCTTGTTTGTTTTTACATATAAACTTTAGAATCCTTAGGCTACCAAGTGTTATTTTATCAGTATAGCATTAAAATCATCAAATAACTGTTTCCAAGTTTCCCTCATTTAGGTGTTTACATTTGAAAAACTTATTTCCACGTATTTTATCTTTATCAATAAAATTTATTTTCTTTACTTCGATTAACCATTTTTTTTTGTTCTACATTAAAAAGCTACTGACTTCTGTGTATTACTTTATCTTTTACCTTACATCTTTACTGATTGTCATTTATGGTATTTTTTTCTTGATTCTCTTAAGTCTTCTAGGTATATAATCATCTTATCTGCAAGTAGTGAACACTTTGCTTTCTTTTTTCCAGTTTTTATGCCTTTATCTTATTTATTTTATCAAATATTATTGGTTAAAACCCTAAAACAATGTTAAATGGTAGGGATAGTGGTGAGCATTTTTATCTTATTCCTAATTTAAGTATGTCCCTATCAAGCATGGTATTTGTTCTCTTGAGATATAGAAATAGTTTATCATACTGAGGAAGGGTCAATGAATTCCCCCTTCTTATTGAGACTTTTAAAATCAAGAATGGGTGGACTTTTAAAAGAATGCTTTTTCAGCATGTAAATATATGACCATACAATTTGTTTGATCACATTAATATATTTCCTAATGTTGACCCAATATTGTATTCCTGGATCAAAACACATTTGGTCATAATATATTGGATTTCTAATGCACTACTGAATTCTGTTTGCTAAAATGTTATTTGTGATTTTTTTCATCAATATTTATAGTAAGATAAAATCAATAATTTTCTTTTTGTGTAGCTTTGTCACAGTTTGGTAATAAAGTAATGCAAACTTTAAAAAGAATTTCTAAATTGCCTTCTTTTCTGTGTTGAGGACTATGCTCCAATCTGGTTACTAGGGAAGAGACAACATCATTGAAATAATGTGATCTTTGGGGCACCTGGGTGGCTCAGTCAGTTAAGGGTCTGCCTTCAGCTCAGGTCCTGGATCCCAGAGTCCTGGGGGGCCCTTGATCAAGCCCCACCTTGGTTTCCCTGCTCAATGAGGAGTCTGCTTCTCCTTCTGACCCTCCTTCCTCTCACCCCCCCATCCCCCTCTTGTGCTCTCTTTCTCTCACTCTCTCTCTCCAAATAAATAAATAAATAAATAAAATCTTTTAAAAATAAATTGGGATCTTTGAGCATGAGAAAGAATTCCCCTTGGAAACCATGAGGGACTATTTCTTTTTGGGAGAGGGGAACATTTCTTATACTACTTCTGCCATTTTTTTTTTCCCCTAGGAAAATAAGTCTGTAAACACATTGTTTTCTCATTCTAGACTTTTTGAAGGGGTGGGGGTAGGCAGAAAGGGGGTAATTAAGCAAGTGACAATGAAGCACTGGAGAAACAATTATTAATTACTCATTGAGGAAGAAGGGAGACTTTTAGATGATTATAAAGCGCTATTCCTTACATTTAATTCTCACTAAAACTCAGACAAATATTACCTTCTCCATTTTACAAGTGAACAAAATGAAGTTCTAAGAAAGTGATGCAAATTTCTAGGCAGGTGAGCATGATTCAAACTCTTGCCTCTGTGACCACAAACTCAAATATTGTAGATTGCACAATTTTTTTTTTCGGTTCCACTTTCATAGATGTGATGCATAATGCATAATGTATTACTCAGGAGATATAACTATCATTTAGTTATTAAAATGGTTAAAATCAAATAGTCAAAAGCTTATATAAAAACTCAGGTTGTTGTTGTATCTGCATACAATCAGCTCATCAAACAAGAAGAAAAGGATGTTGAGACCCCCAAGGCATTGAGAGGTCCTACATGGTAGTGAGAAGAATGGAGCTAGCTTTTGCTGGTAGTGCTGAAACATACTGGACAGATTGGTTTCATACTGAGTGGCTCATTAGTATAATCATCTTGTCATCTATTTTCTAGTGTCAGATTGGACCAATTCCTAAAGAAATGGTTAACTTAAAAGAGAAAAATTTTTATAACAAATGCAACCTATAACTGTGTTTACCTCATTAAATATGTCTTAGACTCTTTTCATGAAAAGAATTGTCTAACTGCTTTATCAATGTCTCAGTACTGAAGCTCACATGGGAATGGAGAAATAGTAATGGAATGTGTGAGACCTTCCCCCCAAATCTCACCTTAATTTATTTCCCCCAATAACATTTGTATTTCAATCATTCTTCATTTGAAACCCAATGCTTCTAATTCTATAATTATCAAAGTAGCTTGCTTATTTTTTTTTAAAAGATTTTATTTATTTGACAGAGAGAGAGAAATCACAAGTAGGCAGAGAGGCAGGCAGAGAAAGGAGAAAGCAGGCTCCCCATGGAGCAGAGAGCCCAACATGGGGCTCTATCCCAGGACCCTGGGATCATGCCCTGAGCTGAAGGCAGAGGCTTTAACCCACTGAGCCACCCAGGTGCCCCTAGCTTGCTTATTTTTAATTAAACCCATATGCCGACTCTTTGAGTTACCTGAATATGACAAATAACAGCTTTATGTACACACACACACACGCACACACACACACACACACACACAAAGAGATACCTGTCCTACTCTTTTCAAAAGATTATATAATTGCATATTGTGACTATTTCTCATATCATTAAGAAAAGCTGGACCAAAGGAAGACCAGAAGTTAAGCTGTCCAATAATATTTTAAAGTTATAATATAAATACAAAATAAACACATATTAAAAATATATGAAGATGCTACTATACACCTCCAAGAAAGGGGGAAAGAAGCATAGAAAGACAAATAATTGGCAATATTAATTGTTGTTGAGAGTGCCAAGCAAAAGGAATTCTCATCCATTGTGGTTAGGAATGGAAATGATACAGCCACTCTGGAAGATAGTTTAGTGGCTTCTTACAACACTCATACTGTCTTCCCATACCATCTAGCCAATGTCCTCCTAGGTGTTTCCCCAACTCATTTCACAATTTGTGTGCACACAAGAGCCTGCATGAGAATGTTTAATTGTAATAATTGCCAAGGATCAGAGGCACTCAAGATCTTCCTCGATAGGTAAATGAATAAATTGAGATATAGCCACACAATAGAATACTATACATTCATAAAAAAGAATGAGCTACCAAGCCATACTAGTTGTGTCCCTTAAATGCATATTACTAACTGAAATAAGCCAGTCTGTAAAGGCTACATACTGATCCATTTATATGACATTTTGTTAAAAGCATAACTATACAATTTACGAATGGAGAGTAGTTGCCAGGAGTTCAGGTCTGTGTGTGTGTGTCTGGGGTGGGTGAAGGGGTGGTCCTAGGGTTGTGTTTTTTTTTTTTTTAATAATATTAGAAACACAAGGGATTTTTTTTAGGATAGTGAAACTATTCTGTATGATAGCATAACAGTGGATATATAACATTATGCATTTTTCAACATCCATAAAACTCAGCAACACAAAGAGTAAACTTTAATGTATACAACTTAAATTTTAAAACAGCTTAGAAGATGGGGCATCTGGGTGGCTCAGTTGGGTAAACCACTGCTTTCAGCTCAGGTCATGATCCCAGGGTTCTGGGATTGAGTCCCACATCGGACTCCTTGCTCCGCAGGGAGCCTGTTCTCCCTCTGCCTCTGCCTGCCACTCTGCCTACTTGTACTCTCTCTCTCTCTCTCTGTCTCTCTCTCTGACAAATAAATAAATAAAATCTTTAGAAAAAATCTTTAGAAGAGTGAAGGATCCCAGGATGGATAGTAGACTGTGAGAAAATGGAGTGGGGAGTCTAATTGGATTATGAATGTATGAAACCTCCTCACTGACAGGAATGGGGGTAAAAAGTGCTTACCTAAGTAAGTTTGAAAACAAGTGGAGACTGAAATATCAAAGATAAAAGCAACAGTACATACATTACCCTTGAGGTGATAAGAGTTGTTTCCCATGGAGATATGGGTTAACAATTGTGAAATTTCTAACCCTGCATTGTTGAATCGAACAATCAAGTAAACAGATGGGAGCAAGTTTTCACAGCACTGGAGTGGGGTCTAAGACAGTTTTTATGGAAGCAGTTTTTGAAGAACATGTAGAAAAATCTTAAAAAGCAGATAGAATCTCAGCAACTAGAAAAAAGAAGAACGTACATTTTAGTAAGAGGAAGCAGTTTTAATCAATTGTCCTCAAACTTTGAGGTCTCAAAAACCCTTGACATATTTGTCTAGCACCAAAAAAGACTTTAAAAAAATGTGCATAGAAAAAATATATTAAAAATGTGCATGTATCTTTTGGTATTCTCACATTATGAATTAAAACTGCTAAAAAGGAACACCTGGGTGACTTGGTCAGTGTAGTGTCTGACTCTTGGTTTCAGCTCAGGTCATGGTCTCATGGGTCCTGAGATGGAGAGCCCCAGCCTGGCTCCATGCTCAGCAGGGGAGTCTGCTTGAGGATTTTCTCCCTCTGTCCCTCCCCTGACTTGCATAGGCACATGCTCTCTCAAATAAATAAATAAATAAATCTTTAAAAAATAAAACTGCTAAAAATTTTAAAATATGCATTTATTGATTTATTTTAAAATAAAATAATAAACTATTTTATGGCAACCTAGTCTCTGGAAATTTCCACTTTATACTCATGTGAGAAAGAGAATGGAAAGGAAAGGAATATCTTAATATTTTTATGAAGATAGTCTTAATCATGGAGACCTTGCAGAAAATGTCTTGATGATAGTGTTTAGTAGTGGTAACACTTTGAGAACCACTGACTTAAGTGGAGCACAGAGGATACAAAACCCCCAGAACACTGAATGGAAAGAAGGCTTAAGTTAGTAATAGTATTATCAAATTTGAATGGTGTAATGACATATAGCTAAAAAATTAACCGAAGATTAAATTCCCAGATATTGCAGAGGTTTGAATGTTATGCAGAAGTAGTTTGATTGACTTACTGTTTTATTTTGTTAACAATCAGGGAGAGCGGGTTTTTGAGAAGAGTAATGGTCCTTAATATTTTTTTAATTTAAGGAAATAGCTTCTAGGAGAAACAAATAATAAAAAACTGGATGGTTAAAAGTTTGTAAGTCAGAGAACATCACCTAGGAAGTAATTTTAAAGGTCTCTATGAATCATAATAGGACCTAAGAATGTTTAAAAGGTGGTGAATTTTACAGTTACTATAACGCTAAAATGAAGAGTACTGGGGATTTAGTAAATACACGTTTGAAGGAAAGAGAGAGATGTGAGGGACAGGGGAACTTGAGGCCATATTTGGAAGAAGTCCATATAACAATGTACTTACATGGTTTGTACCTATACCTATTAGAGAAAACTTGTAGTAGACTTTCCAAAGACAGTTATTTTTGTTTGTTTTTCAGGGATGACTGAAACTATGAGAATATCTTAACAATAGCAGTCCTCCTAGGAAGATGAATGAATATATTAGAAATATCTCTTGGATTTAGGGCTAGGACCTTACAAAGAGGACTTTTGAGAAACTCTGTATTGACTCTGTATTTTTTTTTAAAACTGGCCACTGTAGTAACTATACAAGGATTCTTACAACTTATCTTAATGAAAATGGTATGTTTGGTTAACTGGTAGGTTTGTTTTGTTTTGTTTTGTGGGATATAAAGACAAAAATCCAGGGGTGCCTGGGTGGTTCAGTCATTTAAGCAGCCAACTCTTGATTTCAGCTCAGGTCATGATCTTGGGGTCCTGGAATCAAACCCTGTGTCTGGTTCTGCAATGAAGCCTGCTTGGGATTCTCTCTCTCTCTCACTCTCTCACTCTGTCCCACCCAACCCCTTAAATTGAAAAAAAAAAAAAAAAAAAAAACCTACCAAAAAAAAAAAAAAAAAAAAAAAAAAAAAAAATCTTACTAAAAAAAAAAAACAAAAATCCAAAGCTGGATTTCTTAATATAGGAAAAATTGGAAAGATGGCATTAAGGAGTGAATTGTATCCTCCCAGAATTCATACATTAAAATTCCATCACCTAGTGCCTAAGAATGTAACTGTATTTGAAGACAAGCCCTTTAAGGAGCTGAAGTTAAATAAGGACATGTGGATGGGCCTTAATCCAAGTAAATATATATGGAGATAGGGCCTTCAAAAAGGTGATTATGTTAAAAAGAGGTCCAAAGGACTCAAAGGGACTGAAGTCCTTATAAGAGAAATACCAGGAATGCACACATACAGAGAAAGGACCATGTGAGCACACAGTGAGCCAGGGAAGGCGGCCTTCCACAAACCAAGGAGAGGGGCCTCTGACCAAACCTGCTAACACCTCGACCTTTGATTTCTAGTCTCCAGGACTGTGGAAAAATAAATTTCTGTTATTTCAGCCTTCCAGTCTGTGGCAGTTTGTATGATAGCCCTAGAAAACTAGTACAAATTATAAGGGGGAGAGAGATCGGAAAGATAAATTTGCTTAAATAATGAAAAGGAATATTGGGGGAAATGAACACATACCTCTAATGGGCATTTTGTTTATTCTGCCTTGTGGCAAGCTATGACTTTTCTTTCCTTTTTTTTTTTTTTTTTTTTTTTAATGTTTTCTTATTTATTTGAGAGAGAGAGAGCGAGTAAAAGAGAGCATGAGGAGGTAGAAGGTCAGGGGGAGAAGCAGATTCCCTGCAGAGCTGGGAGCCTGATGTGGAACTAGATCCCAGAGCTCTGGGATCATGACCTGAGATGAAGGCAGTCACTTAACTGACTGAGCCACCCTGGAGCCCAAGCTATGACTTTTCTTTAACTCCCACAGGCTCTTTAGTAAAACCTACATTACTTGGAGCATTTTGGAGTTGATTAGGTTTTTGTTTTGTTTTGTTTTTAGCTGACAAGACAAAACTTCAAGGCAAACCTGAGCTCAATAGAGTTTGCACATGAAGACCCAGCTCATCTGAGTTAAATAAACAGCTAGATTTATTCAAATGTGAAATACTGACATAATGAAATGAGATGAAACCAGAGAGGGAAACAAACCATAAAAGACTCTTAATCTCTTATGAGTTGCTGGAGGGGAGGGGTGTAGGGAATGGGGTGATTGGGTGATGGACATTGGGGAAGGGAATATGTTGCGATGAGCTTTGTGTGTTGTGTAAGACTGATGAATCACAGACCTGTACCCCTGAAACAAATAACACATTATATGTTAATAATTTTAAAAACACATAGGTATTAAAAATAAAATAACTTAAAAAGAAAAATGGAGCTAGAGTGGCCACTGCAAAGAAACTGTTTTATCTGTCTCTGTTTGAATTTAGTCAAAACCATTGGGCTGAGAAAAATGACAAATATTTTAAGCAATTGCTTGAGAAATCAGCAGGCAGATGGACATCTGATCTCAAGACTGATGGTTGTGGACTTTCAGAAGATAGAGTCAGTGGTCAATCAGTGTATAATCCAGAGAAGCTTAGCTTGTTAACATTCCTAGAAAAAACTTTTTTTTTTCTTTTCCTCAGCTCAGGTAATTGTCTCCCTTCCTTTTCCTCATAAAAACCCCTGCTTCCCCAGAACAAGGAGGGCCCTATTTTAGTTTCCACCTGAATCTGTTTACGCTGAACTGTAATTCTTTGATCCCAAGTAAACATTTGTTTGCCTCATTGCAGCTATTTTCAGGTTAATAAGTTTTGACTTTGATTTATATGCTTCCCATATGCTACAATCTCTTTGATCTAAAGACAGAAAATTGACTATTACCATCGAAGGAAAGTTATTTATTTACTTTCTCCTCTTAGAAATGTTTAGAATCTCATTTACACAATTTTCTGGATCTTCTGGTAACATTTTTAAAATAAAGGTGATCTTATTCTTTATGCTCTGAAAACAAATTCCTCTCTAGATTGGTCTGCCCTAGATAACTGTTCTTATAAAACAAGAGTTTCAGGTAAATTCCAAGAAAAACTGACCCTCCTTGCTTTATGGAAATGGCAATATAGGGGAAAAAATGAAGATTCAGGATTATTTTCATATTTTACTCAACAGATAGACTTCTCATCCCATTGAGAAAAAAAAATAAGACTATTATAATTATGCCATCCACTTTCCTAGTCTTTCCCCCAGCTAAAAAGTCATGGTTATTTGGGTATATATATATATATACATATATTTATATTTATATTTATATTTATACATATGCATAAATTTTACCTTTCTCACTTCCTAAATGGATGATTTGGATTAGTCATATAATCTCTGATGACATTTCCTGTTAAGTACAATGAAGAAAATTATACCTTTCTAAGAAGAGTATAGCAAAGATCTTTTTTTTAGTTATAAAAAATAGTCCAGTATTTGCCATGATGGTGACTACGTTTTCTTTCCTCCAGATTTCCCCAAATAAGAGAACCACAATAGCTATTCTCAAAAGTTATTCTCCACTTAAACAGAACTTTTCAACAAATTGTCTCAAAATAAACATCTGTTTCATTTGGATTGAATGGACAGCTGCAAGTGGCTTCATCCACTTTGCAGATCAAATATATCAGAGTGGAGGTTTCTGTGATTAATATGGCTATAAGGATTATTACCCACGTCCAGGTGGCTGAAGCAGTCAGACTGGATATATTATGTTTCATTTATTTCATAAATATACAGAAAGCTTCAGGTAAAGGAATGTGAGCCATTTATTTATCTTTACCTTTAGTTGCTATGCCCTGGGCAAGGATCATAGAAAATGCAGACACAGCGGAAAGCTCACAGAAGCTTCCAATCCTAAAGCCACAAATAGTCCTAGGTAAATTATTTACTTATTTCATGAAAATAATAGTTAATAAATGGAATGATTCTATTTTTTAATAAATTTTATTTATATGTTCTAATCATAAAAGGTAGTAATTTAACACTATATTGTTATAAAAAGTTAGAAGACACAGAAAATTAAGAAAGCTGAACAGGAAACCACATAATCCCATGATAAAAATGAAACCCTAACTGATGTTTTCTCACTAGAAAACATTCATATTTATAGTTATATTTAAAGAATTTATAAAATAATAACTCAGCACACTAAATGGGATAATATTGCATATATTGATTTGCAACAATAAACTTTTCTATTCAATATATCATAGATAAATTTCCAAGACGTTTCATGAGTCATTGTACTTTAATGTATAGCTACATCATGTTATATCAGCTTCTGAAGGAGATATATACATATATAACATAATATAATAAAATATAATATATATATATATATATTTTTCCCCCTTAGTTCTAAACATTGCCATGATGAAACTATTTACTGGTTCGTACATTTTTTTTTTTTTTTTTAAGAAGCAAAATTCTAGAATTGGAGAACCTTACCAAAAGGTCTAAACTCTTCTAAGTCTTTTGAACCTCAGGTCAAACATTCTTCTGGAAACAGCAAAAATACTATGTTAAATAATACAGACTGTGGAAGAATTTCAATTTAAAGTGGACCTGGATGATATGAAATAGAGAATTTCACATATGCATCTCAGAAAAATGGAACTTCAGAACTGAGAGACTAATTTCTGTACATAATTAAAATATAAATTTAGATCTCTTATACTTTATATCACACTGACTCTAATGAATTAGATATGTGATCATTTTAACAACAAGGAAAACAAAAAAGTGGGTTTTGAAATTTGGTACAGGAAAAACTAAATAAGTATCTCATTTACAGAAGACTAAAACTTATTCCATGAGCAGTGACCATCTGCCAGGAATCCCTCCACATCATTAAGCCAGTCAACTTATTGCTGGGATCCTGTGTGGACTTCCTCTTTGCACTCCTTGCCCATAAATCAGCCTGCCCAAAACTTCAGAGGACTCACCTGCAGCTTTCTATGAATATGGTGTTTCTCAAATTGCAATCCCTCTACTCTTCTTGATAAACTCAATTTCTGGTAATTTGAGGTTGCCTCAGCTTACCTCTTTAAATAAGTTGACAAAGACAAGTAAGAAAGTGTTCATTTCCCAAAGCTTGTGCCTATATTAGACATTTTTGATCCAATATATTTAACATTCTGTATTTTGTCAGTCTGATACCAAAAATAACAAGAGCATCAACAAAAAATGATTTTACTTGTTTTCCTTAAAAGTTAATGAGTTTAAATATAATACTTTGTTTCTTACCCAAAGAAAACAAAAATACTAATTCAAAAATATATGCATCCCTATGTTTCTTGTAGCCTTATTTACAATGGCCAAGATATGGAAGTAATGCAAGTATCCACCTGTAGATGAGTGGATAAAGTAGAATGATAGATATACTGAATGGAATATTACTCAGGCATAATAAAGATCTTGTCTTTTGCAACAACATGGATGGATCTAGAGGGATAATGCTAAGTGAAATAGATCAGAGAAAAACAAATACCATGTTATCTCACTCACATATGGAATTTAAGAAACAAAACAAAGAAAAAAAGAGGGGGCTGGAAAGCCAGACTTAAATACAGAGAACAAACTGGGGGTTGCAAGAGGGAACATGGGTGGGTAGAGGGGTAAAATAAAGGGCATGAGGAATATACTTATCTCGATGAGCACTGAGTAATGTATACAATTGTTGAATCATTATATTGTACACCTGAAATTAATATAACCCTATATGTTAATTAAACCTGAATTAAAAATAAAGATAATGACCTCAACCTAAAATCTTTATTTTTTTTTAATCTTTATATTCTTTACTCACATGTATTGTTCCTTTGGGTTTCCTTCTCAAACTCTTTCTCCATTTGACTTTCTGATCTTTTTTGCCCTCTTATTGACTTTTAAGGTACATATTTATAATTATATGTAATATGATATGTATCTATGTACGCTATATATATATAGTATCTTCCTTTTGACTTCTACAAATATTGTATCTTTTTAGCTTGTTATTCGTATAAATTTTGCTTGTTTTCCTTCTGGAGTCATATATTCTGCTGCTCTTCATTTCCATTATTATTAAGTAGTTTTTAATTTTTATATAGTTAATGTCTTTTTATATTTCCTACCATGTATTCAAAGTTTTTCCTGTACCAAATTTCAAAACCCACTTTTTTGTTTTCCTTGTTGTTAAAATGATCACATATCTAATTCATTAGAGTCAGTGTGATATAAAGTATAAGAGATCTAAATTTATATTTTAATTATGTACTATTAATCCACACTGTTCACTATTTCATACTTCCCTTTTATTAAAATATAAAAATTTTTCATTAAAAATATTTCTTCCTAAAATTTTTTTTTCTTCCTGTGCACTGATCTTATATTATTACTCTTAATTTTTGCATGTATTGTGAAGCAGTAAACATATAAAGAATATACATAAAGAAAAAGTACATATACAAGACCAGTGCTCTCTATAAAATACTAAATGTCTATATATGCTGGGGTTTGTTTTGAGACTGTCTTATATTATAATTTTATCTCTCCCTGTATCAGTACTACAATATTTTATAACTTAACATCTTGTAGGTTACATCCTCACATCTTTCATCATTATATTCTTCAGGTATGACTTGGATTATCTTCACTCTGCTTTTCCACATGAATTCTAGAATCAGCCTAGAGGATTTTTATTGGAATTGGAATTTTGTCATTCATTACAATAGTGAATTCAGTTTTACTATCCAGAAAATGGGATATCTATGTTAGTTTAGCATTACTTTATGTTTTTAAATTTTATTTTATGATTTCTCCTAAAAAGACTTGCACATACTTTGTTAAATCTTAGTTTCTTTATATTTTTTGCTAATGTAAATAGTATCTTTTTAATAGCTGCTAATTTTTTTTCTATCATATAAAAATATTGAAGTTTTTATGTTTATCTAGTGTTTAGCATATTGATGAACTTGTGTTTGATCTAAATGTTGATCTGTAGACTCTCTTGGATATTCCATGTGGATAATTTTATCTATCACTTGAAAATTATAATACTTTTTCTCTTCCTATACAATCCTTATGTTTCAAATTTAATATATTTGTATTGCTGTATAAGCCAGGGCAGCTTTCTTGCCTTTTCTGGGGTCAAGACATGTGATACTATATTTCACAGTAAGAAATACGGATTTGGATTTCATCCTCTTTCCTGGCACAAAACTCCTGAAAGCTGGTGGGATTTTCTATGTACTAAGAGCTCTAAAAGTGAGAAAGTCTTTTGTTATTCATAACAAGCCCCTTTCAACCACACCTGGATATACATTAATGAAGTTATTTTTAACAAATCCTTATGAATGGGTGTTGGTTGCCAGAAGAACCAACCTTAAAATTAGAGGGTTGAAATTTTTACACACACACACACACACACACATTTTAGGGATGTTGAATTAATTACTGATGGCCAATGATTCAATCATCATGTTAAGTAATGAAACCTCCATAAAAACCAAAGTGGATGGGATTCAGAGAGCTTCCAGGTTGGTAAATATGCGGAGGTACTAAAACTGACAGGGGCAGCATAGAGCTCCTTCCTATACACCCTGCCCTATGCATGGCATCCATCTGGCTATTCCTGAGTTATATTCTTTTTATAATAAACCAATAATCTATTAAAATAAATCCTCTCTGTCAGTTTTGTGACCACTCGAACAAATTAATTACACTCAGGAATGGGATTGTTGAAACCTCTGATTTATTGTTGATCAATCAGAAGCTCAGATAACTACCTGGACTCTTGATTAGCATCTGAAGTGAGGAGTAGGGGAGGTCTTATTGATGTGGGAAACAGAGGCAGAAGAAAATCATTAAAATTCCTTACCTAATGACAAGCCCTTGAAACAGGCAAAGTGGCTCTCCTCTAGGGACTCAAACTGCCCTCACCTTGAGGTGTTGCTAAGGGCAAAGGACAATCATAGCCTGACCAACCCCCTACCCCCAACCAGGAAGGATCCTCTAAGTCTACTTTAACAATTCCCTTAGGAAACTTTACCTCTAAACCTCCAAGATAGTGTCAACAACCATTCCTAAGCATATGGCCCACTGATACACATCTAAAGGGTCTCACAAGAGGTTTTATTACTGGTAATGAATAACCTTTCTCCCAGACAATAGCTAGCCCCTCAAGATCCTAGAAACCCTTGCTTCCAAAATTCCTTAGAGACTTATGCCATCCCTAACCCCCTCCCAACTTACAAGTATAAGGCAGCATCTCTTCCTGCCCACAGGTCCTGTCCCCGTGTTTTAATAAACCACCTTTTTGCACCAAAGAATCTTAAGAATTCTCTCTTAGCCATTGGCTCCGGACCTCACCCTACCGAACCTCACCTAGATCCCAGAACTTCATCATTATGAGGCTGAACTTAACCCACAAGATCTGATGCTATGTCCAGGTAGATAGTGTCAGATTTTAGTTAAATTGTACAGCACCCAAGTGTTTGAGAATTTCATGGTGTGGGAAAACCCTCACATATTTGGTGACCAGAAGTGTCAAATGAGTTAGGAAAGTATTGGAAATGAAATGTAGCATCAATGAGGAGGGAATAGAAGATAGGCTGAGGACAAAGCAGAAGCTGACACCCCACAACCCTCCTCACCTGTGGGATGTAAGTGATATTATTTAGGCACTCCTGGCTTCCCTAAAGCTAAGGAAAGGAAAAATAAATAGTTAACCTATAGTGATCACAATCCTTTAAGATCTGAGTCTACCTGAGTTTGCAAATGTTTTTTTAGCAACCTACCAGAACAAAGTGTTTCCAACAATAACCTAGCTTCTATAAGGAAATGTGGATACAATTAAATGTCCTTATAATCTGCAGCCCATTGACATTTACTTGAAGCAGGCAGAGTATAATGTTCCTTCAGGAAGTTCCCAACTGTCTTCATGTTAATTACTTGCTAGAGGGAAAAACAACCTTAACTTGATAATGGCAAGGCCTCTAGTATCCTGTGAGTCTTCTTTAACATATGAAAATCCTTTTGAAACTTCCCTTTTTCCTTACCTCTCCCAACCCCATAGTACATAGTCAGCCAGCTCTCATAACCCTAAGGCAGCATCTCTTTCTGCCCACAGGTCCTATCCCCATGCTTGAACAAACCACCATTTTGCACCAAAGATATCTCAAGTATTCCTTCTTGGTCATTGGCTCCAGACTCCACTCCACTGAAACTCACCAATATTGCAAAATCCCCTCATGAGTAGTAAAGGAAATTATTTTTCCCTTTACTATAGAGTATTCTTACTCTTCTATTTTTATCCTCTATTGGCTTACCTATACCTCTTTTTGATTATTTTTAGTAGTGCTTTAGGAATAGGAATATACATTCTTAATTTACACAAGCAGTGGGGTCTATATTTCACCTTGTCACACTTGACACTTCACTACTCAGTTCCCAAGTCACAATTCTCTTCCTACTTTCCTGCACTTTCTTTATTACATTTTACACTTCAAAATCTCCATTTCCAGAATGTTATGACTTACAATATTATGACTTAGTTTACCTACTTCCTTTCTTTTACACTATTGTTATAATTTATATTTCTGTATGCCTTATTAACTCTAAATTACAACTGTGTTATTTTTACTTTTAGTCATTTTCAGAGAATTATAAAAAGGAATAAATACAAATACTTCTTTGTTTATCTACTTAATTACTATTTCTAGCACTCTTCATTTCTTCCTGAGTTTTCTACATGGCATCTTTTCCCTTCAGCCTGAAAACATGTTAAAGCATTTTTTAATAGTTCAGTACAGGTAAAGACATACTTTCTCAGATTTAATTTCTCTGTAAATATTTTTCACTCTTGTTTCTCCAAGGTAGTTTTACTGAATAATAAATTCTGGATTGATAAACTTTTTGTTTAATTATTATTCAGAACTTTAAAGATATCATTTTATTGTCTCTGCCTTTTTTCTTTCCTTAATGAGAAATAGATGTTATTCATCCTACTTCCTCTCACGCATTTTTTTCTCTTTCAAGATTTAAACTTTACTTCAACTTAAAGAAATTTGGTTATGACTTGCTTTGGTGTGGCTTCTTTTGTACTTGTTTTGTTTGGGATTTGCTTAATTTAATATATCTAGATCAAAGTCTTTAATAATGTTTGAGAAATTTGGGTCTTACTTTTTTTCAAGTATTTTTTTCTATCCAATTGTCACTTTCTTCACTTTCTAGGCTCAAATTACATGTATGTTGAACCATTTCAGAACCCTGAGATCATGACCTGACCTAAAGGCAGAAGCCTAAACAACTGTGCCATCCAGGCATCCACTCTCTGGTTAGTCTTTAAAATGATATTTTCTTTAGGTTCTAGTTTTTAAATTACTTATACTGATGTTTTAAGTTTTTGCCTACTATTCCCAATTTTATGCCATCATGAGGTAAGTTTCTATTGATTGATTAAAGAAAAAACAAAACAAAACAAACGATGGGGTATATTTTCCTGTTTCTTTACATTTCTGGCATTATTGATTATATATGGGACATTATAAACTACACTATGTAGATGCTGGAAATCCTGTTGACATTCTCTAAGAGTACTGATTTTTGTTCTGGTACATGGGTGGTTTACTGGACGCTCACCTTGAACTTACATCAGCTTGTTTTATAGTTTGGTAGCACAGAACTATGGAAAATCCACAGTGTTTCTCAAACTTTTCTAACTTGTTAGAACTTAGCTTCCAAACTCTGTGTGTCCATGTCAGTCTTGTCAGAGCTAAATTTTAGTCTTTGTTCTTACTCTAGGACATAATCCTTATTAGAAAGTATCCTCTTCCTATATCTCAACTAGAATGGGATGGTAAAGATATTAATGAAGATTTAAGGTCCCTTCATTTTGGCCAGATCCCAATGTCTTCAGCACTGCTCAGTCTTTGTTATGTTTATTGCAATCTCCATCCCACAGCAGCCACTTCCCAAATCTATGGTAGGCTCCTCTTACCTATTTGTAGTGAAGCCCTCAGTCAAAGACTTGGAAGAGACTTTCATACCCAACTCTGGGGTCTGCTTCTGTACCAATTTTTCCTTTACAGTGTTTTATCTAGCTGAATCCAGTCATTTTAGCTTTGCCCTGAACTCAAAAACTCTGCCTCCTCCTAGGGCTCTGTTTGAATTGTTGCACTGGAGTTATGACGTTACAGTGGAATTATGAAATTTTCCTCCGGCCAGGGCAACCCTGGGGCTTACCTTGAGAATTTCCCCTCTTTTGTGAATTATAGTCTTGTGTTATCACTTGTCCGTGGCCTGATGAGAGTTGTCTTACATAGTTTGTACAATTTTACAGTTGATTATAGCAGGTGGACTAGCTAGACTGCACCATAGCAAGAAGCAGAGATATTTGAAAAAATATTTTAAGGTATTTCTTCCAGTCACCTTTCTTATGTAAATTTAATACAATGTATTTGTGATATATATAAAATTTTGACAATTTCTATTTTTGCCTAACACTTGAAGTATTCAACATTGCTTGAAATAATTATTAACCATCTGAAACACTTACTAGAAACAAATAGTTGGATCTGCAATAATTTTCTATGTTTATAATACAGAACTGTAAAAATCTTCCACTTTGTAACTAATCCTGTTATATGCCATAATTATTGTTCTTTCAGACTTTTGTATTTAATCCTTGCTGTCAGTCACCCCGAAGCACAACACATACAGTTGTCACATGAAGAGCAACTCAATTACAAATCAATGCTTATAATCTGAAGTGGCAAATGTGATTTATCACTACTAATGCCAAATATGACACTCATAAGTAACAGTAGGTAATCGAAAGTGAAAAGGTTTGGTTCAGATAAAGGCTTATTCACCTCTACTCTTGCCCTTCATTTTAATGGATTGGTAGCCTCCTTCATCCTTTTTAAAAACTACCTCCATTAAGAATTTAGAGGGCTTCATAGGGGTGCTGGGATGACTTGAGTCAGTTAAGTATCTGCCTTTGGCTCAAGCCCTGATCTCAGGGTTCTAGGATCCAACCCTGTGTCAGGATCTCTGCTCAGCAAAGAATTTGCTTCTCCCTCTCCTGTGCTTTCTCTTTCTCTTTCAAATAAGTAAACAAAATATATATATATATTTAAATGTAGAGGGCTTTGTTGAATTAAGAACAGACTTTATTATGATCTTTATATTGACATAGCTCAGGCTGTTAGACTCATCTTTTCATTTCAGGTAGGACATTAGTTGCAGAATTCAGGCATTGAATCAAAAGTATGTTCCTTAGCACATTGGACTTGAGGTTTATGTTTGAAAGCACTGTTTGTCTCCTTTGTCGACAATGTTTTAATACATATGCCATGTCTCTTCGTGTCTGAACCCACATGTACCTCATGCTAGAGTTTGGGTTCAGTTACAGTAAAAGCTCCTGTTCCTTCCATCTGGCAGCAGTAGGTAGTAGTGTACTCAGAAGCATATTAACAACTGTTTCTCAAAAACAAAGAAACAAATGAATTATTTTTTTAAAGATGACCCACAAGTTTCCAGAATAAGTCTTTCTTTCTTTCTTTCTTTCTTTCTTTCTTTCTTTCTTTCTTTCTTTCTTTCTTTCTTTCTTTCTTTTTTAAGGTTTTATTTATTTATTTAACAGAGAGAAAGATCACAAGTAGGCAGAGAGGCAGGCAGAGAGAGAGGGGGAAGCAGGCTCCCTGCTGAGCAGAGAGCCCAATGTGTGGCTCGATCCCAGGACTCTGGGATCATGACCTGAGCCGAAGGCAGAGGCTTAACCCACTGATCCACCCAGGCACCCCACAAATGAAATTTTTTAAAAAAACCTGAAAGACCCGCTTAGTGGAACTAGTTGGGAAGAGATATACGTGATTTGCTCCACGACACACAGGGCCTTTTCCTCAGTTCTTGGAGGATGACTGATTTCTCATTGCGTGCTCAAACATTCCTGCTTTCAGGCATCAGCTTCAGCTTTGCTTGATAAAGTTCTTCAAAAAGGTCACTAAACACATGTTGCATTGTACATCACGTCCATGTGTCTTTAGAACAGCCTTCCCCTGCACCCCCCATGACTATTTAAGTAGTCATCTTTTTGAGTGAAATTCAGGAAATTTCAGAGTTCTTGTTTCAGCTTTTTTTTTTTTTTCAGATTAAATGAGGTATAATTGACAAAACTGCAAGATATTTAAAGTGTGCAATGTGATGATTTGGTATAAATTTACACTGTGTAAAGATTTCCACCATTTTATGAATTAACACATCCATCACCTTATGTTTACCTCTTTATCTCTCAGTAAATCTCAATTGTGCGGCAATACAGTGTTTGCAGCTATAGTGACCATGTCATACATTAGATCCTCAGAACCCATTCATGACTAAACTTTGTATCATTCTAGCAAAAATATCCCATGAGACTCTGGAAACCACTTTTTCGCTGTTTCTAGGAGTCTGACGTGTTTTTTTGTTTTGTTTTGTTTTGGTTTTGGTTTTGGTTTTGGTTCTACTTATGTCATACTATGAAGTATTTATCTTTCTCTGATTTATTCACATGGCATAATGTCCTCAAGGTTTTCCCAGAGTGTCATGAATGAAAAGATTTTCTTCTTTTTCACAAAATTCCATTGTGGTATGTGTATTCCAATATACATACACATGCCTGTTTTTATACTAATACTATACTGCTTTAATTGCTATTACTTTTTAATATAATTTGGAATGAAGAAGTGTGATGCTTCCAGCTTTGTTCTTTTAATCACTTTGGCTATTCAGGGTCTTTTGGAGTTCCAGATGAATTTTAGGATTTCTTTTTCTCTTTCTGTGAAAAATATCATTGAAATTTTAATACAAATTTCACTGAGTCTATAGATTGTTTTGGGTGGTATGGACACTTTAATAATATTCATTCTTCCAATGCATGAGCACAGGATATCTTTCCATTTATTTGTAACTTAATTCCTTTCCTTAATGTTTTCTAATGTTCAGTGTACAGATCTGGTAGCTCCTTGGTTAAATTTATTCCCAGGTATGTTATTCTTTTTGATGCCACTATAAACGAGATTATTTTCTTAATTTCTCTTTCTGACAGTTCATTGTTGTATGGATAGCTTTTGAAGGTAAGGCTTGATATAGATCTTTGGTGCTTTTCAGGACCACAATTTGTCTGATTTTGTTTGTTACACATTCACTCCGATATATCCTGAAAGACACACACACACACACAGAGGCAACATTTCTTTCTGAAGTTCAAGCTTTCTCAAACCTTTACTTAACTGGTAGAACTAAAACTACAAAGTACTATAAAACAGATTTAAAAACAAACAAACAAAGCCATGTTTTTTTGATTTCAGGATGGCTAGTTGGTGTAATTATTTAAATATACTAAAATATAAATGAAAAATTAATAGCTTAAAGATCATCTTGTTATTCTTAGAGATGATTAGTCTAACCATCCCTATTATTCTCTGTCACCTTACTTTATTTTTACCTAAACTTTAATGACTATTTGGTATTATTTATTATTCTATTTATAACACCTAGAATAGGATGTAATAAAAAATAAGGATATATCAGGACATCTGAGTGTCTTAGTGTGCTGGATGTGCACTCTTGAGTTCAGCTCTGGTCATGATCTTAGGGTTGTGAGATCAAGCCCTGCATTGAGCTCCATGCTCTTGGCACTGGGTGTGGAGCCTGCTTAGGGTTCTCTTTCCCCCTCTCTTTCTGCCTCTCCTCCTCTCAAAAAAAAGATATATTGACTAAATTAATAACCTTAGAAAAATTTATTAGCATCTGGAGTCCTCAGCATCTCCAACAAAAATTTCCACTGGAATCAATTAAAAAAGCAAATTAACAAATATTCTGAACTTTACTCATGGAAATATTTAAAATATTTGTGTCAAAATGCTCTACAAAATAAAAAAGTAACTGAGCTGCTACCTTTATCTAAAGTTAATTTCAGTGTTCCATATGACTACATTTTAGCTCACATTGTATATACATAGTTAAAATCCATTTAGGAGTTTAGCCTGCTAAAATAATAACCAGAATGATAGAACTAGCTAGATATACTTATGTATATTAACATATATGATTGCAAATAGCTTTTTCATTTATATTGAAAGTTCTTTCTGAAAAATTCTAGAAAGTATTTTGGACAATCCCCAAATGGTCACATAATAGCATCTCACATTTCCTCATGAATGTGGATCTGATCTAGACCCATGTGATCACCAAGGGCCACTGACTTTCTCTGGCACGCACCAGGCAGGTCTATGCCCTCTGATCACCACTATTCTTGCTGGGTTCTAAAATGTTAAGGAGGAATGGTGTACAATCATTCTACACTTACTGAGAATCATTGATGCTATCAAATACTACAGCCTCTACCAAGTGGTGTGACTACTACTTTCGCCTGCTTCAAGGTGAACAAGAGAAATACCAGGGTCTACCACGGATTCTCAGGAGCCACTCCAGACACTAGAGTGATCTACCCCAATGTGGGAAAAACATCACATCTTGTATTACACCAAAGTAGTTTTAGTTGTGTCTTGATACCAGAGAGGTGAATTAGCTTTTTTTTTTTTTTTTTTTTTTACTAATCATCCTTTTCCTGGGAACATGGGAATAAGCTGAGAGTATTTTCAAATGACAAATTTGGATCAGCCCTTTCTTTGTCGCCAAGACTTTACTACATGACAAAGCTTCAGATATTTGGTTTGTTTTCTCCATAGGATTAGTTATTTTCTAACTTCATCCTCAGGCACTCATTCAAACTGATTTTTAATAACTCTCCCTCCTTCAACCTTCTTTCCCACTAGTTTATGAAACATAAAACAAACTTGAACTGACACTGTATAACCACTACTAACTAGTTTGATTTCTTTGAGATCCAAGGATCCAAAGACAGTGGGTGGTTTAAAGTCTTCCCCCTACTGTAATGAAAATCTTAAAGTTTAAACTCTTTTCAGGGTTAGAAGTCAGTTAGGTATGTATGTATGTATGTATGTATTAAAGAGGTTATTTATTTAAAATAGAAACAGATTATTTGGGTAAAAGTTTTGGTAAGTTTTAGTCTAGTACATATTTGAAAGTAAATATTCTTTTTTCTTTTTTTAAAAAAAGTTTATTTATTTATTTGAGAGAGAGACAGTGAGAGAGAACATGAGAGAGGAGAAGGTCAGAAGGAGAAGGAGACTCCCCATCAGCTGTGAGCCTGATGTGGGACTCAATCCCGGGACTCCAGGATCATGACCTGAGCTGAAGGCAGTCGCTCAACCAACTGAGCCACCCAGGTGTCCCTGAAAGTAAATATTCTTTTTTTTTTTTTTTTAAGATTTTATTTATTTACTTGACAGAGAGATAGTGAGAGAGAGGACACAAGCAGAGGGAGTGGCAGACAAGGGAGAGGGAGAAAGAGGAGACTGATGTGGGGCGCTATCCCAGGACCCCAGGATCATGACCTGAGCCAAAGGCAGACATTTACCCAACTGAGCCACCCAGGCACACCCCAAATTATGACAAATTCTTTGAAGCAACTCTTTTCCTTCCTGGTTTTATTAACTTGAGTCATCTGTTAGCGGAATTTTGTCATCAGACAATTTTTGCATACTTGAGAAGTTCTGTCTCTTGTTTTAATTTTTTTTTAATAAACATAACTTTCTTAACTGACTTTTGCTTATTGATAATCCCTTTCCTAATCTCAAGAAAGCAATTTCTTCATTAAGCAATTTCTGTGGTAAAATAACTGTTATTCTTTAAAATGCCTCCTTTACTTGCTATAAATATAACTAACTATATTAATCATGTATCACATATAAATATGAAAACATCATAATTCATTTAAAAATCTTTACATCAGTCCCCTTTCTAGCAGAGTATTATTCTCATAAAATTTTGCAATTATTTAAGCTTTCAAGTTTGAATGCCAAGGTTTAGGATCAAGCTTTGAAATCTTACACCCATAAATTTTGTGCATGTTAATACACAAAACAGCTTCTCCAGTCTAACATGAGATATTGGCAGCCTTGATAGTATGTCATCTCCCTGTCTTATCACTCACTGGGAATTAAATGAATGTCAACCTTCAAGAGTTCCCATAAGCCTACGGAAAACAATGGTAATTATATCAGCTCTTCTTGGCTCTGAACTAAGCAATTCCTACTCTGTGATTCAGTGAGTTGTATATGCCAATATTACGCTTTGTCCTTGTCAACATTAATGCACCAGCTACTGACATTCAAAATTAGTTTTCTAGTGTATTTATAATTGCTGAATAATTTTTAGTCCTTTCATCCATTTTCCTTATCTCTTTCTCCTACTTTTTACTAAAAAGGCAAAATAAAATATGTATAGTAGATAAAGCAGTGTGTATGTATAGATGAAAACACCCGGACTAACTTGCCAACAGAATTGGAAGGCACATTAATGTAAATGTTTAAAAAATTTATTTTAAAGCCTGTCAAAACAACCAAAAAACAGGTCTTATATAGGACCATAGAAGTTGAATCTGCTGATTTATAAAAGAAAATTATCATGATCCTCTTTTTTTAAGATTTTATTTATTTATTTGTCAGAGAGTGAGCACAAGCAAGGGGAGTGGCAAGCAGAGGGAGAAGTAGGTTCCCGCTGAGCAAGAAGCCCAATGTGGGGACTCGATCCAGGACACTGGGATCATGACCTGAGCTGAAGGCAGATGCTTAACCAACTGAGCTACCCAGGTGCCCCATCATGATCCTCTTAATCACTATCCTCATCATGTCAGATATGATTATTGAATGCCTTTCAAACATCAGGTAACATTCTAAGGCCTTTACTAATTTTATTAAGTTTCCCAGCACAGCCATAATCAATTAAATGAACTTGTTGACTTAAAACAACAGAAATTTATTCTCTCACAGTTCTGGACACCAAAAGTCTGAAATCAAGCAAGGTTATACTCCACCTAAGAATATAGGGGAGATTCCATTACTTGCTTCTTCCTAATTCTGGTGGTTGCCAGCCTCTTTGAGGTTGTGGCCACATATAGGACTTACCCAAATAATCCAAATCGAGCTCATCTCAAGATCCTAAATTTAATTAGAACTGCAAAGACCCTTTCCTAAAATAACATTCACGGGTTCTGGAGATTAAGGCATGGACATATCTTCTTGGGGGACACTAACCCACTAGGCTTGCATTATTTCTAATCATCACAAATACGGAGGTCAACTGAAAATTAGAGACGTTAGCAATTTTTTAAGGTTCCACAAATCATGAGTGATAGGACTGCTTAAGTAGAACTCATCGCATTGTATTCTGGTGTGTTTTGTTTCATTTTTATTGCAATATTGACAAGTTGTACATATTTAATGTACATGTCTTAATGAATTTAAAGATAAGCTTACACATGTGAAACTGTCACTATTGTAGTTTACTTGTTCATGTACTGATTTGTATCATTCTCTGAGTCAAGGTGTCTGAGACACCTCATTCTGTATGTTCTCCATGCCTTACTCGCAACCTTTAAGAGAGACTAGGCACTAAATAACAAAGTATTGAGTAAATGAATGTATGAATTCTCACCAGCAAGTTCTCTATCAATAACAAGATATGGCCAGTATCCATAACAGAAAGAAAATGTATCTGTTATTTTACAGCTATTCTACAAAAACATTGTAAAAAATCAATAGCAAATGCTAACCTCTTTCCAGAGGAATTTAGTATCAAAATTTAATTCTTCAGACTTAGTTTCTCAAAGAATAAGCTCCAAGATGCAGCTCTATGAATAGGAGTTGACCATTTCTTATCTTCTTCCTGTGCATTTTTTTTATTATATTTTTAAAAGTCAGGGATAACTGAAAGAAGATGACCTTGACAAATTTCTCTTTATTTGTTAGGCACAGCCACTGCCACATATTGATTGATGTGAAATATGTACAAAGGAGCAAAATCCAATTTGTTTCCTAGTTATTGCTGGTGACTAGTTGTTTGTTTTTCCTCAGACAAATTGAGTGATGATTAAAGATGGCCAAACACCACCTTGGAATTGTTTAGTCACTGTGGCAATTGTTTTGTGAATGAATCATTCAGCCTGCCTTTATCTCCTTAAGGGAATTTAGTCACACATTTCAAAAGGCAACTACAATTTTGATAATATAGAGGACTAGGATTGAAAATTGTACGATCTCATCTATTTGATAATTTTCTCAAAGTTACTTTTTATCCCCCCTGAGTTACTATTTATTTATTTATTTATTTAGTTTGGTCATTCATTCATTAACCTTTCTTATGCTAGCTAGGATAATTACCATCCAGCAAATCATAGTGTTCTACCATAGACTTCTTATTTGGTTCAGAGGTACTTTCTTCTTAGGTGGTTTCAACACCAGGATTCCTTATCTGTTCTCTAAACATTCCTGAGTTTGGAAGAAGACTTTGGGCATTTCAAGGGAGATAACAACCAAATTTCTATCATAGGTCACTGAAAGGGAGTTGGCATTCGCATCAGATTCATGGATTTGAGAATGGAGAGATCTGAGGGAGTTCAGGGACAGAGGAGTTTTAGGCTTGAAATATAACTGATTTGAAGTATATCATTGAAATACCCTGATACAGATGTACATTAAGCCACAAGAAACTAAACCTTTCTAGTGTTTCTGATGTTCAATTTCTTAATTTATGTGATGCCTATTATATTGTACTTCAACTAGAGTTTACATAAAAATTAGATGAGTAGTTCATGTTAAGCATCTGGCATACTGCCTAAAGCATATTAAGTGCTCAAGTATTAAAAACTTAAAAGAAATTGAGGTAGGGCAGATAACTTCAGAAAGTTTTATCCATATTTTGAGCAAAAATTTTATAATGCCATTATTAATTTATTACCTTTGTAAGTTCTCCAGAGCCCAATGTTTACTCCTCAATACTAGCTCAATAAGCTAAAATTGAGAGAGCAGATAAGTTTCAGAAGGAAAAGTCTGCATTAACCAAATTTATGACACTGGCAGAATTAGAATGCTAATTTCTTAATTTTCTGGTTAAAACATAATTGTCATGCAGTTTGAAGTATTTGAGCCCTTATTATTTTATCTCTGTTGGCAGACTTCAGGGGAAACCAAATCATAATTAGAATGCTATGTGGAATCTGAATAAGGAAGTGTAGATGAACAGAATTTTAATTACTGTCAGGCTTATGTAGTTCAACAGATTCCTCTCTGCAACATAGGTGGTCTTGTTACCAACACTGGAATATTTGAATTTCACTGTCTGCTTTTCCATTTCCTTTGAATATTGGTTGGATGGATAGTACAATTATTGTTTCTATCCCTCAACTTTTATGATCAACCTTTTGGCAGATCAATCTTTTTTCTTCAGGACTTTTGATGTCCTCAGTCAGAAATAGTCAGTTCTTACTTGCCAAGAACAACTCTCTTACAAAACATTCTCCTCTTTCACCATTTATTCATTGTGTGATTTTTACACTACAAATGTTATAAAGCAATCTCATTTTTCTTGTTTCCATAAATCTTGGATAAGCTCTAACTGAAGACACTACTTAATTTTTTTCTGGCTTTAATGAAAAATAATTGACATAGCCCACTGTATAAGTTTAAGGCATGCAGCATGATAATTTGATTTATATATATTGTGAAATGATTATTGCAATTGGTTCAGCTAACATCCATCATCTCATATACACAAAATAAAAAGAAAAAAATTCCTCCTTATGATAAGAAATCTTAGGATTTGCTCTTTTAATAACTTTCTTAGGTATCACACACTAGTGTTACATCCCTAGCATTTATTTATCTTAAAATTGGATTTTTGTACTTTTGACAATTATCTCTGATTCTTTCTTCCTCCACCCCACTGTCTCTGGTAACTACATGTCTGATCTCTGTTTCTATGAGTTTATTTATTTATTTTTTTTAGATTCTACTTATACGTGAGATCATATAGTATTTGTCTTTCTGTCTGTCTTCTTTTCATTTAGTGTCATGCCTTCAAAGTCCATTCATGTTGTTGCAAACATAGGATTTCCTCATTTTTTAAAAAAGATTTTATTTATTTATTTGACAGACAGAGATGAAAAGTAGGCAGAGAGGCAGGTAGAGAGAGAGGAGGAAGAAGGCTCCCTGCTGAGCAGAAAGCTTGATTTTGGGGCGGGGGGGCTTGATCCCAGAACCCTGGGATCACGACCTGAGCCAAAGGCAGAGGCTTTAACCCACTGGGCCTACCCAGGCGCCCTCCTCAATTTTTGATAGCTGAACAATATTTGTGTGTGTGTGTGTGTGTGTGTGTGTGTGTGTGTATACATAACTTCTTTAATCCATTTATGGACACTTAGTTTGTTTCTGTCTTGGCTGTTGTAAATAATGAGGTTTTGAACATGTGGATGCAGATAGCTTTTCCAGTTAGTATTTTTGTTTCCTTTGGATATATTCCCCAAAGTGGAATTGCTGGATCATATGGAAGTTCTATTTTTAATTTTTTGAGAATTGTCTACACTGTTTTTTGTAGTGACTATATCAATAATAAAGCCACCAACAGTGTCCAACTGTTCCCTTTTCTCCACATTCATGCCAGCATTTGTTATCCTTTGTCTTTTTGATGATGGCCATATCTAATAGATACCTCATTATAGTTCTGATTTGCATTTCCTAATAACTAGTGTTGCTGAGCATCTTTTCACATACTTATTGGTCTTTGTTTATCTTTTTTGGAAAAAAAATTCTATTCAGGTCTTTGCCCATTTTTAAATTGAGCTGTTATATTGTTGATGTCACTGAGTTGTAGGAGTTCTTAATATATTTTGGATATTAACCCCTTATTAGATATATGATCTGCAAATATTTTTTTTTCCTCATACTGTGAATTGCCTTTTAACTTTGTTGGATTCTTTTGCTGTGTTGATTCTTTTCAGTTTGATGTAGTCTCATGTGTTCATTTTTATTTTACTACTTGTGTTTTAGGTGTCAGGTCCATAAATCATTATCAAGGTCCAAGTCAAGTAGCTTTATTCTTGGTGTGTGTGTGTGTGTGTGTGTGTGTGTGTGTTTTAGGAATTTTGTAGTTTCAGGTCTTACGTTTATATCTTTAATCCACTTTAAATTAATTTTTGTGAGTGATGTAAGATAGGGGCCCAGTTCCATTCTTTTACATGTGAATATCCAATAATCCCAGAACAATTTATTGAAGAGACTGCCTATTCTCCATTGAATATTCCTGGCTTTCTTGTCAGATATTAATTGAACATATATGCTTGGGATTATTTCTGGACTCTTGATTCTTATCCATTGGTTTATTGTCTGTTTTTATGCCAGAAGCATAGTGTTTGGATTACTGTAGAGATCAGAGAGTGTGATGCCTCTAGTTTTGTCCTTTCTCAAGATTGCTTTAGTTATTCCAGGTCTTCTTTGGTTCCATACAAATATTAGGATACATTTTCCTATTTATGTAAAAAATGTTATTGGAATTTTGATAGAGATTGCATTGAATTTGTATATTGCTTTGGGTAGTATGAATATCTTAACAATATTCATACTTCTGATCCACAAACATAAGATATTTTTACATTTGTGTGTGTGTCTACTTCAATTTCTCTTATTAGAGTTCTGATGTTTTCAGAGGAGAGATCTTACACCTTAAATTTATTAAGTATTTTATTGTTTCTTTTTTTAAAAGATTTTATTTATTTACTTGAGAGAGAGAGAGAGAGCACACAAACAGGGGACGAGGGGCAGAGGGAAAGGGATAAGCAGACTCCTCACCAAGCAGGATGCCCAAGGAGGAGTTCCATCCCTGGACCCTGGAATCATGACCTGAACTGAAGGCAGATGCTTATTGTTTCTGATCCTGTTGTAAATGGAACAATTTCTTTATTTCATATACAGAAAATTCTTTCTTAATGTATAGATATGCTACTGATCTCTGTTAATGTATTCTACAACTTTAGTGAATCCATTGATTAGATGTAAGAGTTTTTAGGTTGAATGCTACTCCTCATCATTTAAAAATAGAGATGATGATATTATCTTTCTCATTTTTTTTTGAGAGGCTTAATAAAATAGTACTTTCAAAGGCCTTAACACAGTGCCTACATATGTATTGACTTGGTAAATATTTTACAAAACTCTAATTCCCCTAATATTTAGTATTTTTTTTCTATGACCTGACTTGTTACAAAAAAGGAACCCTGCTATAGAAGGACTTTTTGTAATACATATAGCTTGCTCTCTATGCCTAACAATTTCCCTATAATCATTTGAAAGAATAACGACCACCTTTATTTTGATTAGCTGGAGAAAGATGTTGGAAATTCTGAACTCTATTTTATAAGGGTACCTGGAAGTTGGAGTCTTAGATCTCTACTTTGAAGAGGAGTCAGGCACACAAAATAGGATAATGCACATAACTGATCTTTAAAAGGTGGTAAAATATATGGCATATAAAGAGGGTAATCATTATTCTTAGGAAAAGGATGGTAACTTTGTAGATAACATGGGAACAGTACATACAACAGAGGGGCTTTCTGAAGTTGGTAAAGGGACAGATTCCACAAACTTCCATGCAATTCCTCTGATTAAAAAATCTTGAACAGTCATTTGTTTCTTTAACAATAAAATTATCACAAAGCAATCTAACAACATAAGACAAAGTGCTCTGGCTGTTAACGCCTTCGGGTGACATCTCCTGAAAAAGTATCTCCCCTACAGAGATTACAGAATGGTATTATTCTTGCTTCACTATTTTCATATGCAGCAAGAAGAAACTACAGGCTAATGAATCAACACGTCACTTATCCAGCCTCCTCCTTTTCAGCAGCATTGCTTTAAATAATCTCTTCTTTGAATTATTCAATAATTTCACCAGAAGCACAGCAAGGATTATTAGTCAATCTTTCCTACACCAGACATGGTTGGAAGGCTTAATAGTTTGAAACTTAAAATTATTTCTTAGTTATGTAAATGCTGGTGAGCTATCATTTGTTCATGAAATGTTTCATGAAATAGTGAGGCTAAAATAAAACTTTCACTTGGAAACAAAAAACCATTTACTACAAGAAGAAAGCAGTCGTAGGTTTATCAAGTAGATAAAGCAGATGTGGGGCTGTTAAATACACACATATTAAAATCTACAAAGAATGGAATTCTTAGGAAGAAGTGGATTCCAATGCAAGCTGCCTCCATACAAATTAGTCCATCATTCAACTAAAAGCAATCTATTGGAAAGTTGTGTGTGTGTGTGTGTTTCCCTAATCCATTATTCCAAATTGAAACCCCAGAAATCTCTTTCTAACAACATACTTGTGTAGAACAGCTGTCCCATGCTGGACATGCCTTGGTTGCTGCCATCTTGGACAGAATCAGTTTGATCTAGTTTGATCTAGGCTCATGTTGCAAGTCATTCCAATTGCCAATAGCTTCTATTGCTCACATTATCAGAATGGATGAGAACATGTGTTAGTAGTATACCTCTTCAAAGATCAGAGCCTTTATGCTTATCTGCTTTGCCCTTGTTTGACTGGAACAATCTGGGCAAATTATCTTTATTCTAATGGAATAATGTATGATCAATCCATGCAGCTCTAATATATCATCTCTTGACATCGTAGGGAAGCAGATTCAGGGTGCTTTTGTTTTGAGATCACACTAGGAGAAAGAAGCAGGCATGACATAGTTTTTGGTAACCAAAGAGGCTTAGGCTGAAAAATTAATTAAAAGTCACGCATTTAACTGCATATGTTTTCTTGTGGGAAGATCTTCTAACAAAATATTTATGTAGCATCCCAAAGAGAAACAGTACCAGACATCTGTGAGATAACCTCAAAAGCTGTTGAAGCATTATACATTGATTTCAAGAGCTCAGTTAGGTTTTCTGAACATGACTATGTGCAGTAATAGAGTTGGGCATAGTTTGACAGCTCTTATATAGCTAATAGTCTAATGGATGTTCAACCTTGCTCATAATTAAATAGAAATGAAAGATGGGGAGTAAGAAATAAGGTATAGGAAACAAAATGAAAATGACTACTCTCCATGCCTCTACTGTAGGCTTCCAAACCTGAACTAGGATAAAACATGGGGATAAAGAGGAAGCTTTACATTTAGATTTAGATTTAGATTGGATACTTCGTATGTAAGAGCCACTGGTCACTGGAAAAGCTTTTGGATATGCCCAATTTATATTCTGGATATAGAGGAGAGGAAGTCCATAAAGAAAGTTTATGAGTGAGAGAAAGAGAGGGGGTTGGGAGAGGAGAGAGAGAAAACCTCAATGCTAAGCCATCTGTTAGATTTAGCCCATTCAATAAACGTGTTACACATAGAGCAGCTACCGACTATTACAATGTATGGGTAGATGAATCAATGCATGAGTAAACAGATAAATGAGCACCTTAAAATACAGGAGCTCCTTTCTTGAACGTTGGGTCTGGGTTAGGACAGTCATAGGAAAAAAACAGTGCGATGTTAGGGGCTGCTAGAATTAGAACTGGATCTGCCATGTCTTTTTTTCTCCTCTTCTGGTTTTTCTCCCTGTGTAGTGGTTTTATTCAGTCAGAGGCCATATTCTTGCAATTCCACCTACAGAGAGGAAAGAAACATAGGAGAAAAAAAAAATCCCAGAGGAAGGCTCCATTAACTTGGTTTTTGTCATGTGCTAATAACCAGACAAATTCCTAAGGTGAAGGAGGAGGAGGAAGAGTGATACGTGGTGACTGGTAAGCCCACCAGGAAACACGTGGGAGCAATGGGGAAGAAGTTGCTCCCCAATGAAGAAGTTGCATGGTGGAAATATTCTGGAAAGACAAAAATACTATGGGTCTATTCCCTATGCCCTCCAATTTTGTTCCTAAAAAATAAATTGCTAAAGTGCACCTTTCACTGGTGAGAGGGATAACAGATATATGAGCACCGAGAGCCAACCGTTTTTGTTAGTGGTTGTGATGACTTAAAGACAACCACAGTTAACAATGTCTGGAGGGGATACAAAAAAAAAAAAAAAAGTAATAAATATTCTAAAAAAGCTAGGCAAGTAATACTTTGTAATACTTCAGGTAAAGAATTGCTGCTCTTTACTCAGAAACTCTGCTTCCTGATATGAATGGCAAGGTCTTCAGGCAATTCTCAGGAGAGGTTTGTTTATAAGAGTATCGCTATTAACTGTGATTTTTTCCTACCTGCATATATTTCATATAAAACAAGAGCTAAATTACATTAACTGCATTTTGGAACACAGAAGTTATCAAACATTTTATGATATATTTGTTTTCAGTTGGTTTATCTGGATTTGTAGGGCTAGATTTTTATAACCAGTTTTGACAAGAATCTAATTTCCAACAATTTAAATAAATTTCCACTATGTAAATACTGATATCTTGAGTATGTCTTTATGATCCAAAACTCATCATATCATCATATCATAAAAGTACAAGTAGTATTAGAATAATTTTACCTTTTTTTGTTATTATCAGATGAGCTTATCTTTTTAGTCTGTATTTATTTTTTATTTTAGGGAGGGGGAGAGAGAGAGAGCACATGAGCTGCTCATGTGGGAGAGGCAGGCAGAGAGAGTAAGACCACAGTCAACATGGAGCAGATGTAGGGCTGCATCTCACAACCCATGAGATCAGGACCTGAACCAAAATTAAGGGTTGGACGCTAAACTGACGAGCCACCCAGGTAACCCCACATGAGCTTATTTTTGTAATACACTTGATAAAATTCATTTCTAAACATTTAAAAGAACCCAAAAAATTACAGAAGAAAGTTACCTATATTGTTTTTGTTTTTGTTTTGTTTTAAGATTTTATTTATTTGTCTCAGAGAGAGAGAGAGAGAGAGAGCATACAAGCAGGGTGAGTGGGGGCAGAGGGAGAAGCAGGCACCCTGCTGAGCAAGGAGCATGATGTGGGACTGGATCCCAGGACCATGGGATCATGACCTGCCACTGAGCCACCCAGACATCCCTACCTGTAGTTCTTAATGGTAATATTTTTTCCTATAAATTATTTTCCATATATTGACTGTATAACCAGTTATCTTACACTTCCTTAGCTTTTTTTTTTTAAAGATTTTATTTATTTATTTGACAGAGAGAAATTACAAGTACACTGAGAGGCAGGCAGAGAGAGAGAGAAGGAAGCAGGCTCCCTGCTGAGCAGAGAGCCGGATGCGGGACTCGATCCCAGGACCCTGAGATCATGACCTGAGCCTAAGGCAGCGGCTTAATCCACTGAGCCACCCAGGCGCCCCACTTCCTTATCTTTTAAAGATCTTTTTGAGTTAATTCCATCAGCTTTTCCAAGAATTTTATTGGATTTTTATTTCTAACTTTTTAATGGAACTCTATATTTAGTAATATTTGGTGGTTGTTTAATGCGGTGTTTGAAGCTGCATGTTTTCATCTGAATATTTACGTATTCTTCCATGGGTACTTCTATTCTCTGGACATTTATAGGATTCTTTTTAAAGTTTCTTTTTACTTGAAGTTCAAGAACCTCAGGATGTTTTTTACTCATTCTCTACTTTCTACTATTTTATGCCTTTCTAAAAATTATGGAGTCCTTTTTGCTTTCTAGGTTTTTGTCCTTTTTTAATTTGGAAAATCTTTGGTTAAATTTGGACATTTTCTGTATTTTATTTGTTCATTTCTCTTTACATTTTAGCTTTCTATTGTCTGTCCAGTTCTTTGCTTTTTTTTTTTTTAAAGCTATTTGTATCTAGCCTGCTCAAAATAAAATTCCATTTTTTTCACTGCTGTTTTTATATGTCACTCTTTCTAATTTAACTTGAAATACTATAGTGTCATTAATTTTCTCTTAAATTCCTTTTTTTTACAAGATTTTATTTATTCATTAGAGAGGGAGAGAGACAGAGAGAGCACAAGTGGGGGAACAAGCAGAGGGAGAGGGAGAAGCAGACTCTGCGCTGAGCCCGGTGCCTGACATGGGGCTCCATCCCAATGCCTGGAGATCATGACCTGAACCGAAGACAGATGCCTAACCATATGAGCCCCCCAGGTGCCCCAAATTTCTTATTTGGAATAATTCTCTACTAATTTTGTTCCGTTTTATCCTTATCTCCCATCTTTTAAATGCTTTAGTTTTGTTCTCTTTTCTTAATGGGTTTAATTCCACACTTTTGCTTTACAAATGAAGAATTTAGGACCACAAACATTGAATGACTGTCTAAAAGTCACAAGGAGATGGATTACTCTACACACCTCTCCATGTTGTCTCTCCCTCTCTAAAACTTCCATCTCAATAACAATGTCTTGGTCAGACTATAGGCTATAATTTTTGCAAATTCAAAAGGAAAAACACACTTTGAACAGTGAATTGTTTATCTAGTGGCTCCATAGATAAATATGGTCCTGTTAAGAGTTAGTATAAAGTGAAATAAACCAGACTCAGAAGGACAAATACTGTATGACCTCACTTATATGTGTTATCTAAAAGGTCAAACTGAAAGAAACTGAGAGTAGAATGATGGTTGGCAGGTTCCCGATGGTGTGGTGGGAGAAATGTAGATTGTTGGTCAAAAGGTTACAAATGTTCAGTTCTAAGCTGAATTCATTCTGAAGTTCTGTTGCATGACATAGTGACTACAGTTAATAATACACTATTGTATACGTGAAATTTGCTAGGAGAATAGATCATAAGTGTTCGTACCACACACAAGAAAAGGTAAATGTGAGGCGATGGGTGAGTTAATTAACTTGATTATAGTAAGCATTGCACAATGTATACATACATTAAATCATCATGTTGTACACCTTTAGAAAAAGTGTTAGCACAGTGGTAAAGACAGTCATTGGAGCCATAGCCCCTGGGTTGGAATCCCAATTCCTCCATTTCTAGCGCTGTGCCCGTGGAAAAGCTACAGAACTGCCCTAAGCCCAGGTATCCTCATCTGTAAAAAGGGATGATAATACCAGTATTTACCTGGTACAAAGGGTTGTTGTAAGGATTAATTGAGCTAATACATATAAAACTCTTAGAAGTGCCTGGCAAATAGTCCATAGGTATTATTGTAGCATTGTTCTTAATAGTATTGAAATATGGATCTTTGGGCCATGGGGCTGAATCATCATGATGTGATGAGTGATGAGGGTAGAGACTGGCATCCAGAAGGCTGCATAAAGACATCTGAGAGAAAAAAAGGAAGAAAGTAATATGCTGCCTTGCTCAGGTCCCTGACTCCTCAGCTTGGTGTGAAAATGAGGTTACACTCTGTTTCTGTCAATTACATGCCTGTTATGTAAGTATTTAATTAAAAGACACATATATAACATATGAAATATAATTAGGCACATTGTAACAGCATTGGAGCAAGATGGGCCACTTAAAACATATCAGGGTGCTTGAGTGGTTCATTTGGTTAAGCCTCTCTGACTCTTGATTTTGGCTTGGGTCATGGTCTTATGGGTCAAGCCCTGCATGGGGGTCCATGCTCATACAGAGTCTACTGGAGTGTCTTTCCTCTCCCTCTGCTTCTCCCCTTGCTAGTGTTCCATACTCTCTCTCTCCCTCTCAAATAAACAAGTATAATATTAAAAACAACAGATTACTGAAGAGAAAAAACTATTGACACAAGTATGGTCAGGTAAAGGAAATCATACTAGGGATGATAATCATGTATCCTCAGGTGAACAACATCTGGAAATAGCCACTATTCCTAAATGCAAAGAGAAAAACTGGTTCCCAGAATGAGGTGAGACCTGCTGTTTTAAGGAAGTGTTGCTCCACTGAAGCTACATCCCTCCTAAAGAAAGACAGCAAACACCAGCCTGTACCAGGGCAAGAAAGGAACCAAGAGAATAAACATCCCAACTTTTCTATTTTCCCATTATCGAATCTCTTGCTTATACCACTCATTGACTAAATTCAATGACAAACCAAAGGACAAGGATCTCAGCCTCTAAGGTGTGTCCTGGTAGTGTTGTCAGCTGTTTAGATATACGTTAATGACTGTATTAGTTTTCATCTTTTGTCTGACATTCAAGGCCTCACCCAATTAACTCCAGATTACTGTAGGGCTCTGGGGTAGATGACATGATTTGGCTCACTCAGCCTCTACTCCATCTGCCTTTTAGTGTGCTTTCCTCTATTGTGGATGCTGAAAGGCTATGAACCAAATTTCCTAGACTCATCGCAACTACTGTTCTGGATACAAAACAGGTTTTGCAGATGAGATACATATATGTGAAATTCAGAATGCAGATGTAATGCAAAGGTTATCTTGCTGCTGCTGGTTGTGCAGGCGATCGAGGTGATGGGAACTAAATTCTGAGAAGTGTGATTACAGAGCACACACTCCACCAAGAAATGTCTATTCACCAAATGCGGAGGGGTTAAAAGGCAGTCATGGGGTGGTAGAGTCAGTGGTGGCAGCATTTTTAGATCTCAGCCTCCTATGTGGTATGCTCTTGAACTTTATCCTATTCAAGATTCCTGCTACTTCACAGTGCTTTCAATAACTTTGTAAGCCCATGTTTATTTATCTACATTAAATCCTTTGCTACTTGAAAGATCTGGAGTGAGCTTTGTTTCCGGCACTGAACTCTGCCTAATACAAACCCCACTGTTCTACTGTTCAGCACACACCATGCTCTTCAGTGTTATGGGTTGCTGTTGGGCATCAAATAAAACTCAAGATTCCCTGATTCTAAGGTCTCTGCTTGATCCAACTTTCCGTTCTGAAAATCTCACCTTTACATAATGCACTCTTGCTCGTTATTCTGCTCCAGGTTTAGTGTCAGTGAAAACTCCCTCATGGGACCCTTTTCCTCCCCTCCTCTCCCCTCCCCTTCTCCTCTTCCTCCTCTTGTTCTCTTTCGATCTCCCTCTTCCCCTTCCTTTCTCTCTCTCTCTCCCTCTTGCTCTCTGTGCTTGGCTTATCTCTAATGTCTTTAGCAATAAACTCTTCTTCCTTATTAATCACATAATATTTACCTCCTTTTCATATATTTATGTCCAATTCCCCTTAATGTATTAGGGTAAACCTCAAGCTTCATCACATGCTTATTGGATTTTGAGAATGTGTGACAAATTCACCAAGTACAATTCCAATGTCTTGGGTATAGCAATAGGTTGATAAATACTTTCAGATTAATTATGGGTGAAATAACTTTTGCATTCCACACGCAATCCTGGTTTTCATAGGTTCACAGACAGAAGCCTATGACTTTCAAAACTGATGCCCTAAAATTGTGATATGTAATTGATATGAACATTCAAGCCAAACAAAATGTTGCAGAAATTGTCAATGACTTCTAGTTGAAGATGAATGTGTGCTTCTTGATGATGAGGGGGGGGAAAAAAAAGCTAATTCAATCAACTTGTGCATTGTTTTAAATCTGGCTCAAAAACTAGGAACGTACATCTGCTATTACTGAATTCCCAGAGAAGCATTTGTGGATTCCTAGAAAAAGTTGTTTCTTTTTATGCCTTTATGTCATCTAAATATACACATGAACGTATATTTCCCTCTATGTTTGAATGTATATATTCAAACAAAAAAGTTTTTGGCTTTTCAAAAGCATACTACAGAAGTGAATAAATATTAACATGGATGGTTTCAGAGAGTGATTTATGCCAAGAAATAGAAATGGATGAGAAAATGCACTGCAAATTAAAAATCGCCATATAAATACAAAATACTTTAAGATGCCATTCTTAGCAAGGAAATCTAGGCTTGAAACCAAGCCTTAGTACCATACTTAACTATTTAAACTTGGGCAGATTGCTTACTGTCATTGAGTTTCATTTCAGTTTTGCACATCAAATGAGAAAACTGAATTTTATTTCCTTGGTTCTCTTGAATTAAAGCACAGAACAACCCCCAGAGAATGCTCCTGAGTACAGACTAGATTTATAGCAGATGTTCATCAATTCTTGAAAACACTCATGCCACAACTGAGGAACATGGCATGACAGCCAAATAGGATGCTTTTGGCTTCTCTCAAACATCTTCGTGGGTCTATGGTAAAATTAAAAGGCAAGAAGGAAGGTGCAATGCAGTACTTTTAGAAGACACTGATCTTCTGTCATCCTGTTATAAAATGCCAAAACAGCTGTATGATTAAGAGGCATCCAATTCCCTTGATCATACAGATGTTTGGCACAGAACAGTCCAGAATCCAGATGTCCAACCACAGTTAGTACTTAGTATCCAGAAGTTAAAGCACTATACAGAACAAGCTTTAGCACATTGTTTTTCCTAGCTTGTGATAGCTTTCATTTTTTTTTTCTTTTTTTTTTTTATAATTCTCAGGACTGAATGTCTTCATGTTTTCAATCTGTAATGGATCATTTTAAGCTCATATTTTCTATCCAGTCATAACAAATGTTACACTATAGGTTTGTGATCACAGTATTCATTTTAAGAAAAGTCATAGTTTAATGGAAAGAAACAAAGTTTGAATGTTTTTGGATTTAAAAAATTATTTTCAATAACAATTGTAATATATCATTTTGAAGGAAATTAAATTAGAATAAAGTTGAAGTAAACAGTGTTTACAACATGAGAACAGAGATTATCTATGAATTGATTAATAATGTTTAACCTGGTTATATGGCTTAACCAGGAATTCACTAGGTATTATACCAAAAGTATGTTTTAGGCTGGTCTCCACTGGGTAACAAATTGCAATTCTGCAATTTATTTATTACCCTTAGTGAATACATTTCCTAAAAATTCTGCTTCATTACCATTCCATTATTCACACTGATGATTTTCATCTGATACTAAGAACGTTGCAATTTTTTGTTATCAAATCTTTAGCTACTGATTTATCTCAGGAAAGATAGATAGACTATGTACAAATGATTTGCATCTTCAACAACAAATTAAATTGCCTTAACATACTCCCCTTCCTCTTCCTTTTTCTATCTTTTTTTTTTTTAGTGGAAGTTTGAACAATCAGGGGATAGCCTGCTGATGAATTAATGGCTGCAGCTGGTTTTTTAGCCCAAATCTTCCAGTGTAAAAAGAGATGGAATATAGATCTCTGATAATGTAATTAGAGCTGCCACTGTAGTATGTTGGAAATATTATTCAACTGAGAATTAGGAAACTGAGATTGCAGTTCTGTTTTATTATTAACAACACATACAGATGTTTAATTTATCCTGTTTGAGTTTTAATTTCCTTATTTGTCAATAAGGGGTTGAAAGAGGTGGTCTCTAATGTGCCTTCTGCTACAAGCCTCCTGTTACAAGTCATGTCTGCCCTAACATAAATAGGAAGTGCCTATGTTTTCTTTGTTAGTTAATATTTCAAGCATACATTATCCTTCATACACCCACATATATACTGTCTTCTTCATTAGATATGAAGCTATTGTATAAACTATTCAAGAGAGATGTTTTAAGAGATGATAACTAATGATAAGCATCCCCAAAACAGTAACCCTCTAAAAATTAAGACTATATATTCAGAACACAAAGACTAACATATTAAAACTCTACAAATGTGGAAAATCCAAATCAGCTGAATATTAATTGTGGATTTAGCATCTTAGTTATTTTTTTAAATTTTTTAAAGATTTTATTTATTTATTTGGCAGAGAGAGTCACAGTGAGAGAGGGAACACAAGCAGGGAGAGTGGGAAAGGGAGAAGGAGGCTTCCTGCTGAGCAGGGAGCCAGATGCAGGCCTCGATCCCAGGACCCTGGGGTCATGACCTGAGCCAAAGGCAGACACTTAATGAATGAGCCATCCAGGAACCCCTTTAGTTATGTTTTAAAGAAGGCTGATAAATATCACTCTCTATGAGGCTACTTATACATAAACAACTTTTTAAAAATTATCGAACTTAAATTATTTTTAAGTAAGTTATGAAGTACTTTAAATTGTAAAGTATGCATCTCCTTTTTTAAGTTTAGAAAAGAGTTCATTAAACAAATCCAAAAAGCACCAGTTTTTAAATGACTTTTCATTTTTCATCTGTTAAGGAAGAGGAAAATACATTCAGGCAAAGGATGTCTAAAATAAAGGTAAAGAGACAAGGGAAGAATCAAATGAGGAAAATCAGTTAATTCTGATGTGGCTTTGCATAAGGGAAATTGATATTTTCAAACACTCAAATATTAATTCACTGAGATAGTGAGTTTTAGAGCATCATTGAATGTCATTGCTCTTTGAAATGTCAATTTACCAATATTCACAGTTCATTAGTTGAATTAATCCTTAACCTTTGGAGGCCATCTCTTTAGAAGGCAAAATTCAACAAGGAAAAATTTTCTTCTGGAGAGAGAGAAGCCATAAATCTTCAATTACTATGAACCAAAAGACATAAGAACGTATGAGATTACAGATACACACACACACACACACACATACACACCCCTATGTACAAAGTGGACCATCTGAAAAGATAAATGAAAATATTTATAGAAGTTATCCTTGGATAGGAGATTATGGATAGCTTCACAAGGTACTTATCTTTATTTTAAAACTTTCTAAAAATATGAATTATTTTTGAAAAATAATTTATTAACTTATTAACTAACATGTAATATACATAGGAGTCATTCGAGAATTCCATCTGGTTCTTCAGCAAATGGACCCTACCATATGAACAAGTAAATATAAAATGTTGTTGCATTTTAGAATCACCTAAGGAGCTTTAAAACAATCCCATTATCCAGGCTCCTTTCTATACCAATAAAATTAGAAGCTCTGAGAATCAGACCTAGACATCAGTGTTTTTGTTTGCTTTCTTTTTTTTAACACTTCGTGAATTTGCATGCCATCCTTGCACAAGGACCATGCTAATCTTCTCTGTATCACTCCAATTTTAGAATATGTGCTGCTGCAGTAAGTACGAGACATCAGTATTTTTAACACAACCCCCACCGAAGTGATTCTATTGTTCAGCCAAATCTGAGAATCAGGGATATAGAACATATGTATGTGTTATATACAAACTCAAGGGCTTTAAATTCTGGAAAAAATGACATAAAGTTGCAATTGTCCATTAATCGGTGTTCGGTGATGGCATTCTTAAACTTCTTCTGTGACCTTGCCTTGGCAAATTTCTCAATAGCCTGTCCGTGCTTGATTCATACCCATTTCCACCCTGGTTCACAATGACTTCTGTTGATTCTGTGAACTACCTGATATTCTTCCTATAAATTCCTTTGTGACATAAGATACTCAGTTGTTTGAAGCCTATGCCCCTAAATGGTATGTTCTTAAAGCATTATTAATGTAGTAAATAATGTAAATAATTTTAAGTAGGTAAAAAAAGAAAATAAATCTCTAGATAGGTAAAATTAAGTTGTATATTTTTTTTTTAAAATTTGGACCAATACTATCTATAATTAGTAAAATATATACTAATTATCATGTATATGACAGTATGTTTTGAGTATTTTCTCACTGGGTGTTCCTACCAATATCATTAGGTAATTACTAGAACTATACTTATGTCACAAATGAGCAAGTTACTATTTAATCAGGCTAAGGGTTGGAGGCCAAGTGGTTTAATTCCGTCTATTCTTTTAGCCATAATTCTGTATTTGTTTATGGATTTGGGTTGCTTTGGTGGTGAAAAGAATGTAGGGGTAAGAAAGGAGCAACTTGAAAGTGATAACAAAGTGAGAGAGTCTTAGGTTACATAAGCTTTTATAAATGCATATTCCTTTGACATGGTTTTGGTATATTATCTCAATCATGTTGTCATGTTTAATTTTTAATTAAACACCCTAAGTTTCATTAAGTTGAATCTTTTATCCATGACTGGTAGAATAAGAAGAAACCCAAACCACTGTATATGTACTAAAAGATTATTATCTGTTTCTGCCTGATTAATAAGCTATTCAGCCCATCATACCATCATGGAATGAAATTCATGTCTTATCAATGGTGGGATGATACAAATATCTTAAAATTAGGATCTGCTATTGATGCATCTTCTCTCATGACACTTAAATATTGGAGAATTTTTTTCAGTTAAAAAAATTACTGACATTACTAAGTCAGTAGACTCAAAGTTTTTCTATGTATTTATTTTTTCAAGATATATTTAAAAGAAACCAGTTATATTTAGAAGATGGAGACACAAAACCAAAGAGAACGAGGCTTTCCCTTAAAGAATATTCTCCAAAATGATTTTTGGATCCAAATATTGAAAAAAGTAGAAACAGTATTTTCCTAGTTCAGGTAATTAATAAGTGAGATAATAAGTAACACTCATCTTACTTCTATTGGTCAACCAAGAAAACTACCAAATTTCCAGAATCTCAGAAACTTATATCCAACTGCTTAACTGGCATGTACATATGAATGTTTATATTTAACAACAAAACCAAACTACTAGTTTCTGAACTTTAACCTGCTCTACTCATACGTCCCTAGCTCAGTAAATGGCAACTTCATTCTACAGGCATAGCCAAAGTAGCTTGGAATTATCCTCACCAACCCCCCCCCCCCCCCTGCTCTTCTTATTCCTTTCTTGTACACCTCACACCAGTCTGTCACCAAAACCTGTCAGCTTAATCTTCCAAATTAATGTAAATCTGACCCCTCTGGTCACTACCCTCCTTGCTACTACTCAGCAGTATATGACAAGCCCAGAGCTAACATCATACGTAACAGTGAAAGGCTGAAAGCTTTTCTTTTAAGATCAGGTACAAGCCAAGAGTGCCCACTGTCACCACTCCTATTCAACATAGTACTGGAAGTCCCACCTAAACCAATCAGGCAACTTAAAGAAATAAAAGGCATCCAACTTAAGAGAAGAAACAAAAGTATCTATATTTCTAGAGGACATGATCTTATATAGAAATAAATCCTCCAGGTTCGACCAAAGAACTGTTAAAACTAATAAAAAAAATTCAGTAAAGCTGTGGAATATAATATTAACATACAGAAATCAGCTGTACTTCCAAACACTAACAATGAAATATCTGAAAAGAAATAGTCTCATTCAGAATAGCATCAGAACTATAAAATACATAGGAATGAATTTAACCAAGGAATGAATTTAACCAAGGAATTTAACCAAAACATCTCTACACTAAAAACTTCAACTCTGATGAGGGAAACTGAAGAAAATGCAAACAAGTGTAAAGATATTCTTTGTTTATGGATCAGAAAACTGAATATTATTAAAATGTCAATAATAACCAAAGCCATCTGTAGATTCAGTGCAATCCCTATCAAAATTCCAATAGATTTCAAACTACACTACACAGCTATAACAATCACAATATGATATTGGCAGAAAAATTAGACATATAGAAAAGAACAGAATAAAGAGTCCAGAAATAAAACCCTGCATACGTGGTCACCTAATATTTGATAAGAGATCCAAGAGTACTCAATGGGAAAAGGAAAGTCTCTCCAACAAATGTTGGGGAAACCTATAAACACGTGTAGAAAAATGAAATTGGGCCTCTGTTTTACACAGTTCACAACAATTAATTTGAAATGGATCAAAGATTTAAATGTAAGATCTGAAAATGTAAACCTGAGTAGAAAACAGGGGGGAAAGCTCCTTGTCGCAGGTATTGATAATGACGGTTTTGGATCGGACACCAAAAGCACAAGGAACAAAGCAGAAATAAGTGAATGGAGCTACATCGAACTAAAAAGTTTATTTTCAGCAAAGGAACGCATCAACAAAATGAAAACCAACCTACAGAATGGGACAAAACATCTGCAAACCATATATTTGATAAGGGGTTAATATTCAAAATATATAAAGAACTCATAGGAAAATAAAAACAAGCAGTGTGATTAAAAGTGAGCAGAGGAGATTAACAAACTGAGGGTTGCTGGGGGGAGGGGGTTGGGGAGAAGGGGGTGGGATTATGGACATTGGGGAGGGTATGTGCTTTGGTGAGTGCTGTGAAGTGTGTAAACCTGGTGATTCACAGACCTGTACCCCTGGGGATAAAAATATATTTTATAAAAAATAAAAAAATTATACAAAAAAAAAAAAAAGTGAGCAGAGGAACTGAGTAATAGGCATACAAATGGCTAAGAGGTGTATGAAAAGATGCTCAGCGTCATTAATCCTCAGCAAAATGCCAAACATATGAGATGTCACCTCATACCTGTTAGAATGGCTCTCACCAAAAAGCAAACAAATAACAAGTATTGGTAAGGATCTGGGGAGAAAAGGAACCCTTGTGCACTATTGGAAATGTAAATTAGCATAGCCACTGTGAAAAACAGTATGGCATTAACTCAAAAAATTAAAAAGCAAACTACCTCATGGTCCAGAAATCCCATTGAACCTACAGATAGCCTTGGGTATTATTGATATTTTAACAATATTCAGGCTTCTGATCCATAAACAAAGAATATCTTTACACTTGTTTGCATTTTCTTCAGTTTCCCTCATCAGAGTTCAAGTTCAAGTAGAGATGTTCTGGTTAAATTCCTTGGTTAAGTTAATTCCTTGATTAAACTCATTCCTTGGTTATTTATTATTTTTATACTAGAGAAGTTTGGTTGTCACCTCTTTAAAGAAATGACCAAATTTAGCATCAAGTGAAATTACTTGACAATATGTTCCACCTGATGTAATATGAAACAAATAACTCTTGAGAAATATTCTCCACAGAAGAAATATTGAACATAAAGCTAATCAAACTATTTACCTTTTAAAAAGAAATTCCACAATATACACAGAGAAATACCTAAAATGACCCTGTTTGTGGATTAAAAAAAAAAAAAAAACAGATATCTAAAAGAAAATTCACCTGTTATCTTGAAAATTCATTGCTGTTTAAAAATGGGGAAGGAAAATTATTCTAGGTTAAAAGAAATGTGAATATTTAAATCAAATGCAAAATAAAAACTTAACTGTTATCTTGAAAAGTACTTGATAATAAATAATGGTTAAATCATTTTAAATTTCTATAGATATAATATGCTGTTTTTTTTTTTAAAGATTTTATTTATTTATTTGACAGAGAGAAATCACAAGTAGATGGATAGGCAGGCAGAGAGAGAGAGAGAGAGGGAAGCAGGCTCCCTGCCCCGCTGAGCAGAGAGCCCGATGCGGGACTCGATCCCAGGACCCTGAGATCATGACCTGAGCCGAAGGCAGCGGCTTAACCCACTGAGCCACCCAGGCGCCCTATAATATGCCGTTTTGGTTATTGAGGAATATGTCCTTATTCACGTAACATTTAAGGGTTAATTATATTGATGTCTACAACTTTTTTTTGGAATGGTAACAAGGAGACTGAGATGTTTATACACATATCTATATATCTAACAATATCTACCATATCTATATCTACCTATTGAAACAGTGCAAAGCATTAACAAGTTTTGAATGTATAGTGGATGTAATAGTGGATGTATATTTTTCATTATCATATTCCTTAACAGTTTGGAAATTTTAATAATTAACAAGTGACAAATAGCCTACTTCTTTTTTTTTTTAAACTGGTCTAAAAAAATGCAACATTTTACCTACTACTTTATTATCAGCATCATTCAAAAAATTTCTTTATACCTGGGTAGACTTAATTTCTTCAGATACCACAATCTGAGATGATTACTACTAGAAAATTTATGGTTATTTTAGCAACTCCAAACCGAATTAGTACAATTAAAAACTTTTTTTTTTAAAGAATTCAAAGTGTTCATTGAAAAATCACACCATTAAGCTTGTATTAGTAAAATTTGAAAAACCAATCCCCGGCCCCAGGCAAATTATATATATATTTTTTTCTTTCAAAATCAAACGTGTGTTATCTTTATTTTTTATTTATTTATTTATTTTTTATTTTTTATAAACATATATTTTTATCCCCAGGGGTACAGGTCTGTGAATCACCAGGTTTACACACTTCACAGCACCCACCAAAGCACATACCCTCCCCAATGTCCATAATCCCACCCCCTTCTCCCAAACCCCCTCCCCCCAGCAACCCTCAGTTTGTTTTGTGAGATTAAGAGTCACTTATGGTTTTGAAGCCCTGTGCTTGGTGTTCACAAAGGCCAGAGGAATGATTCATTACTAACTGACTGAAGGAGAGGGGGATGGAGTGAATATTCTTGATTTTCACTTCCCCACGATTACCATTATCTATGATAGTGGTGTGTGGAGTCCATCATCTGTGAACTGAAATTAAATTGGTCAAGAAAATATATTTGGCGGAACAGGTTTTCCTGTATGGTGGTTGGGATAGGACAGCACCCAGCTCACCATAATTTCTTCTTTCTCAGACAATGGCCTTTAATGGTTTGCAATAATGGTACCCTTTATAACTTGGATTATTTATTAATATATTTTATTTTCCATCCATCCCCTTCAGAGATTCTTAATTTTCATTTCCCTATGAGTTCTGTGATCCTGGCTCACCAGTGCTACACTGGATGTGGGATAATCCTAGCAATATTGTGTGCTTAATGTTACTAATGTTCACCAAAACTTTCCTCTCATTTCTGGGCACATGAATACCCTTAATGTTGTTATAGTTAAGGAGAGTCATGTGACTAGATCTGGCCAATAAAATGAAAGCAATGGAAAGTGATGTTAGACTTTCCTAGTCTGAAACAGTGAAAAATCACTGTCGAGAAAAACTGTGAGAAAAACTCCAGCAACTCTTCACTTTCTTCACTTAGCAAGATCAGCCAGGATTCCTGAATCAGCCAGGATTTCCCTATGTGGGAAGATAGGGCCTCTTCCATTGTGTATTAATACAAACCAAGCCTTTTTAATCTTAGGTGCTGAAATACAGGAGTTAGCTTGTTAGTACACCATAAACTAGCCTGTCCTAATAGACATGGCTTCTTCCTTCCCCATGAGTGAGGATTTTTGCTTGGTTACTACAGTGCCTACTGACACTGCCATTTAATTTGGGATTGTTAAGTCTGTGAAAGCAGCTCAGTAGGAAATCTTAGCATCACCTTTACATTTGTTTTAGCTAGAGAATCACACTTCACAGATTATTGAGCCAAAACCGTAGTTGCTCCTGAAATGTGTATTTTAGTCACCTCCTGAAGAGTAATACATCTGGCATGTACTCCCAGAGACACTTTAATTGCTTACCAGAGCTATTGATGATATGTGCCTCAAGTAGCTTTTGTTCTCTGATATCCCTTTTGGCAAGAATAGGATCTGGTGTCCTCTTACTTTCAGAGAGATCCTCCTTCAATTTTCCTTGTTTAATATGCCTGTTCATTTGGTTCCACTCATTTTCAAATATACCTAGTCTTCACATTGTTTACTAGAATTCAGCAGCCTTTTATTTTCCCCCACTTTCCCTTGGATTTTCGATCAGAATTTTTTCAAATACTCCTTTAGATTTTGAAATCTATAGTCTCTCACAGTCAGATATTTGGAATCAATGAATTCTGTTCAAACAAATCATGTCATTCTTTATCTCCCTGATTTAGATAATTCTATCCTGGAGGGTTCCCACACCAACACTAGAATTGGACGGATTACCTCTCCTTGGATATATTTCCAATTTGTTATGACTTTCCATAATGTCCTAATTCTATAACTTTCTTGAGTGTGCCCCCTGAGGGGAGAGGCAATAGTTAAATCTTCATCTATAATAACTATCCTACACAGAATCTCATCTAATATTGCTTTGACAATTCATGCTAATATTTTGTTCTTCTCTTTTCAAGTCTAAATACATTTTCTCTTACTTTTCCTTTTCAATATCTACCTATCCTAGACTATAAGATTCACACTTCCCTTTCACATGTCATTAGCTTGGCTTTTAATATCTCAAGTTTTAAAGAATTATGCTTTTCTTCTAACTTAGTTGGTTTTTATTTATTACTTTCTATCATAAGTTGCTTTTACTCTGAAATAAAATTAAAGCAAGTTTTCCAAAAATCCTCAATATCTTCTATTAAGTCCCAGAGACAGCCTTGTAGCATGTGTCTTTTTGACTGCCTATTCTGGGTGTTTAATAATTTCAGAGTTTCTCTTCCTTAGCTCTAGGTATTCACTTTTACTAAAGACTTCCATTCCTCCTTGTCTATTAATCAGTTTTATTATCATCTTAGTGCTACACATACTTGCTAAGTCTGACTTTCTAGACATATTTGCTGCAGTTGAAGGCCAACCCCCCAACACACACATGCAAATGTCACATAAATTCATCAAGCATAAGACCTCTCACAGTTCTCCCAAGTAGCCCTGAAGGTTTCTCAACACATTAGATAGGAAGAACAAAATTTGGATCAACTAATCTAGAAAGGCCTACTTATGTTTTGCATTAAATAGTTTGAGATAGAAGCTCATACTAATTCTGTTAGCATACATAGAATGTAGCCAGCTCTGCAGCATAACATCTTAGCCTATAGTTCTGTCTAATAAATCTTATAAATTCAAGAAAAAAAATTCAGTCCATTAATGTCATAACATCTCTTAGATCCAAATGGTTTGCCAACACTCAGTAAATTAAAGTTGCCCCTAACTTCCTTTTTAAGACTCTCCAACAAGGTCAGATTCTACAAAAATAGCATATAGTTGAAGGAAGATGAGTAGGCTCCCTAATGAAGACAAAGGGTGTAGCAACTACTTTCTTTTTCCATTTCATTAATTTCACATTTTATTTCTAACAATTAATTATTTTTACTTAACTCATTTTCTAGTTTCTTAAGAGACCACTAAAGTAATTTATTTTTAGACTTCCGTATTTAATAATGTAGGTATTTACAGCTATAAATTCTCTCAGATGACAAATTTCACATTTCATATGATTTTTTTATGAAGCATGCACTTCTCATTAGTTTCAAGATAGTTTATAATCTGTTTGATTTTATCTTTGATTCAATGACATTTGAGAGTGTTTCTTCTATTCTAAACAGTAACTGTTTTTGTTACAATTTTATTATTTTCCATTTTATTAAGATCAGAAACTATGTCTTACACAATCTGCTTTTTAAATCTTTCTGAATATTATTGGTGACCAATACATGATCAGTTTTTACAAATGTTTCAAGTTATATCTACTCATCAAAATATGTAAAATAAATATAATTTGTACCTATTGTTTTTATTAGATCTATGTGTTCTGAAAGGGATTTAAAACCTACGTCATAATGTTAATTTTATCAGTTTCTTTTTGAAGTCCATTAGTTTTGTATAATAGACTTAGTTGTTATGTGTTTGATACATATATTAATAGGCATATAATCCCTCCTTGTAAATTGTGGCTTTATTATGTAGTACTTCTCTTTATTCATCCCCTGTCACTTTTTATGCTATTAAATTTATATTTTTAATTAATTTTTATGTTGCTTTTTCTGATTATATTTTTGTTTGGTTTGGGGGTGTCTTTTAGCAGACCACTGTGTAATCAAATGTGGTTTTGTATTAAGTTTTTTTTTTAACAGTTGAAGTAAGCTCTGGGAGATAGCATATAACATTTTTTTTGATCTGCATGTTTATTTTTTAACCCACTCAACAGGCTCCCACTATGACAGGAGAATTTGTTCCAATCACATTTAATGTATAAATAAACACATTTCAGCTTATTTCTTCCACCTCAAATTTTGTTTATTATAGATTTTACTTTGTTGTTTTCTCTTTTTCCAATTCTCCTTAACTTTTCCAGTCAGAATAAGTTATTATTGATCCTCCTCTTTGCCCTAGTCAATAATGGAAATTTTATTACACTTTTTTCATTCTACTATTGTTTACCCAGTGTTCCCACATTTGATAATCACACATGTGGTTCAATCCTATTATAGAAAGAAATATCTCTATCATTTAATTGAACTAAGTACTCTCTAATTCTGTACTGCCCTGTCCCTAAAATGAAACTTTTAAAGCAACTTTCTCACATTTTCAGACCTTTAACAGTGAGATTTTTAGTTGCTTTTCTTTTACGTCACCTCCCTAACCTCAGTCTCAAATTCCTAGAACATGCTGGTGACTTTTACTTTTAGTCTACTGTAAGATTTTGCTACAGTATGTTCTGCCATGTTAAGACTGCTTGGTTTTGTTTTGTTTTGTTTTGTTTTTGTTTTTTTAAAGATTTTATTTATTTATTTGACAGACAGAGATTACAAATAGGCAGAGAGGTGGTCAGAGAGGGGAGGAAGCAGGCTCCCCTCTGAGCAAAGAGCCCTATGTGGGGCTCCATCCCAGTACCCTGGGATCACAACCTGAGCCAAAGGCAGAGGCTTTAACCCACTGGGCCACCCAGGCGCACCAAGATTGCTTGTTTAACACCTAAATTACATAGCCACAGTAACTCTTCAGCATCTTTTTATATTTAGGTATACACTATAAGATTTATTCTCATCACTGTTCTTCTCCTTTTTAGACTTCTCCTTTTAGAGATCACTGGTTTTTTTGTTTGTTTGTTTGTTTGTTTTTACTTTTACTAGTGCTTTATCTCTAGAAATCCTCAGATTGGAAATGTTAGTGATACATTCTCTCATTCTTACAGTACCTCAAATGTCTTTCAATCACTCTAATAGATAAATTATAGGCTGGCTTCAGGTGGTATTCTTGGATTGTATCCTTGCTGCTTTGTAGTCCTTATGCGTTATTACAATGTAATTAACTTCCAAGGTTGTAGAAGAGAAGGCTGTAGTTGACCTGATTATTTTTATTTACTAAGAAACCTGTTCTATAAGTCTTGCAAAGTATATACTTAAAAAACAAAAACAAACAAACAAAAACCCAAAAAACTGATCCTTGGAATTTAGCTATGTTATCAGAATATGCCCAGGCAAAGACGTGTTTTATCAGTATCTCCAGGAAGTTAGTGATTATTTATAATCTAAAGCCTCAAAGACCTGTACCCCTGGGGCTAATAATACATTATATGTTTATAAAAATTTTTTAAAAAAATTATTAAAAAAAACCCCACACATGCAAAAAAAAAAAAAAAAATACCCTCAAGTCTTTCTCAAAAGAAGAAAGTTTCACTTATTACTGGTTTATTTTTTGTCTTTTATCTATTTATGTTTCCCATTAGAAATACATCTACAAAGACTTTTGAGCTTATTCTCCTGTCTCATATATCTTCTCTATTTTTATTTTTCTGCAGTTTTATTCTGCATTAAAAAAAAAATCCATGATTTTCTAGGAGGCTAATTTTGGTCTCATCAGTGTCTATAATTCTTAGTTTATTTTCTGACTCTTTTGGTTTTAATATTATTTAACTTACAAAAATGGCTTTAGTTTCAAATCCACTCTTATTAAGTAATACATTATTAGATTGCTGCATTATTTCCTTAATGTGTTGCCTGTGTTCTGTATTATGTCTAATTTTCTAGGAGCACACAATTTTCTACTTTCTACTACTTCTTCTCCTTGCAAGTCATGTTACTGTTTTTAATCACTCTCTGGGACTTAGTTACAGTTTCTGGGATAAATTACAGAGTAAAAGTTCCATAAATTGTAGGAGATAAGACATTAACAAGTTGACAGTGTCTACTGAGGCACCAAGAGAAAGCTAGACATCTCTCACATTTGTCTTAGCCCAGTAAGCCAAAGATCACCTGCAGAAACCAGACCAATGAAGCCAGGTTTATGGCTTGTTGCAATGAGGAACGCCACACACAAAAAGAACTGTCAGGTTTCTGACCAAACAAAAGAAAAGCTAAAGTGATTATAGAATTTGGCAGAGGGAGTTACAGTAACATTTAAAGAAAGACGGTTTTTGTTACAAGTGAAGAAGGCCTATATGTAAAGAAGTCAAAATCAATGAATAAGGGAACCTAGAGGGGTTTCTGAGAACAGTCATTGAAGCCAGACTTGCCCTTCCCATCTGGATACATGAATCTCCTCAGGCCACTTCTTCTCAGTAATTTTCATATTCTGATCTTTGTACTTCATGTCTGATTCCCAGGCTCTATCAGGTTTGGTTTGTTGTTGTTGTTTGGTAGGTTGTTTTGTTTTGTTTTTTTCTTCCTGGACCTAACAGACCCTGAGGACATTTTTCTACCTTCAGGCCTGGCTTTCTTGCTGGTTTTAGCAGCTGCTCAACTGAGAAAAAAATAACTATTAGTTGGTTTTGCATTGGCTGGAGAGGGAATCTTAAAAAAAAAAAAAAAGTCAAGCTACCATCTTCCTAGATTCTGCTGGCAGTTCCCATTCTAACTGCCTGCCCTCTGATATGTGATGCGTTCTCTACATGTTATTTAATTATTCCTCACCAGAAAGTCAATTAGCAACAATATTTTTCCTATTTTACAGATGACAAACAGGATTTTGAAGAAGTTCAGCAATTTTTACCAAATTTTACAGACAATAAATGCTGAACATGGACCCAGGCCATGGACCTGGACACTTCAGTATCTTCATGAATGTGTGTTGTGTAGTTGGGTGAAAATCTGACAGATATACTATCTTAAGATGGAAGTAGCATCCAGGGGGGTTCTTAGCACTGATAATCATCCTTGCATACATGTGCTGTTGGTAACAATCACCTCATTGAGGGATTAGAGTTTAAGCTTCAACTTTAACAGTAAGAAGAAAGATGCTGTCTCCTCCTCCTCCGGCTACTTGTAAGGCCTACTTACCACAGGCATTGGGAAGGTACTGTTGAAAGCCTGGTTAAACACTTGGCAAATATTTCTCAAGAAACAGATCAATCTGAACTCCAAGGCCTTAGAGTAGACCATCCTACGCTACAGAAAACCTGGAAATGGCTACTTAGAAAATAAGTGGGGAAGTTTTATCAGAAAGAATCCAGAGATTCAGAAAATATTTACCACTTATTTTCTGCTGTGAAGCACTTGTAGTTCACCTTAGTTTTAGTCTCAGAAATACCCTACAGCATGGAGCAGCCTTTGATGTTTTATTAAAGAAGCAAATGCTTTGATGATCTACTCGTGGGCCCAGGGCTTGCACCTCTGCCAGTCAACCTTCCCACATCCCTTGCCAAACATCCCCACTAAAAGCTAATTACATGGCATGGGTTTGGCCTTTTGGTTTTTTTTTTTTTGTTTTTGCTTTTGTTTTTATTTTTAAAATCCAGCTCATTCTATGATATACCCATAAGTTGAAAAGTGGTCCCAAATGAACACTATAGAAATGTTTATTAGAGAGTAAATAAGAAAATTTAGGCATTACCAAAACAAAACAAAAACAAACAAAAAAAAAAAAAAAAGAAAGAAAGAAAGAAAGAAAAAGAAAGGTAAAAGAAAGAAAACCAAAATTTAGGCATTACCTTGAGAAAACATTTTAGTGTTTGTTTATGAGTCTGAATAAAAGCAAAATATTTTCCTAAAATCTTTACAAATGCTTTACTCTTGGAATAATTCGTATAGGCTAGATATTTTCCATTTGCTCCTCTGGATCAGTCTCCATCCACCCTTCATCATCCTGCTCTGTCCCCCAAGATACTGACTTCTTTTCTTCTGTTGATCCTTTAGCCCATCAGTTTCCATGAGTTGGCGGAGTCATAGGAATAGAAGTCAGTGAATGGAGAGAATAAGAGAGGAGTCTGAAAGACAGTAAAGTTGTGGTATTTAGTCTCTCTGCCCCTTCTTTGGAAGCACCACAAGTAGGATTTTTCCTCTTATCAAAAGCTTAGCTCTTGTTTGGTAACACTTTTCATACAGATACCCACTTTGGGTAGCAATAACTGTTTCCTTTCCTTCCATTTTCAGATTTAGGGATTGTGATGACTTTCTGCCAATAGTCAGGAAGTTGCTAGTACTGGGGAATTTACTGCGTTTTTTCCTAATCTCTGTTGACAAACCTTTTGAAATAGTCCCCTTATTGAGCTCTGTTGAATAACCCAGGATAGGCTACATCATGTCCTTCTTATTGGAACCCTGACTGATTCACAATGCAAAAAGTATTCAGTTGCAGATAGTATAACATAAATATAGGGAAAAAATCCAAGGATTGATCATTATCTGAAGTCAAAATATTTGGTCTTAAATCTGTCTCCCAGAGCCTAGAGGTTTTAGAAAAGTTCACTGACCTATTTAACATCAGATTTCTTAGGGGTGAAATAATTTCTCATAAGACTATTTTAATATAAAATATAAATGCTATAAAACCTGATACAGTGACTGGAAAACATGGTAGTGAATAAATATGGGTAATGATGGTTTTTGAGTGGTAGCTACATAACTAAACTAGAATTAGGTCTCCTGGAATCCTTGCCTGTATAGTTCTAGGTTAGGGCTGGCTGCAAGAAAAATTTGCACGATATTTAGAAAGCAGAAGTAAAGCAGCAGCCATTTTTCTCTGAACAGAGATACTAGATCATGAGCTCATGGAAATGCTATGCATCTTTATTAATCTGCTGGATCACCTTTTTGGTGTGAGTCAGGATCAGGACCCACAGCTCCTCCAGCTTCCATTATGTCTCTCTCTCAGTTTTTCTAGGTCCTGGGCCAGATGCAAAAGTGCCAATATGGTTTGTAAGTTGTCCACATCATTAAGGCTGCAAGTATTGAGAGGCAGATGCTAGTTCCAATTTATCCTCATAGACTCAAATTTGGCCTCACTCTCCCCATTTTTTTTTAAGATTTTATTTATTTATTTATTTGACAGAGAGGGAGATCACAAGTAGGCAGAGAGGCAGGCAGGGTGGGGGGAACAGGCTCCCCACTGAGCAGGGAGCCCAATGTGGGGCTTGCTCCCAGGACCCTGAGATCATGACCTAAGCCGAAGGCAGAGGCTTTAACACACTGAGCCACCCAGGCGCCCACACTCTCCCCAATTTTATGTCCAGGTTTTCTTCCCAGCAACTGATTTTCTGGATTTTCTGTAGCTTCCCCCAGACAAAAAGGTAATTTCCTCAGAATAAAAACAAAAACACAACTCCCACAATTATAGTATTTTCTCCCCTGTTATTGTATTTTATTCTACATTACTCAAAATGGCTTTCTTCACCTGTTCAACTGATACACTGGTTCTCTTCTCTTCTTCTCTTATTAGTGACATGACCACACACATGACTGAGCAGATCACAAAGAATATTAGAGTACGTTATCCAATAAAAATGGGAGACTAGAATAACATAATATGCACTTTACGTTGTTGAATCATGAGGTAAAGCTGAGCTATTAAAGGAAAAAAATGTTAAAATTTAGGAGTCTTTATTTCAAGAATTAAATTCACCTCTAAAGCTTAGTCCCAGATTTGAAGAGTAGACTGGAGTTCATCTTTTTGGCTTTGTTTTTCTCCATTCTACAGGCACAATGCAAAAGCTCTGCTCAGTGTTTGGGAAAGGAGATAGGGAGCAATTACTGATTATTAATTTTCACTGGGGTTATTGAACAATCACTATGCCTTTTTTTTTTTTTTTATCCTGAGATTCCTGTCATTCTCTAGTCAAGTTTAACTTCCAAGGCTTTGCTCCCAGATAAAATTTCATGCTCATTTAGCACATGATACCTTTAGAACTGACAGAAGTGATCCACCTGCAACAGCCCAGCAACCCTATGCTTAGTCCCAGAAAGTTACAGAAATAGTTTTCTTTGTCTCCTGGATTCTCTATGGGTCATTTAATAGCAACAGTTCCTCTTTATTCTTTTCCTTTTTGAATGGTGCTTTTGTGAGTTGGAGTCTTGATGTAGCTGTCACAAACCTTCTACTTCAGAGGTTAAACTACAAGATCTAATGAGGGGAAATTATTTTTAGCTTAGCCTCTGGCACTATAAATTCCAGAAAATTTTTGAATTAAGCTTTATGACTTTATAGGAAAAAAATAGCAGGCTGCCAAACTGTTTTAACTCTCTCTCCCTTTCCTCCTTCTAAGTAAAATCTAACTAGGTGATTTTTTTTAAAATAGTATTTTTAAATATTTTTTAGTAGAAACTGCATGGAAGTTTAATTCAACAAAATTTCTTATGTTTCTTTTTTATATGTTTGTTTTCTAATTGGAACTTGTCTCTGATGGCTAACACTAGACTAGCAAGGACTGCCCACGATCAGTGATATGTGAGCACAGATTCTGTTGTCTTTGTTTCACAGTGGAAAATAGAATTTACTTGGAGGTCTAATACTAGTGCTGAAAGAAAAACATATACTATCCCTTTATCCTTAGAAGTTGTATTTCTCTTGAGGTAGAATTCCATCATAACTCAGAATCAATAAATAAAATAGAAGCTGAGTCATATTGGAAAGAACCCCAGTTGTGAATTGGGCTTTCTTCTCTGCAATATGGTATTTCTCCTCTGCGATATGACTTAATCCAAGCCCTAGGCTACTGTCCCCTGCATCCTGGCTTTGGATATTTCATTAAGTATTAACGACTTTGCTGGATAAGAGGGACTGGAAGAGATGAAAAATTAAAATTAAAGAAAGGCCTTGTTTGGAGGCTGATAGTTATGAAAAGAAAATATTTTTTTCACAACTACTGTCTGTGAACAATGGGGAATTGTGGGGATATCATATTTATTCCATACTGATTGGGAAGAAAGCTACAAATTACAACTATAAAGATAATTAACACTACCTGCTAAAAATGTTACAAGGTGAGCTTTTATCCTCAAGAAGTTTTAAATATCTTTAGAGGCAACTGGTGGACCTCATGACTGAGGGAAACCATAGCTTTCTCTCATGCCAGGGAAGGGCACATTCCAGGTAGAACTCACAGTGAAGTTGGATACTCTCCTCTTTAAAGTGGCTATGCATATTATAAAAACTGTTTAACTAAGGGTGCAGGTGTGCTAAGAAACAAAAAAAGACAATCCCAAGCAAACAAGATAGAGATCTTGGATTCTTAGTTTGAATACTAAAAATACAGGCCCATATATTAGGTAAAATCAGACTATAAGTCATGATGTTAAGGTGACATTTATTACTTTCTATGGTCCACAGATTGTGCTAAATCCTTTATGTGTACATCATCACATTTATCCTCAACTAAGTATTACTACCACCATTTTACAGAAGAGGGAAAAGAGGGTTTAAAAGTCCAAGTTCACATAGACATGAGTGAAAGAGGAGTGCCTGAGTGGCTCAGTCAGTTAAGTGTCCGCCTTTGGCTCAGGTCATGACCCCGGGGTTCCGGAATAGAGCCCTGCATCTCAGGCTTCCTGCTTAGTTTCTCCCTTTCTTTTTGCTCCTCCCCCTGCTTGTCTCTTTCATGCTCTTTCTGTTAAATAAATACACACAAAAAAGTCAGTGAAAGAACTTAGGCTCAAACCTTAAATCAATCTCAGCCCAAGCTGGTGATTTAAATACTAAAGGTAAATAGAATAACTCTGACAATAAAACAACTGTGCTATAGTGAATTTAAGTAGTAAGATGGAATTTTATGCAATCTTAAAAGGTGGAATTTAACTGATACTTCATGGATGGGAGAAAGCTGAGTGGGATTACAGGGTGTTCAAAAATGAACTGCATGCGGCCCCTGGGTGACTCAGTGGATTAAGTCTCCGTCTTCGGCTCGGGTCATAGTCTCAGGGTATCTGGGATTGAGCCCCCCATGGGGCTCTCTGCTCATCAGGAGCCTGTTTCCCCTTCTCTCTCTCTGCCTGCCTCTCTGCCTACTTGTAATTTCTGTCAAATAAATAAATAAAATCTTAAAAAAAAAATGAACTGCATGGATAGAGCTGTACAGGAAAATAAATAAGGAGTGTTTGGAATCAGTGAGTCACTGGCCTGAATTTTTTAAAAGGTTTGTGGATTCATAATATCCACCGTTCGTGGACATCATTTATCCATGGAAACTTACTTTTGCAACATTTCCCCAAAATGCTATCTAAATTTGTAAATATATGTTATAAGAAAATATCTTCTTGAATCTATTAAGTTGAAAGCATATGAAAGATAGAAAAAACATGATAGTTTATTAGAAATTTCTAATTGGGAAGTCTAGTTGTGTTAATGAGCTAATATGAATGTTGAATAAATGTGAAGTATGCATGGTTATTATTTTAAAAAATAAAATCCCCACAATTTAGATAAAATAGGACAGAGTCTCCATTTCCAAATATTTGCAGTGTCATTTTGGAATGACAGAGTCAGAATGAACTTGGAACCATATTATATCCTACTTTTCAGTTTATTTAATTTTCAAAAACATTTCTGTCTCCAGCAAAAACTCCACATGTGTGTCAGAGGAGGCATAAAAACAAAACTTTACTTTGAGAAAAAGGTCTTTAAGGCATTTTTACAGAAGCTGCTTTGAGCAAGGACTTCACATTGGAAAATGAAGAGCAAAAGTATTCACTCTATTAATTACCCTTAGAACCATGTATATAGCTGCTATAGGCAAAGTGGGTCAGAAGTGGTTGAAGGTCTTAAGGTCAAAGCTGAAAGGGCTCAGTGAATCGTAATCTCAGTGCTCCTGATTCAAAACAGCCACCAGTGTTACTTGTTAACATCCAAAAGACCTAGGGATGAGAATGATGCCATGGTAGTATTTCTAGCAGAACTTGGAATCTTTGCACTAACCTTGCATTCTACAAGTCAAATTGCAAAAATAATTCTTGTTTCTTTATATAAATCAACCTTTGTCACATATTAATAACAATTTGTAGTATTCACTTGGCCCAGATGAACATTATTAGAATCTTCTTTTCCAATGATTTAGGAGTTGTTGAATAGTACATTTTCCTAATAAAAATGTATGTGATTGTAGATGAAACTGCATTTTTATTTGGAAAGAGCAATTTTCTGCTAAAGATTTACAGATAAAGATGGTTTCCTAGCATAGAAGACAAAGTGTGCTCTGCCAGATGAATTTTTTCACGTGGATTTTTCACACAAATGCAGATTTCCATGCGAGTTCAAAAGTTAGGATTGGAATGGAAGGGGCAGGAAGCAGCCTTAGCATTATTGAGCCTCGGAGGACAAGTGCAAGCCTCACAGAAACAGCAGGTCACAGAGGAAGGCTGGCACTGGGTCAGAAATAACTTCACTTAGAGGGGATTTATCATTAAAGCTTAGGTATATTTTTTTGCTTCCAAATGCCTCGGAGACTCTCTTTCTTTCTTTGTTTCTTGAGAGAGAGAGAGCGAGCATGAGCAGGGCAGAGGGAGAGCACAGAAAGAATCTTAAGCAGGTTCCATACTCAGCATGGGGCCCAATATGGGGCTGATCTTAGAACTGTGAGCTGCACCCAAGAGTCGGATGCTTAACCAACTGAGCCTCCCAGGTGCTCCTCATTTTCTTGTATTCTAGATATAGTCTCTTTGGCTTTCAGGTGTCATCTTCATTTTATCATATTGCCTGGCTTTACTGAGGTCCCACAAGAAAATCATGCTTTAAGAATACAATTACACTCTCCTTAGCATTAAAGGAGAATCTTTAGAGCATTAAATCTTAATACCTAAACCTTTCCTTCCATCCCATTTCTCAGGATCCATACAGCTGAGACGTCACATAAATCCATTAGGAAAAGTGCTTCAAAAGTAGTTCTTCTTAACAGGAATGGCAGGAAGAGTAGAGTTACTATTCATCCTGACCTGTATAAGCAAGATATAAGTAGACTGAGAAAGTACTCCAGATGATCCTATACATCTTAGAGAAATAAGCATCATCCCCTGCTTCCCCAAGCTCCCTGTTGAGAAACTTTTTTGGAAGCTGTGTAGTTCCAGGCCTGGTACTGTGCTATCTTATCAACAGTCTGACTAACCATAAATTTAGGCAAATGACAACCATGGGCAAAATACAAAGGAAAGGCATTAAGTACTCAATGTTTGATAACTAAAAAGAAGGAAGGAAGGAAGGAAGGAAGGAAGGAAGGAAGGAAGGAAGGAAGGAAAGAAGAAGGAAGGATCAACATATTTAATTAATAAAAAAATTAGAACTCTAACATGTTGGACTATGAAACAAGTCTCAATAAATTTAAGTTTGTAATCACATAATGGATCTTTCCCAACCATAACAGTATGAAGCTAAAAATCAATCACAATGGGGAAAAAAAAAAAGAAAAATGACAAACACATAGAGGCTAAACAACATACTACTATATAGCCAATGGGTCAATGAAGAAATCAAAGATGAAATTAAAGAATACATAGAGACAAATGAAAATGAAAATACAACTACCCAAAATCATTGAGACACAAGGAAAGCAGTTCTGAGAGGGAAATTTATAGCAATAAAGGTTTATCTTCAAAAACAAGAAAGATCTACCACCCCCCAAAAAAGCTAACTGTATACCTAGAGGAACTATAAAAAGAAAATATGAAAGATGAATAGAAGGAAAAAAATTATAGTGATCAGAGAATAAATAAATGAAATAGAGACAAAAAAAGAAAAGATCAATGAAACCAATAACTAGTTCTTTGAAAAGATGAAATAAACCTTTAGCTAGAGTCATCAAGAAAAAGAGAGAGGAACCAAATAAATAAAATCAGAAATGAAATAACAGAAGTAACAATCAACATTACAGAAATACAAAGAATTATAAGAAAATAATATGCCAGTAAATTGAACAAATTACAAGAAATGGATAAACTTCTAAAAGCATTTAATCTTCCAAAACTGAATCAGAAAGAAATAGAAAATCGGAGCAGATCAATTACTAGTAATGAAATTGACTCAGGAATCAAAAAGTTTCCAACAAGCAAAAGTCCAGGACCAGATAGATTCACAGGTAAATACTACTAAATATTTAAAGAAGAATTAATATCTATTTTTCTTAAACTGTTCCAAAAAATAGAAGGAAATCTTCCAGATACATTCTACTAGGCCAGTATCATCCTGATTCCATAACCAGACAAAGTTTTCTTTTACAGAAAAATAAAACTATAGGCCAATATAAAAAAATTAGCAAACTGCATTCAGCAACACATTAAAGGGTCACTAGTCATGATTAAATGGGTTTATCCCAGGGATGCAAGGTTGATTGAATATTCACAAATCAATGTGATACACCATATCAACAAAATACAGAAGAATAATTTATAATTATCTCAATAGATTCAGAAAAAGTACTTAGAACATAGCAAAAATGTAGTAATCAAAGCAGAATAGCATTGGCACAAAAACAGATACACAGATCAATGGAAGAGCATGGAGAACCCAGAAATAAGCCCATACTTTTATGACAAATTAATCTATGACAAGGGAGGCAAGAATATAGAACTGAAAAAAAGGCATTCTTTTCAATAATCAATGCTGGGAAAACTGGACAACTACAAGCAAAAGAATAAAACTGGACTACTTTATTACAGCATACACAAAAACAAATTCAAAAATGGATTAAAAATTAATGTGAGCCCTAAAACCATAAAACTATTAGAAAAAAACATAGATAGTAATTTTCTTGACACAGTCCTCAGCAAGATTTTTCTCAATATGTCTAGTCAGTCAAGGAAAATATAAGCAAAAATAAACTCCTGGGACCACAATGAAAAAAAAAAAAAACTTTTTCACAGCAAAGGAAACCATCAACAAAACAAAAAGGCAACCCATAAGTGGGAAAAGATATCTATACATGATAAATCCAATAAAGGTTAATATCCAAAATATATAAAGAACTTCTACAACTCAACACCAAAATCATCATTTAAAATTGCCAAAGAATTTGAACAGACATTTTTCTAAGGAAGATATATAGATGGCCAACAGATGTATGAAAACATGCTCAACATCACTAATCATCAAGGAAATGCAAAGCAAAACCACAATGAGATATTACCTTACCCCTACCAGAATGTCTAGAAGCAAAGACAAGAAATAATAAGTGTCAGCAAGGATGTGGAAATAAAGGAAACCTCATGCATTTTTGATGGGTATGTAAATTGGTATAGCCACTGTGGAAAACAGTATGGAGGTGCCTCAAAAAGTTAAAAATAGAAATACCATAAGATCCACTCCTGAGAATCTACCCAAAGAAAACAAAACACTAATTCAAAGAGACATATGCACCTCTATGTTTATTGCAGCATTATTTATAGTAGCCATGATATAGAAGCAACTCAAGTGTTCTCCTACAGAAGGTGGATAAAGAAAAAATGGTGCATGCACACATGCACACACACACACACACACACACACACACACAGGAATATTACTCAGCCATAAAAAGAACGAGATCTTGTCTCTGTGAAAACATGAACAGATTTAGAAGACACCACCCTCAGTAGAATAAGTCAGACAAAGACAAATTCCATATGATTTCACTTAGATGTAGAATTTAAAAAAATGAATAAATGAACAAAAAGCAGAATCAGACCCATAAAAACAGAAATCAAACTGATGGTTGCCAGATGGCCAAAATAGGTGAAGGGGAGTGAAAGATACAGGTTTCCAATAATGAAATGAGTAAGTCGATAAAAGGTACAGCATAAGAAATATAATCAATGGTATTTTATTAGCATTGTATAGTGACAGGCAGTTTCTCCCTTCTGGTGAGCAGAGCATAATATATAGACTTGTTGAATCACTACACAACACTGCAACTAGTGTAACACTGTATCAACTATGCTTCAAAAAAGTACAATTCTGTTGGGTTTTTTATGCATATTTTGCAGTATGACATTGTTATTTTGAAATATACCACATGTGGCCAGGGTGGCAAGGGTGCTTTTATGATTTTAACATTAAAAAAAAGTGGTAAAGTTCTAGGATATCTGCTGGCCCAGAAGAGCATGTGAATCTTGATCTTGGGGTTGTGAGTTCAAGCCCTATGTTGGGTGTAGAGATTAAATAATAAATAAATAAATATTTATTTAATATTCAATTTAACTTGAATTCAATATTTTAATTTTAATTAAATTAATAATATAAGAAATAATAACTATATAATAAATAATATAATATGTAATATAGTATAAAATATAACATGATATAAATATAATATAATAAATAATAAAATTAAATTTCAATTAATTTAATTTTAATTTAATATTTTAATTTTGATGTTTAATATGTAATAAATACTTTATTGAAATATGATAAATTACTAAAATAAATAAACAAATAAAATATAAAAAAATAAAGTGATAAATTTCTTAATCTTGTTCTGTTCTGGGGTCAGAGACTCAACCCTGATGGACTTTTTATTTAGATGTTTCTGTGTATTAGAGCTATGATCATTTTGGGGGTCCCTCAAAAGCAGACAAGGCACCTAGATACATAGTCCTCTAAACATTTTGGCATACTGAAACTTCAAATAGAAAGCTGTGAGTCGACTTTTCCCAGTTTGCTCTGGGTAATTATAATAGGATAGAACCCAAGAAACAGCATATAAATGAGGTACATAGTAAAATATCATTTGAGGAGATGGGACAGCATCCTATTCTCCCTCAGGTAATACACCTTCCAACTCAGTCAGGACCCATGGGCCACCATGATCTGGCAGCCTGATGAGCAATTGGTTCTTAGATCCAGCTTCTTTTAATAGGCCTTAATCTGAGAGTAGGTTCTGTCTCTTGCTGTCCTATATAAATAGAATCTGAAGAAAGGCCATTATTAAGGGGGCTGGGCAATGATATCACCCTTCCTATTACACCAGACATTGGTATATTTTTTTCTCCTTCACTTGTGGTACCATATTTCAGTATTTGCAGATGCTCAGTGAGGCTGAAACTTAAGTTTCAAGAACTTGAAGTAAAAGAGGAATGTTCTTTTCTGGAAAACTTTAATATCATTTTAATCTGATCTTTTTGTTGTTGTTATTGTAACATTTTACTGTCAAATATTTTCAGAAAATCTTATGGAAAAGCTGTAAGAATAGTACAAAAACTATATGGTACTCTTATCTAGAGTCTGCAATTGTTAACATTTTATAATACTTGCTTCACCATCATGTGTAAAATTTTTTTCTGAATAATTTGGCAAAATGTTGCAGTCAAACTGCTGCATTTTCTAAGAACAAGAATATTCCCTCACATAAGCACAGCACAATTATCAAAATAATAAAACCAATAATAGCACAATCTATTATCTAATCAACAGATCTTATTCAAATTCCACTAATCTCTACAATTAATGTATTTTATTGCTATTCCCGAGTCCAATCAGGATCAGGCATTGTTTATTAGGCTTTATCTTACAAGATATTAACATTTTTGAAAAGTATGGGACTGTTATATTTTAGAATGTCTATCAATTGGGGCTTGGCTCATGTTTCCTTGTGATAAGTTTAGTTGACTCTTCTTAGCAGAAATATTACAAAACTGATAAAATGACTTTAGTACATTGTATCTGGAGATGATATTAGTTTGTCCTCTTAATGTAATAAATTTGATTGCTTGGTTAAGGTGATGTCTGCCCGATCTCCATGAAAAAGTTATTGGATTTCCCCTTGCAATTAATAAGGTGCTTTGAGACTAGGTAAATTTCCTGTTTCTCAGCAAATTTTACCCAGTAGTTTGATGATTTTTGCCTAAATCAATTATTACTGTGATGGTTGCCAAATTGTAATTTTCTAACTCAATTATTTTTTCTCTGTCCAGTGGCATTTTACTATAAAGAGGAACTCTTTTTCTCCCATTTATGTGTTTATAATTAAGAAATCCAGATCGGGGACCAAGACATGCTCACTTCTTCTGAGGTGTCATGTTTCTAGAACTTTTGTGGGGGTCACAGCTAGAATATATATGCAAGGTGTACACAGTCACACACATGCGTGTGCACGCACGCACACACGCACAACTATCTCTATCACACCTATCTCTATCCCTATCATCTAGATCTATCTGTCCTAGATATATTAAAAACCATGAATTTATACTGACACCTTCAATGCAATTCCAACACCATATGTTTAAACTTCATCTTTTCTCCATCCATATGCTTAACTTTCTTTTTAACTTGTTTGCTCAATACTAGAATATAGAAAAAAGTAGTTTCAGAAACATTAACCCATACCACTTCCACAAACAATTTTAGCAAGTGGAATTTGCTATTTGTTTACAGTTTTTAGAATCTTTAATCTGAGGGGAGAAAGTCAAAACACAATGTTCAAATGTTACCTTTTGAAATAATCACACCCTCATTAAGTGGAGTTATGTAATTCATTTGAAGCACAATTAAGTTTACAAGTTTGTTTGTGTTATACTTAAAATTCCCCCCACACCTTTGTTGATTAATTTTTGAATTTTTTGAATATATAAAGTATCAACATGGTTCTGAAGTCAGAATTATAAAAAAGGAGGACAGAAAAGTAGCAAGCCTCTAGTCTAAAACCTTCTACTTCATTTTTAATACTTGGTAAATATCACAAACTAATTTCTGGTCTATCTTTCATGTAATAGTTTGTGGTACCTTTTTTGTTTGTTTTTGAAAAAATAAGCAAATACATAAATGTATTTTTTGTTATTTCCTTTCCTACAACATAGCTAAAATTAAATATATGGTATATTTTACTTTTTTTAACATTGCCTTTGCATTTAATAATATACATTATAATCATTTCATTTCTTGTTATTTATTGTGGCTTCATGGTCTTCCATTGTGTGCATGGACCATAGTTTATTCAACAAAACAGTGCAATTAATTATCCTGTATATACCTATCTTCACATTGTTGGCAGGGTGTCTATGGGGTAATTGATTAGAAGTTGAATTTCTGGGTCAAACACATACATAGTTCTGAGAGATTTGCCAGATTTCCTTCCATAAAATGTTGTACCAATTTGCATTCCCACCTGCAATGTATGGGAATGCTTATTTCCCCACAGTCTTGCCAACAGAAGGTGTTGTTAAAATTTATTTTTTGCAGTCTAAAAAGTGAGAAATTATATCTTGGTGTGGTTTAAATTTGCCTTTCTCTTATTATGAGAGAAGCTGAACATCTTTCCATACTTAGGAGTCATTTTGGATTTTTTAAATGAATTATTTGTTCATTTCTTTGTCCAATTATTATATCAGGCTTGGATCTTTTCCCTCTAAATATTAAAGAAAGCATTATATATAGTGATGACAATATATATATTTGCAAAATGTATCACAAGTAAAGGGCTAATATTCTATATACACTGATTAATATTGTAATAATATATATGGAATATTGTCATACTCATATTCCTCAGTTTTTCTCTGGATCATAACATCATCAAAAGGGGATAGAAGAATTCTGAGTTTGTTCTCCTTTCTCCCTAAAAATAAATGTTCTTTTCCTCTTTTCTTCCTAACCAAACTCTGTCTACATTCTCTTATATCTCATAGTCTCTACAAAAAAGTGTCTTTTGCCTAATCCTTAGACAATTTGTCCTTAGGCCTACTACCTGGAAATGATGCCCCCAGTGCTTCTGCAAATGAGTTTAGCTTCATTTGAATTTGAAATTTCAGAGTGCAATGTACTCAGCATTGTCAAAAAGGAATCACATGGGTTTGGTGTTCAAAGTCCATGTACCCCATGAAATTCTTTCCTCGTGGAGAGAAGCATAGCTAAAGAAAGACCAGGGTGGTCCTATAAAGTAGAAAACTTACCCTTGTTGAGTCTAAGGGCAATAACATTAAAAAGTAAAGCAGAGGTACCTGTGTGGCTGTCAGTTAAACATCTGACTCTTGATTTTGGCTCAGGTCATGATCTCAGGGTTTTAAGATACAGCCTTGGGTTGGGCTCCCTACTGGGTGTAGAGATGCCTTAAGATTCTCTTTCCTTCTCCCCTGCCCCTCCCCCCTTATCTCTTGCTCTCCCTCTCAAAAACAAAACAAAACAAAACCAGTAAAACAAATTTTTTTTTTGCTCATCAGATTTGTATGTTTTGTGTGTGTGTGTGTGTGTGTGCATGTGTTATGAGCTACTAATGACAGTGTGGATAATGAGGTTTTCATTTCATTACTAGTAGTAAAACGCTTTGAAAAGCAGTCTGACTACATGTACATATTAACCTAATAATGACACATTTGGGAATCTAATTTTAGGAAATAATGTGAAGGATCGAAAAGCTTTAGCTTTGGTTATCATCACTGTAGAATTATACTTGGTAGTCCAAAATAGAAAACAGTAGAAATGCCTAACACTAAGAGATTAGCTAGGTAAATCATGATGCTTTCACCAAGTAGAATATTATTTAGGCATTAAAATTATTACTTGAGGGGCGCCTGGGTGGCTCAGTGGGTTAAGCCGCTGCCTTCGGCTCAGGTCATGATCTCAGGGTCCTGAGATCGAGTCCCACATCGGGCTCTCTGCTCAGCGGGGAGCCTGCTTCCTCCTCTCTCTCTCTCCCTGCCTGCCTCTCTGCCTACTTGTGATCTCTCTCTGTCAAATAAATAAATAAAATCTTTAAAAAAAAATAAAATAAAATAAAATTATTACTTGAAAAAAATATAAGCCCATAGAATAATGTTTATAACATAATACTAAGTGAAAAAGTGCTATAAAATATATAGAATTATATATACAATTTGATATAAACTGGATTAAAATAATCACATAGAAATGAAGGAAAGGATAAAAATTCTGTTTTCAAATCTTGGAAAAAAATTCTGCGCAATGTTTATCAGTATTTGTGTTTGGGTGTTAAGTCTAAAGGTAAATTATTTCTCCTTGTTTGCTTTTCTGAGATTTCAGATTTTGTTTCCTGAGAATTTATTACTATTATGATGAATAGGATTAATGAGAAGAAAATCATACCCCTTTTTCTCTAAGGCCCTTTCCATATCCAACATGGAAATATTTTTATCCTTAATCAAGAGCTTGCTGTGTTCTTCACTGTTGCTCCGGTTTCTGCCCCATGTGTATTAATCCAGGATGGCTGATGTATGTCTTGAACACTAACTAAGTTCTCAAATAGTCCTAAAATTTTGATGCAGATTCCTTGCCATACACCCAATTTCCTCAAAGTAAGTGTTCATTAACTGTGTCTATGATAAACCTGGAGTATAAGTAGACTACACCAAGACCCTTATCATTAATGTAATTTTGTATTCTCTGCACTGCCAGACACTTTGTTCCAGCTCAGAAACATATTGGATACAGTGAGATTATCCATTAGAAATTGCCTCACTGGCAATTTTTTTGTTTGCATCAGTTCTTCCTAGTACTACTACTTGCTTTTGATTAAATATAGACTCAATCCACAAAAAATAATAATAACATTAAAAGCTTTAGTTTTATGATATATTTTCTGGGATTTAGAAACCTCCTCTGAACTAAAGTTCTGTTTTAGATACATATAGATAAGAATAGAAAAGATAAGATAGATATAGATAAGAATTTGATATTACTAAAACAAAGAAGGCAGTGACATATCCTTGCATAAAAACACTGTTTGATTCTGAGAACTGGAGGCAGCTCTGGACCCAGCATGGACTTCAAAGTTAGTCAGAATTGTATTCAAATAGAAGGTTTATGCATTACTCCCTGCCCAATTCTATAGTGGTTACTTAGCTCTTACTGGATTTCAGATTATACTTCTGCAAAATATGAACAATCTTACTTAACCTGTAGGCTTGTTGCAATACTAACTGATGTAATTTTAGAAAATATATGGTCATTCAATAGATTAAAAAATTAGTAATCATCATAATTTCCCAATGATTCAGATTCCAAAATTATAACACAAAAGCCACCTTTGAAATGTTAATTTTTCTCCCGCTGTGGAAGTATTGTACTAATAGAGTTCACTGATGGGGAGAACACTTGTTCAGGTATGGATTCTTGTTCTAACTCATCAGCTGAAATCTTAAACATTGAGAAATGCTAAACAGGAGCAAAAATGGTACGATGAAATTTGAAACATCAAAATTATAATCCTAGCATTAAGGCTGAAAAAAGGAAAAGATGCTTCATAGGAAAAATGACAAGAAATTAAATAGATTTAAGAGCCGTTTTATTAACAAACCATTACTGGCTAATATGAGACACATTGCCTATATTGTAGTTATATATTTAGACTTACATTTTAGTTTATGTTAGGACTTTGTCCTTGCTAATTCTAAAATTGACTTCCTGGTACAAAATGCCTCTTTGGTTTGATTTTCATATTATAAACTGTATACAAAAATAACTCCTCATTGTTTTACTACAAATATTAAATAAAAGAATGCTTTTGAAGCACCTAGCCAAATCCTTGGCACTTATGGATGCTCAGTTATCATAGCCTCTCTAAAACATGCACAGCAACTCTAGAGTAAAACTCTCTCCCTGAAGACGGACAGTGAATGCTGTAACTAATATGTCAGTATACTAAGCAATGACAAAAATCAAACCCAGGAAAGACAGTTTCGGACTCCAGTCTGTTTTGCTGTCCTGGCTTGAACATGGCTTCCTAGAGTTCTTATGTCCATCAAGCAGGACTGTGACCATGGATCATCTCCCAGCTGCATTTTCATCCTGGAGATACTTTCAGCGGCAGATAGTACCTGCAGTTACGCAGTTAAGAAAGTGTGGAGGAAAAGCAATGCTGCCTGACTTGAAGCAAAGCTTATCAGATTCTTCCAGATCCTCAGATACAGAAACTTAGACCAATCTGAGATCATGGCTCCCTTGATACCTATCTGGTCATTAACACCACTTTAAGGAGCTTCCTGGGAATCCCTTTGAGTGCCAGTAGAACACACAGTGTATGAACCAAAACAAAAAGCAGCTGTGGCCCTTATTAGTTTTGTGGCTTTATATAAGTCATTTGGCTTCTCCAAGTCTCATCTGGAAAACAAGAACCAAATTTCTTGTCCTGCTTACTACAGGGTCATATATAGGGTCATATGGGATAATATCTAAAAACACTGTGGGGAAAAGAAAATGTAATGTTCTTTAGAACATAAACTAGGATTATTAACTTCAGAAGCCAAGAGATTACAGAATTAAAGTCTTTTAAATAATGTTAAGAAATATGGCCTTGTAAATACATGGAATAGCAAAGGAGTAGAGACAGTGAATGAAGCTGGTAGACTGATAAAGAGGTAATTAACCAATTTTGGAAATCACGGGCTCTTCTTTGTTGGTCTCCTCCCTGTTCCTGGTGTTGTTTCGATTAAGTTACCGGAGACTGAATTTATTTTCCTATCTAATGCTTTACCCTACAAGTGCCTCTAAGTATATCTAGCCAGAAGAAAAGCAATAGTCAGCAAAAGTCAGTAGTCTAGGGTCCACTGCAACAGACTATGATTAAAGAATGATTTTCTCCAATGCACAGACGAAGAAACTAAGGTTTAGAGAGCTCACAGAACATGAAAAAGAAGGGAAGAGAAAGAAATAAAAGGAGACAGAGTTCTGCACAGTGTTCTAAGCTAGGGCATCTACTCTTACCTTACCCATTCCTGCATTTTAGGTATTAGGAACAAATGACCACCCAATCAAAAATCATGGCTCCCATAGTGAGTGAACTGGTATTCCCTCTTTGCTTAGTGAGATCTCGACATGTTAACTGATTATTCTAAGATGATATTTATCAGTCACTGAACGTTTCAAGGGCAAACATACTAGAAACTTGGGAAACACAAAGGAAGCTGCAAATTATTACTTTTTGATAGCAAGACATTTATAATGATATTGTGTCTAGTGGGCATGGCTGTCAGTATAACATGAAAATTAAATCTTCAACTGGCAGTGGATTTTTATATATTGTCAAGGACAGAAACGTAGAAGGTCATTAAGGAAAACAATCTCTGCATGATATCTGGACGGTATATATATAAGGCAAGCAATCTCTGTGTGGTATAATGCCTGTGGATAGCTAACTGAATTGAGAAGGAAAGGAGCCGAGTGCAAAAGGAGTTCTGCAAGGTAAAAGGTAACAGATGCTGTCACAGGACTGATCCAAGAAGAGATAGCAAGCTAATTCCCAAGAAGCTATCCAAATAGAAAGAAAGTGATTCTTAGAATTGCCATGAGAGCTTTTGATTGTAACACAGTTCTGGCAACTCTGATATCACTACTGACCTGGTACCAGTAATGGGAAGCAGATAACTCCACAGGATTTTATGGGATTGGGAGGGAGACAAACCATAAAGATTTTATTTATTTATTTGGCAAAAAGAGACAGAAGAGAAATGGGGGTGGCAGGGGGACAGAAGGTGAAGGAAAAAGACAAGCAGACTGTGCTGAGCGTGGAGCCCAATGCAGTTTTATCCTGAGACCCTGAAATCATAACCTGAGCCAAAACCAAGAGTGGGAGGCTTAACTGGCTGAGCCACCCAAGAACCCCTTCTCCATAGGAGTTTAATCTTCTCTTATAAATGCATGATGTCAGTAGTCTAAGGTCCACTGCAACAGGCTACGATTGAAGAATGATTTTTCCCAAGGCACAGATGAAGAAACTAAGGTTTAGAGAGCTCACAGAACAAGCAAATATCAAAGCAATCTAGAATGCAAATCCAAAACACTTGAGCTCCAAAGTCAGTTCTCTTAATCAGCTTATTATATATGTATAGTTCTTATTCATAATAAGGTATGAGCCCACAAGTAAGAGCAGGAGGTTGTGGAAAAGTTACCTAACTTTTCTTGATTTTAGTTTCTTTAATTTTTAAAAGAATTAGTGACAACACCTACGACATGATAACATTCAGTAGTGAAGGCAAAAAAAATTAGCATTTTAGCTTATATAAATATTAGTGAATAATTTATTTCCAGTGCCTAAAACATTATACAGATTCAATATTTTTTACTAACTTAGTTCAGTCACGGGTCTTCAAATGCTTGTTTTTAAGCATGAACAGATTAACCCCAAATAGGATAGGCACCATCAGAAGAATTGGAAAAGTAAAAATAAAACAAACAAAAAACCAGATCATGGTATATTGGAAGATAAATATAATGGGGATGGTAGTGGGGACAGGGGACATATATCCTCACATTGCATCATCCTTCTTGGCATCAAATTCTAATATTTTAGAAGAAGGAAATTAAAACTGTCAGAAATGATTAATGCCTTCAAGACTGCCAAAGATAAGTAAATCACCTATGCAAAATATCAATAAAATAAGTGTTATATAGTCTGACAAGTGTAAAAAAAATCACAGTTTGTTCATATATTTCTTCAGTTAATTTTACTTATGTTTATTTGTTAGAAATTATGCTAAAAACATGTTAGAAATTATGTCAAAAACAAGGGTGAACAGGACAAATGTGAGTCCTCTCCTAATTGAGCTTACTTTCTAATGGAAAATATACATGAGAAAATAAATACAATTTTTACAATTTAAGACACTGTGAAGTGTTATGAAGTAAGCAAAGAGAATTTGGGGCACATTGGTTTTTTGGATAGGTTGATTTTTTGGACATGAGACTGATGGCTACAGTATTAAAAAGATCATTACTAAAAAAAAAAAAAAAAAGATCATTACTAATTATTGACTACATTAGATTCTTTCTATGAAGGCATGACCCAACATTCTTAGCTTCTTTTGAGAAAGTTCAACTTTTGTTCTTAAGATAATAGAAAAGGATTAATTTTCCCAAGAGTCAGTTATTTTTAGTGCTAAAGAGTTCAAATGCAGTTCAAAAATGCCAACCTGATACATTTTGACTGGGAAAATGTAGCAAAGCATAATTTCCAAGAATTATATCATCTGAGATACATGACAGCAGGTTTTGCTGGTATAAGAAATGTATCTGAAAGAATCCACACCACAAATATTAAAAAAAAGACCAGATTATGTTTAATAATCTGTAAACCTATGACAAAGAGAAGGCAACTGTAGCAAAATGGAAAGAAGTACAGAATTTGGAAATAGCCAGAAAAACTTAAGTGAATCAGCATATCTCATTAAGACGTGTTTTTCTTATCTGAAAAAGAAATGCGGATAATAAATGTTGGGAGGATGTTTCTTTGCTGCTTCTGATATTTCCTTCCAGGTGAGGGAAACACAGTTTGTGTAAAAATTCTGGCTTCTTTCTGCCCCTTTATTTGTTTAGCTCCAGAAAAATATTAGACATCCTTGGAGTGGTAAATTTATGAAGAAAAATTGGGACCTGCTCTGTTCAGCATCTCTCCTTTCATTCTGGGAAAGAGCTGTGAAAGGGGCAGCTCACCCATGGGGAAGAACCAGTGGAGAGCTGATTGACAGGTGAGTAATCAGTGTTAAGAACTTGATGATATTCTTCAAGGTCAATAATCAAAATGATAATGCAATAATGTGCAGATCTGCTAAGATTTTTTATTTTTCAATATGCCATATTCTCATGTGGAAGACAAGTTGTACTTAAACTCAACAAAAATAATTTTTGATTTATAGCTCTGTTGTGACAACAAATGTGATGACAAACCTGAAATTGTTGCAAAAATTGAAATCTGCATATAAACATGTATAGTTTTTATTCTTGCAATATCCTTTTAATTAAAATTCAATCTTCCAAAAGTAAAAATAATAGTGAAAGCATAGGATTGAGGATCAGAAAATTTTAAGCCACACAGAGACACTTCCAGGATGCCTCAGCTTTAGGTAAAGTATACTGTGTTTCCATTGATCTATGAAGGGCTCATTCCTGTCTGTGAGGTATTGGTGTCTGTTATGAGTTGGACTGTGACCTCCTCCCCACCCTGAAAATCTACTCTGAAGTTTTAACCCCTGGTACCTGTGAATGTGATATATATATATATATAGATATATATATATATATATCTATATATATATAGTCTTTGCTGATATAGCCAAGTTATGATGAAGTCATACTGGGGTGGGGTGGGCCCTCAATGCAAAATGAGTGGTGTCCTTACAAGAGAGAAGGAAAGACTCAGAAAGAAGTACGCACAGGAAGAAGACAGTCATGTGATGACGGAGAGAGAGATTAAAGTGGTGCATCTAGAGGCCAAGGAACACCAAGGACTGCTGGCAAACATCAGAAGTTAGAAAAGGTAAGGAAGGATTCTCCTCTACAGAACTCAGAATATTGCCTTGTCAGTATTTGATTTCAGATTTGTAACCTTCAGAATGGTGAAACAACAAATTACTATTGTTTTAAGCCACCTTGTTATACTGCTTTGTTATGGAAACCCTAAGAAACTAATTAGTCCCCACAATTAGTTATAGGAGACCACAGGCAACATATCCTTGCTCCACTGGGGGAAAAAAATCATATATAATTATTGTAAGACATCTGTTGTACAACCTGGTCTTCCTCAACCTTGGAGAACACAACCAAAGCCTTGTCCCACGTCACTCCACTTTCTCATATGCTGCTGAACTATATTCTACTTCCAACAACTTGCCCAGAGCAATGTTGGTAAAGTAGCATTGTGCCCGGGGTGAGAGGTGTAAATGGAAGAGTCCCCGGATCCGAGGGGATGACCAAGTGGAGTAAGAGTGTGTTGACTTTCAAATTCCCCAGGAGAGACTCAAAGGGAATCCTATTAATAAGGTCATAATTTGTAATTTCCCAAATTAATGCTGTGTATTTGAGTCTAGATTCAAGTGTCTGATGCCTGAAAAAATCATAGAATGCATTAGCTAAGGGATCACCATCTCTCCCAGTTGATCTGCTTCTAACTCTTAAACTTTGCTTCCAGGGTTTAATCATTCTAATATCTTGGATCTTATTCTTCTCAGTTACACGTGTTTGTTCCTTTTATTCTGTTTGGTCTCTTGGTCATACAATATCCTGCATTTTTTTGTTTCCATATTTATAGCTCCTGATCGTTCACCAATCTAAAGATTCTTCTTGTTCCTCTTTGTCCATCCAATGCAATGTTTAAGGCTCAAGTCATAATCCACTTTCTTTATGAAAATTCTGCCAGTTATTATAATCAAGATCAACTACTTCATGTGATCTGATATGCAGATCTTGCCTCCAAATTACTTTATAATCATATTTGGTGCTCTTATATTTATTGTGTGTGTGTGTGTAAGTGGGAGGTGGAGAGTGAAGTCAAGGTAGTAACCTTGTCTTTTAAGAAGATTCATGGTTCATTTAGGGTAAGTGTACATTACATGGGTTGCACAATTTTAATATTCTTTTTAGTACATAGCACAGTGATGACTTTAGGAGTGATCAATAAAATTTAACTTGATAATAGAGAAATCTAGTTCTACATAAATGGAAAAATGCAGCTAAAGTGTAAATGTAGAGCTAGGGCTCATCATGGGATTCCATTATTCTAAAGAATATATGCAAATCTTGGTTGGCCTCAGATGGAAGTAGAAAGAAAAAATAGTATTTATCAAACAACTGTACTGTTTCAGATACTGCATCAAGCAACTTAGATATATAATCTCTTCTAAGTCTCAGAAAAACTCTTTGAGTTCTTTTTCATCATTCCAATCTAAAAATTAGGAAACCGAGAGCTTCTTGAAGAACCAATAATGAGCAAAAGATCCTTGCATAATGCTACGCTCCCATTTCCCTTTCATAGTCATACTTAAAAGGATTTTTGAGGGGTAGAGCAAAAGAATGCCTTTGATTCTCTATAGGGATTCAAGGGTCACATTAAAAATAAATTGATTGACAGCTACTACATGTATATGACAGGGCAGTTTTGGTTCTTGGTGACATATGGGGCAATGTCCTCCCAAGAGATAAATGTCAACCAGCAAGTTTTCTTGATGGAAAACTAGAAAAGAGCTTCTTTTAAAGGAAAATCATCTGCTATTAAAGTCATTTCAGAGGCATCAAAAACATCTTCATTCTCTAAGATTGTGGTGAAAAAAGCATTTAACCTATCAGCCTGTAAATTGACCTTTGTGATCTGAGAAAAGACAGGCTAATCATTTTTAAAAAGGTTACACCTCCTCCCACTTTTCTGAATAGAAGAATGAGGCTCAGCCTTATAGAATGACCAGAACAGCAGAAGAATCATGGCTGTTCCTCTTCAAAGTTGATGAGCACCTACCTTGGCTCAGCAACATCTCCAGGCATGGACATAGTAAGTGGGTGACAGAACTGATTCAAAATATGTTCCTTCTCAATGTAGTACAGCATAGTGATTAGGAAGCATATCCAAAAATGTATGAAGAGATTTATAAATATCTCATTTTTAAGTGCAGCCAAGTATAGTGGTTAAGAATAGAAATGCTGAAGTCAAGCTAATGTTTTCAGATTCTGGCTCTACCTTATAAAAGCTATGTAACTTAGGTCAAGTAAACACTACACTTCTCTGAGTTTCAGTTTCGTAATCTCTATGAAGATAATTATAGTGCCTAAATTATAGAGCCATTAAGAGGATTAAATAAGCTCATATTTATAAAGTGTTTAGAACATTATTTGTGGAATCGTAAAAATATAAACTGATTTTTTTTTTTTTTTTTTTTTTTTTTTTTAGAAATCCTTGAATCCAAATGTACATTTTTCCTTTGAGGAAAAATTGCTTAGGTCACACAATGAAATATGAGCAGAATGAAGACTAGAACTTCCCATTTTTAATGGTTATTCCAGATCTTTCCCCAATTCATGTTCCACTCTCAATATTTGTCAGCCATTTAAAGATGCCATTAGCTCTTCTCCTTTGTTCCTCTCAGGCTGGGAGTTTCCCAGATCTAGAAGCAAACTTGGGAATTTACAAGCAGGATCCTAGGACTTCCAAGCCTTCCTAGTCACAGAAGTTGAGAACAAAGAGGTCAGTATTCCCCAGAGTTTGAGTTAGGAAATTACTTCCTAAAGGCCATGATCAAAATATAAACTGTTCGTTAGACTGGGGCACTAATTAATTTATTGGAAAAAAATGATTAATGGAGAAGGGACCATGACAAATAGATTGTCAGGAGATAACGGTGTTTTATGAGTTTTTGTTTTTGTTTTGGAAAAATATCATGAAGAGTAAATGACTGAGGTGTTACAGACAGGGAAGATGAGCAGATTTCACAGGGGGGAAAAAAATTATAAACTAGCCAGCCCACAGAGCAAGAGAAATAGTTAACAATGTACGTAGTACCTTCATATCATTTGAATGTAGCTTTTCTTTCCTCCAGAATATAACTAATTAATGGGAGAGGAGTAATGATAGAAGAAGAAGGACAAAGAAAAGATGAAAGCCAGTGTCTGCTGATACTATGTGCAGATACCATGCTGCATTTTCTTCACATAACCAATGAGGTAAGTGTTTTTAACCTCACTTTCTGATGAAGGAAACTCAGCTTCAAGTAGACTTAAAAGCTTGTTTATTCAGCTAATAAGAGGCAGAGCTGTAAACTAAATATAGGGTCATTCTTTGGTGTTCAAATGCCTGCTCCCTCTCTATTGTTATAAGCCCCCCTTTTTTCTCCCACTTGCTGAACCCAATTGAATGGTTTGTTACTATGAAGCACTTTGTTCTTACCACTATCGCTGCCCAAAACCCATCACCCTGTATTAAAAGGTACTTGACTGCACGTCAAGGAGAAAAGAGAAGCCGCTCTTCTTTAGTTAACCATTTTTAGCACAAATGAACTGACTAACAGGTGTATCTTAAAAGATGCTGTCACTGTTCATGGAGCCTGGACTACCACAGAAAACACAATGCTGATTGTGCTCACAGCACGTAACTACAACTTCCACCTCACTTGAATTGAAAGGCAGGCAACAGGGTCTGGTTGCAAGTAAATTTGCATGAACTGGATGATTGCCTTAACTTCTCAGCCTGATCATCATGCCCTTTGCTATATTTAACACTACTTGCTTTGGTGAATAACTTTAGTTGTTGAAAATGCATTGCATCCATGTTTATTGAAAACAGAAAAAGAAGGTCACTGAGCATAATATTAGAATGGATTTTGGAGGCTCACTTATACTGAAAAACACTCTGTGGAAAACAGTTCAGAATTATACAAAAATATTAGGACACCTGGGTGGCTCCAGTGGTTGGGTGTCTGCCTTCGGCTCGGGGTCATGATCCCAGGGTCCTGGGGATTGAGCCCCGCATGGGGTTCCTTGCTCAGTGGCAACCTCCTTCTGCTGCCTATACCTCCTACTCTGCCTGCATGTGCTCTCTCATTCTCTGTGTCAAATAAATAAAAAATCTTAAAAGAATTATTCAAAAATAATCATGAATGTAAGGAAATGTGCCCTCTTCTACTTCATGCTCTCCACATGACCCAAATAACTCCAAACAGAAGAGGAATGGTACTGGTAAATTTGTAGCTGAAGGTGAAGACATTCCAATTCATAATGAAAATTCTTATGGCCAATATGAACATTATCAATAGAGGTAGTTAGAACATGAATACCAATGCTGGTTCATAGATTTTGATATATGGAGCCATGAAATTTTCCTTGAACCTTTCTTGATTGCTAGATGCTTTTCTGAATGATAGTAGCTAGAGGTTCTTTAAAAGTGCATGGCCTTGGGGCGCCTGGGTGGCTCAGTGGGTTAAAGCCTCTGCCTTCAGCTCAGGTCATGATCTTGGGGACCTGGGATCGAGCCCCACATTTGGGCTCTTTGCTCAGTGGGGAGCCTGCTTCCTCCTCTCTCTCTGCCTGCTTGTGATCTGTGTCTGTCAAATAAATAAATACAATCTTAAAAAAAAAAAGTGTATGGCCTTATCAGTATGTTCTGTTTTGCTTTTGTATGTTTGTAAATAATGTATTTTTGTTTTTGTGTATTTAAAAAAAAATCTTCTTCCATTATCTGTAATTGCTATCTCTTCTCTGAAGCACCAAAAAATGATATTTATTAATTGACAGTAATTAGTGCTGAATATGTACACAGTTCAATGAAGCCTACAAGAAAAAGAAACAACTTAAGAAAGTTATTCAGCGTTAACTGCATATCAGTTCTGACTCTGTCACTTGTCAGTGTATCAGGGACATTCAGGAAGTAATTTATATCTATAAGCAGCAGCTTTCTCAACTTGTAAGAAAATAAATAAGAAAGAGGAGACTCATAGCACTCTTACTTGAAAGGAAGCATATGAGAAGAAAATGAAATAACACTGGTAGTTGCTCAACACTGAGTAGCCACGTAATAAAGTCAAGAATTATATCTTTTAAATTAAAAAAAAAGAATGCTATCTTTTAAAAATACTTATTATGAGCGATAGTGAAAAAACGTATCAATATTTTATTGTTTTCTATAAAACAAGTGACTAGATTTATAACTAAACATTTTTCTTTTATTTTGGGTAGCTTCTGATATATTTTTTTTCTCTTTTACATTGTTTTGTTTATATAGCTATACTTATTTCATGACATTTTGCTTCCTGCCTTTTGAATGTGGTGCTCTATCAGAAACACATTTACCTGTTACTCCCTGCTCTCTGGCTACACTGTATCCCTTGTAGTATAGATGTATTACATTTTGATCACTGGATGGGGCGAGCAAGTCAAGAGATTTATACTTCACTCATGCCTTGCCCAACACTCAGGTCCACTATCTTTTAAATCTGTCCACTTATCTCTCCTTACGCTTGTATCCCTCATTTAAGCCTTTTCATTTCCTTCGTATTTTACCTGAATGTTATAGCTGCTGCTTTACTGAGCTTCCTGTCTCAGATCTTGTCCCCTTTATTTCAATCACCACTCACCCTGTAAGCAAAATAGTCTCTCTGCCAAATTTTTCCTCTGTTTCCCTGAGCCTTTTCATTTTGGGTCTCAAGAAATGCACTGAAACTCACTGACCTCAAGAAAAAAACCCAGACTCTTTGAGGTTTTTATAAGGCCCTTTAAGATCCAGCCATCCTCTAGATGTAAATATAAATAGAGGCAAATCCATAAATATAAATAAATGCAACTCTACACAGATTTTTTCTTAAATATTTTATTTATTTATTTGATAGAGAGAGACAGCAAGAGAGGGAACACAAGCAGGGGGAGTGGGAGAGGGAGAAGCAGGTTTCCCACTGAGCATGAAGCCCCATGCAGGGCTCTATCCCAGGACCCTGAGATCATGACCTGAGCCAAAGGCAGACACTTGACAACTGAGCACCTAGGTGCCTACAGAATTTAACTTTTTAAAGAAATAGGTTAAAATAATTCAAATTTAAGGGGCACCCGAGTGGCTTAGTTGGTTAAATATCTGACTCTTGATTTCAGCTCAGGTCATGATCTCAGGGTTGTGAGATGGAGCCCTGTGTTGGACTCTGTGCCAGGTATGGAGCCTGCTTAAGATTCTCTCTCCCTCTGCCCTCCCCCCAACCCTCTTTCTTTCTCTCTCTCCCTCCCCCTGTAAAAATAATAAAATAAAATAAATAATTCAAATTTAAGATGGAAAGGCAAACATCCTTAAATATCCATTTAAAAAATAGTAAAATACTACTTTAAAAATACTAAAGAAGGATGTGCTTTTTGATACTACATGAACTAGAAGATTGGCTTAAACTTAAAACCATGTTATATTGGTTCAGAATAGATTAAGATTATTGTGATAGAATCAATCAATAAATAGAATAAAGTAGATATGAAAATTTAGTATGTGACAAAAACGGTAGTTTACAGTTTCAGGTTATGTTATCCATTTCTAAATAAATATTTGCATTCAAAGATTTTAGCATAGGAAGCACTATGAACATACGGTTATCCTTGATGATTTATTATTCAATTTTAAGACCTTTGAAATACTCATCTTTCTTAAACATTTCTAAGTGCTTATAGAAACATTATTACAGAGATACAAGTAAGTGCAACTGAAGAAGAGTAAGCCTGAGATAAAATGTTAAGCTTAAAGGAAAGCCCCACTTTTTCCCAAGGAAATGAGAAATCAGCATTTTGTAGAAATGAGAATTATAGCTATAAAATCTACTTTGGAGAAAAGTAAAATGTGTCGGTAAACATTCATAAATGCTTATTTGATCATTTCTCTTTATCTTAGGTATGAATGTGTACAAATACTTATGTTCCTTCATTTTTTCCAAATCTCACTCTGTTTCCCTGCTTGCCAAAGTTGACAGGTCCTCCATACCAATCAATCATTCTTAGTGAACACCTCTCCCTTCCCAGGATTGTCCAAGCATTTGGGTTTACATTATATTTGGAGGTAGACTTCTGGTCTCAGTCAGTCATGCTCCCTGCTGAGAGGCCCAGGCTCACATGGACCATTCCAACACTTGATACCCAGCTCCCTGCCTGGCAATCTTGGGATTCAAGAACATTCGTCATAGCCCCAGCTCTAAGCACCAGGCCTCATCCTTCACTTTTCTCCCCAGTTGTACTGAAATCCTTTCTTTGAGTCTGGAACAAAAAATATTTTGTTACCCTTTCCTCTATAAACACACATGCTCAAGCTGTAGAAATATACTACTGTCTTTTCTCTGCCAGAATATAGATGTTTAAAAATATGAAGTTTTAAAATAAAGAAGTCTATTTTCCCCTGGTAACTTAACAGCACATACACACACATACAGACACACACACACTTGAAACACAAGGTCATTCTTTTCCTTGTAAGTTCAGTCTCTGACTTATTTTAACAATCTATGTTTCTAATGAATTATTTGAGCATTATCTTATGAGAATAGAAATTTAAGATGACTTAGGATTTTAAAAATCTGACATTGAACTTTTTTTAGTCCTCATCTTGTTTGTTGGTTTGTTAAATTGCAATTGTCAAAGAGTATCTCATGGCTCCTCAGGAGGTTGATTTCACTTTTTTTCTACGCAAAGTTGGACATGGGCTGCTGAAGTGATTCTGGTTTTAGGATGAAAGCAGAGAGGGGAAAGTCATGTCAAGTCTAATGGCAAAATAATCAGTCTCTTTTTTACTAAAAGTACTTTTTTTTTTTAGAACTTTTATTTTATTTTAATTTTTTTATATATAATTTTTTATTTTTTATAAACATATATTTTTATCCCCAGGGGTACAGGTCTGTGAATCACCAGGTTTACACACTTCACAGCACTCACCAAAGCACATACCCTCCCCAATGTCCATAATCCCACCCCCTTCTCCCAAACCCCCTCCCCCCAGCAACCCTCAGTTTTTTTTTTTGTGAGATTAAGGTACTTAGGAAAGCCACTCTGGGAAATTGTTGGCCCTGTCAGGATTTTACTGGGTATCTTTTGTTTATAACTAGGGTGATAAAAAGATTGGAAAGGGAGAGAAGGATATAAAAAGGCAGATTCAGTTATACTCAATCTGCAGCTTTCAAGGAGAAAGTGTTGTTTTTATATTGAATAGCTTTTTCTACCATAACACAAAATTTATATATAGATTATTCTCCTTCTACTACCTCCCCAGGAAAGATGGTGGTAGAAGGGGTAATCTGATGGAAATGTCTGCTTTTTAGGGGAATAAGATGCAAAATGTGGTTCCCTACAAGAAGTGATTCCACAAGAAGGACATAACTGGAATTTCTGCCATGTGCTACCACTTTGGGCCAGAGACACTCTCATCAAAGTCTAAGCCAGAGCAACAACTACTAATGAACAGTGCCAAACTCTGACCAGGACAGAGAATTTGAATGGTGTATCTGGACCCCTGGCCTTATTATCTGGTTAACTTGTCCATTTTTCGTGTCCAATTCATTAACCTTTTAGTAACATAGAATCACATTTTACTTGACTGAATTAATTGGATTGGAAACTGGCATGAATCTTAGTAGGCAAGGCAACATAATTTCTATTTTAAACTCACATTTATCAGAGCAGCAGAAAATAGTACTGATCAAATTAAAGTTTCCTTTTGTACTGGATTGTGTCTAAGAGGCTTATCTTGTTCTACAGCAAGGTATGTGAGGGAAAGGCAGAAAACATGAGCTATAATCCTTGAGATGTCTAAGAGTAGCCCTTGAGATGTCTGTCAATCCAAATGGTCATCAATCACTGACCTTTTGTCTTTCTGTGGGCCCCTGTGGGTCTGAAAAATCTTCTCTACCAGGACCATAATACAGATGGTAGCCCATCTACAGATGGACCTACAGATCTACAGCTTTTCTAAGAACTGGCATCTGTGTTACCCTCAATGGCCTTACAGCTACTTACTATAGAAAGGCAATCAACTCTCTGGACTCTGCTTGGGGAATAGCACACAATCTTACTCTCTAGATCAAGTCTCCTTCCAAGTACTCCAATGTAGGAAAGTCTGTTTTCTGGTTGCCACAGAGATCCTGCTTTCTTTCATAGATAAAATCTGGTTCCCAATGGAACTTTATTTCAGTACCTTTTTTTTTTTTTTTTTTTTTTTTTTTTATGTTTCAAAGTTCTAGTTCTGTCATGAACGTAAGCTTATCTCAAAATCAGTCACGAAATGTAGAGTGGCTTAATTTTAGATCCTGTTGGTAAGGGTCATCTGTATCCTTCAACACTGCAGGCAAGCATGTTTATATAAACTACAGCTCCAGGCCGTAGCCATAACTTTTTTTTTTGCCCTAACTTTCTATTGACCATATTTCATAGGCTTGTGAGCCCCACACCTGCCCCAGGTTTCATGCAATTAACTTTGGTCTACTGCCATGCACACTGAACTTCGAATTCCATTACTCTGCAGGAAGCAAATCCTAGCTGCATCCAGACCCAGAGCCCAGCAGGCCCTGGCTCTAGTCCCTAATTACTAACTTAACCACTGTGATTTTTTTATTCCCTTTCTGATCCATGGAGATATTTTGCTTGTTTTGAGTTTACCATACCTTAATTATTTTCTTGTTCAAAAAAAAACAAAAAAAAATTTCTTTCTTTGTTGTACTTTTTAGAGCTGATGGAGAAGTTCGACATTAAGTTCAATTTGTCATCCTGATCCTCAGTCCCAGCTTTTTATGCTTCTGCTTATCTAACTTGTGAGAGTGAGTTTGATATTGTGCACATGAAAACCTAAGTAGGTGAATAAGTTAGCACTCCATCCTCTCCACAGCCCACCTGATGGCTGGGGTTAACTTTACTATCTTGCATGAGAAAAGAGCCTCTATCTACCTCATGGCTATTTCTGTCTCATTATTATAAATAAATCCTTTTCAAAGTAGTGGCTGTTGCGTGTTTTCACTATCTTCTTAACCATTTCAGAAAGAATTATGCATACAACAATACTGAAAAAATGTTTCTTTCAATGGGTTGAATTTACCATTTTATCTCAGATAGAACCCAATTTTAATCTCTGGACTTCACCATTGACATTGTGTACAGCAAGCCAAGAAAACAAAGAAGCTCAGAAACCTAAATGTTAGCAGTAGTCTTTCTGAAATTCTGTTAATTGCAATGCCAAGCTAATCCTGAACTTTGCAAGTTTTGTGACTACTGTTACCATTCTGTTTAGCATTTTAATGAAAATTTTAAGACAGCAAAATTTCATCATTTTTTCCTATATTTTAGTCAAAGACATTTGGGATATTAAGAAACATTTGCTAAACTGTGCAGGTCACTGCCTGTATGGACAATGTTGTACTATATAACATGCCATTTTTTTCCATTGTAAAGAACCCTTGTCTACATTTAGAATATCTAAATAGTTTTTAAATAAAGGGAAGTATCTGTTTGAGTGAAGTATGTTACAGTTGAGGGACCTAACACTTAGGCTGTCTTTTAACTAGCACACAGCTAAAAATTTATAGAGCCAGCACTTGAACCTAAAAGTTCTGACTCCAGATAGACTGCTTTTTCTCCTATACGCTACTTCCATCTATTGTGGCAGTTCATCAGCCAAAGAGGAAGTTTCCAGCCTGCCACTGAACTGGCAAATGCCATTTAATTAATTATTCATGTGTTCATTCAAAAAAAATTTTTTTTTTTTTTGGTTAAGCTCCTCTTACAGTTTAGTGATAAATAAAACCATGCAGGGGCAAAATACAGGAACTCAAAAGTTCCATGAAGAATTACTTAGTTATAATTTTAGTAAATATTTAAAACAGAAATGTAGGTTGCATGAGTATGAGAAAAGGAGACGTTAACTTGCTTTAAGATAAGACTCCTCAAGGAACACTTAGGTTAAGACCGTAATGACAGGTAAATACCTTGAGGAAACTGAGATTGCTTTGGACATAATGTCTGAACCGTCAATACAGATGTTGAACCCCTAACTCCCAATGAGATGTCTTTGGGAGATGATTAGGCCATGAGGGTGGAGTCTTCATGAATGGAAGTTGTGCCTTTATAAAAGAAACCCCAGAGAACTATCTCCTTTCTGCCATGTGAGGCAAGAACATACCAAGAAACTAGCCTTTATCAGACACCAAATCTGCCAGAACCTTTATCTTGGACCTCTCAGCCTCCAGATCTATGAGAGTAAATTTCTGTTGTTTATAAGTCAACCAGTCTAATAGTCTTTTGTTATGCACCCTTAACTAAGACAGGGATTTGTTCTTTTCAGGAAGAACAAATAACCTCATACAAGATCCTTACATATGAGGGGAGATCTTTGTACATTAGAAAAGAAAATGAAGTCCTGGGTTAGTGGACTATAATGAGTGAGGGGATAGGCTATGCTCATAGATAAAGCAAACCTCGGCTCCACATACAACTTCCAAAGAGCATTCACTTTATTGCTCCATGATGTAGATCTGCTTCCTAGTACCTAGGAACAGCGATTACCCAGAATAGCTATTTCCCCTCAGTACAGAGGGATTTTAAATTTCATATATAATTCACATCTTGCCATTGCAAACATTCCTATGTGAATGTCTATTGTGGTACCTAGAGATGGAGAAATGGGAACAGATAAATAACTTCACTGTAGAGTGTTGGAACATGGTAGAAGACTTAATTTCCTCTGCATTTCCATAGAGAGAGAATTCAAAAAGGAATAAAAATGAAGCTACAGTCCAAAAGAAGTATGGAAAAAAAAAAAAACACTTTGAATTAGAATGTTTTTAAACTATTCACTTTATAACCTGGCCAAGCACTAAAGTCCCAGCAATTTCCATAATCAGGGACTTGTAAAGGTGCCAGCTGCTGAAGGGGAATTTTTTTTTTCCTGTTTTCTCTTACAGTAAAACTATGGACCTTAGTTTTTAATGCCTCTTTCTCCCTGATAGTTTCCTCTGTGTTTGGGGGCCAGAAGTTTTTTAATTAAGTTACTTTTTATTGATAGTACCTGTTCTCTGAAGTCTAAAGTCTATGAATTTTGTAGGCCTAGCATTCATTCTTGTCACTATTAGGAATTCTAGAAAGAGAATTTTCTTTCAAGGATCACATTTCTTACATATTTCTAACCAGTTATTTTGCTTTGTTTAGGACTACTTTCCATGCAACAATTATATGTATATATTCATATACCTTTAAACTTTATCCATCATCCTAATTTTACAAAAGAACTATTTATAGCCTAATTATGCAAAATTATTAGAGATGCAAATGTCAGCTCAGCAAAGAATACTGTTTGACAAATGATTACAAAGTCACCTATTAACTGGATGAGAAAGTGATAAAAGCAGGCACCTATTAACAGTCCATCTCTATCAGTACCATACATATGAAGAACTTATCCTGAAATAGAAAAATACTAAAATAGTTTATGAGTGAGTGTTGCACACAATACATCCATCTGGCACTTTGGAAAGTGACACAAAGCCAAAGAGAGCTGATACTGCCACTTTAGCATACCACATTCATCTTCACTAAACAATATCAAAGTCCAAGCTAAGCGATAAGAGATTACTTCCCATTAATGTAAGAAAATACAATCATGCTCACAAAATGCGTAAGAATAGACTGATTCTTCCATTGTCACGCTAACTTCTGTATTTCATGACTGTGTATTTCATGACTATTTTGACATTAACTCTGACCTAGATTTTCCAGTCTCAGGGTAATTCTGAACATACCCATTTATAACCATTTCCTAAGTCTCTGTCAAAATAACCTAACATTTATTGAACACTTATTACATGCTAGACAAGTCTTTCCCAAAGTGTGATACTTTTACCTCATATAATATACTATTCGGTTTTAGATAGAACATACCTATACCTTAAAAAAAAAAGTATGAATTACTTACTTTAGTGTATATTAGAAAATACAGCTGGCATCTAAATAATAATCTAAGTGATAGACATTTGGCAATGACTGTGATGCTGTATTTTTTCATCAGGAGGGATAGAATGAATGCTTGCTTCACCTTTAATTAGGTCAGAATCAATATATCCTCAGTGCCTGCATTCATTAATTCAAGAAAGCTTTCTTACAGTTTTTGGTATTTGTTGTGATTCCTTGTTTTGATTTGCTTCTTCATAGGGTCCCATTAGCAATATGTCAAACTTTCATTGCCTATCTTTAATACTTGTCATTTTTATTTTTTTCATTTCTTTTTAAATTTTTTACATGCTAACTATTGTAAGGCATAATAGGAGACTCTCAATGATCTCCACCTCTGGATATTCTTCATGCTTCCCTGGAAGGTGGGCTAGATCTAGGGACTTCTAATAAAGGGAATGCACCAAAAACAATAAGATGCCACTTCTGGGATTAGGTTATAAAAAGACTGTGATTTCCACCTTCCTTGCCTTCTTTCACTCTCATTTGTTCACTTAGGGAGACCCACCTACCAAGGGATTAATGTCTCAAGAGTGGCCAAAAAGGGATCTGGGATCTGCAATAGGTAACAGGAATACGCCTGAAAGCAGACTCTCCCCTCCCAAGCCTTGAGATTGAATTTGCTCAGGATGACATCTTGGTTTCAGCCTTGTAAGAGACCCTGAGCTAGAGGCATCCAGTAAAACTGCACACAATTTCTGTCTTGCCCATACTGTGAAATAAATATTTTTCTGTTTGGAACTGCTACATTTTGGGCTGACCTACTATGCATCAGTAGGAAATACAGGCATGAGTATTGTCTTGCATTTTTTCTACATTTCACTTCTAAATATTTTTATTTTGTTTCTAGTTCTTTCTCCATGCTCAAGTAGCTCATATCAAGGTTTTTGTAATGACGATTTATATTATTCTTTCATGTTTTTGTCATTTCCTTAATTCCTTTAGTAATTTTGCAGGTTAAAGTTTTGTTTTAAGTTATGACTTTAATGTCATCTATAAAAATATTTTGCTCCTTATTCTTTGTGTAATGGACATACGTAGACTTTGATCTTCATTTTCACTGAGTGCTCATTTTCTGTAAAATTTGTTTTCATGAACTTTCTAAAAGCACGTTCACGGTAGCATTCCTAGTTTTGTAGAGCTCTAACTTCTTTTGTTTTCATGTAGAAGGGAAAAAATATTGCAGCCTGCTTTCTGGGCTTTTCTTGCCTTTGTTCCCTTCCCATCTGTACCTTTTTCTTTTCTCTATCTCTATTCTCCCCTATCCTGCTCAGTTTTTGTTCCAGTTCCAGAGTTTCTTCTTGGTATAAGGCCATGTCCTGGGAAAAAAGCCCTGATTGGTCAGTTTTGAGAGTTTACAGACCTTAGATTGGTCTTCTGTCCTTACTGATGTCCTATGTACTCATGCACGATCAGAGTGGGGGAAAAACCTTTAATTTCAATGACCATTCTCAAATTAGGCCAACAACCTTTCTAGTAAACTCCTCTTGGTTATTTTCGGGGTTCTCCTGTTTGCAGTCTGTAACACTCCAAATTGTCTTCCTCTACTTTCTGATACCAAATAAATTGTGTGTAACTTGGGTGGTTTTTCCTTACCGCCTGTGTTTTGAGGTTTATGGTGATAACTTGTACCTACATTTGTTGTGTCAATGGCTTTTTGATTTCTGCTAAATAGCTTCTTTTTACATTTCTATGTGGGATTCCAAGAAATTAAAAATCTCTCTCTCGACATCACAGTCATTGTTCCAAAGTCTGTACAGATTGTGCATCCAAACCCCATCTGCTATCTCTATGATCAAGAACATGCATTACAAGAGGAGAGGTGAAGTATAGGATAAAGTGGAAGGAAGATAAGTTTGTTACAGTGGGACCTATTTTTTAGGTCCCATAAAATATGATACCTAACAATTGATACAAATTAGCTGTAAGATCCCTCTTCTCCTGACTCCTCTGGTTAAATTCCCAATGGCCTACCTATTGCTCAGTGAATATGTTCTATCTTCCAAATGAGTCTGTTGATAATAGAAAGTTAATTTGTTTAGGCACACAGATTTTAAGAATGTCATGGAAGGGGGGGCGGGGAAGTATATTAGCACTTTTTTTTTTTTTAATTGACAAGAATGGACTGCTTAAAGTCCCTTACAGGAAAATCAGGATTCCCACATGCTTTTATTATAATAGGTGGAAGAGCACAAAAGCAGAAATTACCATTTCAGAAATAAAAAATATATATATAATAAAAAGGAAAACTGGAATCCCTAGTTGTTTTTCCCCCTGATCCCTTTATTCCTTGTTATGAGATTATTTAAAAGAGTTAGTAATGTTATCGAACAAATATTTAGCTGTTACACTGCATTTCCTTAGGTACTCTTTCTTTTATGATAATGTGGCACAGAAATGGATACAGCATTCAATTACCAAAGTCAAAATGCATGATTGAGTGCCCCTCTAGGCAGCAGTCCATGCCCCTGGAAGAGACCTGCTTTCTAACGACTTTTTTCTCTCTCTGTATTTATGAGCCACTGCTCAGAATAGGAAACATATTTGTGAATCCCGTAAGAACTGGCAGGAATGAGAAGGGGAGAATTTGTGGCAACAAAAATGGAATACGCTTGTTTTAAAGCCAGGTCTGCTCTTTTAATTGTACAAAAAATAAAATAAAACAAAATAAGACTACAAGTGACACAATGCCTTATAATCTAGGCTGACTGCATTTTCATCTAAAATGCTCCCTAACGGGGCGCCTGGGTGGCTCAGTGGGTTAAGCCGCTGCCTTCGGCTCAGGTCATGATCTCATGATCTCAGGGTCCTGGGGTCGAGTCCCACATCGGGCTCTCTGCTCAGCAGGGAGCCTGCTTCCTCCTCTCTCTCTGCCTGCCTCTCTTCCTACCTGTGATCTCTCTCTGTCAAATAAATAAATAAAATCTTTAAAAAAAAAAAAAAAAAAAAAAAAAATAAAATGCTCCCTAACAATCACATCTATGTTACAAACAACTTTTATTTCCAAAGTCAGTGGACTTAAAAGCAAGTCAGGTGTGTTTTAAATACATGCCTCACACACACACACACACACACACACACACACATATATATAAAACACACATAATAATATGAGTGTGTCTATGTGCACATACTCAAGCATATATGGCTATATGTCTGAAAAAGATGAAAGAGAAGAAATGAAACAGTGAACCCATTAGAACACATTTGATATTCAGCTGCTGAGAAATCTGCTTTGATACCTTTAAAGGAAATAAAAAATAATAAAAAATTTTAAAATATAAATTATAAAATACAAGTTATAAAATAATAAAAAATATTAAACCTAGTTTCCATTTGAACAACTGTTATTTCACAAATCTTGAGGAAAAACTATATCTATAAAGATATTACAGAATTTTATTTTTATGTTTATTTTTCACTGAACTCAGGAAAAGGACAAGAGAACCACAATACTATGTAACTGAACAACTTCTGTTGGTAGAAACATATTTAAATCCCTAAGGTTTTTGCTATGAAATCAAGCAAAAAAAAAAAAAAAAGATTAAGTATTATCCAATGTCAGTATTAATGATCTCTTCACTTTCTAATCACTGTAGTTGCAAAATTAATAACAATAGCATAAAAAATAGAGGGCTTGCTCATTAAGTACAGAGAGGAGTAGAAAATTTTATCTAAGGATAAAATGCAAATAGACATTGCAACATATTGACAATTTTGAAAATTCATATTTGATCTTCAGTATATAAAATACCTGACATTTCTATTTTTGACAGACAATTTGATTTATAAGGCCCCATGTCAAACATGCACATACATACACAGAAATGCTGCTGTATAATAGTAAGTGCTCATTAAATATTTGTGAAACTATCTAAATTATAGCACCTACATTCTTGAAGAGATATTTATAATCCAATAAAATATTTTTAAGTCCTTGCTGTGACAAACTTGTATAAGGAAACAAATGTTATACGTGTTATCCATAATAGTCAAGACATAGAAACAACCTAAATGCCCATCAATGGATGAATGGATAAGTTAAACATGGTACATACACACAACTGACTATTTCAGCCCTGAAACAGAAGGAAATCCTGTCATTTGTGACAACATAGATGAACCTAGCAATGTTATCCAACAAATATTTAGCTGTTAACAATGCATTTCCTTTACATTATGCTGGCAGATATAAGTCAGACACAGAGAGATAAATACTACATGACACCACTTATATGAGAAATCTAAAATAGACTCATAGGAACAAAGGGTAGAATGGTTCTTGTTCCAGGATAGGGGTAGGAGAAAATAGGGAGTTATTAATCAAAAGATACAAAGTTTCAATTATACAAAATACATTATGTCCTAGAGGCCTGCTGTACAGCATAGAGCCTAAAGTTAACAATATTGTATTGTATACTGAAAAATTTACCAAGGCGTTAGATTATATGTTAAGTTTTCTTATCATAAAAAATTAATAAGTTGGAGGTGCCTGGGTGGCTCAGTGGGTTAAAGACTCTGCCCTCAGGTCAGGTCATGATCCCAGCGTCCTGGGATCGAGCCCCACATAGGGCTCTCTGCTTAGCAGGGAGCCTGCTTCCTCCTCTCTCTCTGCCTGTCTCTCTGCCTACTTATCTCTGTCAAATAAATAAATAAAATATTTTTTAAAAAATTAATAAGATGGAGAGGATAGGAGGAAATTTTTGGAGGTGATGAACATGTTTATGGAATAGATTATAGTCCTGTTTTATAGGTGCATACTTATCTCCAATTTCATTAAGTTCTATATATTAAACATGTATAGCTTTTATATGTCAAACACATCTCAATAAACTGGGGAGCCTGCTTCTCCCTCTGCCTGCCACTCTGTCTGCCTGTGCTCACACTCTCTCTCTCTGACAAATAAATAAATAAAATCTTTAAAAAAAAAAAAGAATTGGAGAAAGAATCCACATGGATGACTACATTGCAGGTGATTCAAAAGTACAATAATTTTAATATCAAAAGATAATCTTTGTATATTTTAATAAATTCTTAAAATCATGTTATGAAAGTAAAAAAAGAACATTTATGTCTCCTTATTTATATTTCCTTATTTTTCCTTTTCCTAAAAAAAGTCTACAGTTTCAATTAGAATCTAACGTTTATTAAGTTAAAAATGAGACAGGACGCTCATTTTCACCATTCTTACTTAATATAGTACCAGAAGTCCCAGCCAGAGCAATCACAACAATAAATAAATAAATAAATAATAGCATCAGACTTAGAAAGGAAGAAGAAAAATTGTTTCTATTTGCATATGACATGATTTTATATATAGAAAATCCTAAAGACTCTACCAAAGTGGTGCAATCTAATCAATGAAATCATTAAAGCTACAGAATACAAACTTAAAAAACAGAAATCAGTGTGTTTTTATGCATTAACAATGAATTATCTGAAAAACAAAATTATCCTATTTGCAATAGCAGCAAACAATAAAATACTTAGGAATAAATTTAACCAAGGAGGTGAAAAACCTCTATGTTGAAAACTACAAAATTCTGATGAAAGAAACTGAAGAAGGCACAGATAAATGTAAAGCTATTCCTTATCCACAGGTTGGAAGAATTAATTTTGTTAAAATTTCCATACTACCCAAAGTTATCTATAGATTCTATGTAATCTCCATCAAGATTCCAACAGCATTTTTTACAGAAGTCAAACAATCCTGCAATTTATATGGAGGGATAACCACAAAAGACCTTGAAAAGCCAAGGCAATCATGAGAAGAAAAACCAGGAGTCATCACACTTCCTGATTTCAAGCTCCATTATAAAGCTATAGTAATAGCTGTGCCAGTAGCATAAAACTGTATGCTACTGGCACAAAAACAGACAAACCAGTGGATAAGAATCAAGAGCTCAAAAATAAACCCAAGTATATACATTCAACTAATATGTTATTTAGTAATATTTACTCTCATTTGTTAAAGATAAAAATCTTAATTTTTTTCAAATTTATTAAACTATATTGGGTTCTGTTTTAACAGAATCATTGAAGGAAGTCCTTTCCTACAAACTGTCCTTTTTTTTTTTTTTTTTTTTGGTCCTCAAATATTTCTGCAGTGCCCTTTGGGAGGCCACTCTTTCTCGGTTTCCATTTCGTGATTGTATAAAAGAAGGGATTATACCAGATAATATCTAATTTTCCTTTTGAGTCTAGATTTTAATTAAAAAACCCTGCCCATTATCTCATTATGTTTCTCTTCACATATGTTCTTTCTACATATTTCTACAGCTGCCCATTTTGTTCCTTCTTGGACCATACTACTCCACACCTTTTTTTTTTTTTTTCCCATACCTTATTTTAACAGTCATTGCAGTAAGATCTACTCAGCCAATTTGGAGGACAAGAAATAAGCATATACTACATACACTAAGTAATGTTTCCTTTAATTAATGATTATCAAATAATTTTGATTGCTGTTGTACAAAGACGTAAGAACTGGTTTAAGCTATAAAAATGTTCAAGGAAGCAGTTTATCATAATAGTTGAGGGCATGAGTTTTAAAGTTAAACAGTCTTCAGATTAAGTCCAGTTAAATGCTAATTAAATGCATGTTTTGGGGCCAGTTAAACCTAAGGCCTATTTTTCTTAACTAAAAAAGTGAAATAAAATCGTACTAATTAATATAAGATATTGCTTATGAGGTATACACAGTGACTGCTCAGAACGTAGAAATCACTTTATAAATAATAGCTATTGTGAGTTTCATGATCAAATTGTGACTATGTTGTAGTTTCCTTCTTTTTCAGTTCATATATAATATAGTTGTAAGTGGACTGTTTCTTGCAAATGGGTGCCAAACCAAACTGAGTCCCATTGATTTGAACATCACAAGACTATATTTGAAATATGAAATATGAAATATTTAAAAAATATAAAACACTAATATGTGTGTGTATCTTCAAATTAAGTGAAAACCATTGCATTACAATTTCAGTAATATGAATCAATCATTTATAATTATTTTTTAAAATATAATTTCAAAATATTTTATGTGAGTTTGAAATTAACTGTTCTCTAATTGCTGAAAATAAGGCTTTAATTAAGCTTTTCTCTGACAATTTTCAGATGAAAAGGTTTAGCAAGTAGTCAATTGATCCACATGAATAGTATGTATCAGTGTAACGAATCCGGGTAATACTCAAAATAGTTTATGGGGTACCTAGATGGCTCAGTAGGTTAATTGTCTGCTTTGGACTCAGGTCATGATTCCAGGGTCCTGGGATTGAGTTTCACATTGGGTTTCCTGGTCAGCAGGGAACCTGCTTCTCCCTCTCCCTCCACCCCTTACTTGTGCTTGCTCTTGCTAATGATCTCTCTCTCTCAAATAAAAAAATAATATAAGTAAAACAACAACAAAATGAAAATACTTGTCAATATAGACTCCTAGCAGCCAGTTATTAGCAACAATACGTTCGTATCAATGCATACAAACTGGATATCCTTAAATATTACAGATATGTATTTCCTCATCTCTCATTATCACTCACCACTCATACTACTCACCAGTTGTATCACAATCCAGTTTTTGTTTTTGTTTTTGTTTTTTGTTTTTTTAAGGTTGGAAGTCGTATATACTTAGGCTCCCTTACCTCATGCTACACTTGGAGATAAGACAAACAGATATCCTGGTATACCAAGGTGACTCAGTCAGTTAAGCCTCTGACTCTTGATTTCAGCTTGGGCCATGATCTCATGGCCATGAGATCCAGCCCTGAATCAGGTTATGTGCTCAGCACTGAGTCTGCTTGAAATTTTCTCACTCTGCCCCTACTCCCATCACCCCTCTCAAAAATAAAATAAAATAAAGACAAATAGATGGCCTATCCACTCGAACCTATATTATGTTAAGACTAGTAAATTATGCAGGATCCTTTCAGAAAATAGCATAATCACATTTATAAAAAAAAATTATAAGGGATAGTGAAGAACCATGAAACTAGTAATTGCCGAGAAGCTACAACCTCTGGGTCTGAAGAAATTGAGGACAAGCAGTATCCAGCATCAGGACGGACAGTTTTATAGGGAGGGCTATCTTCAGAGGGGCAGGGATATTTCATGGAAATAACAGCTTGGAGCAACCTCCTAGGGAAGGATCCAGGGTACATAAAATCCTACCTTTTCCCTCTCTTCTTCAGATCTCTTGCCATGTCTTCTTATTGGCTGAACACTATATGAACCAGAAATCAAGTGGGCTTGTTCTCTTTCACAGCATCCATAAAGTTCAGACCCTTAAAGAAAATGCAGAATGGAGGTCATTGGAGAATAGATCTGGAAGGACAGAAAGCAAGCACTTAATAACAACTAGCTTGTTTTTTTCTTTCTTATTTTCCTAACAAATATTTAACACTGAGACCCAATGGAACTAAAGATGGTTTCCACCCAGGTTGTACTCTGATTTAAACCCTAACAAAAGGGCCAATCTCTACCAATGGAATTGAAAATGATACCATCGGTCATCAGATTCTGCTATAGAAATTTTTCCCTGAGAAGAGTTAAATTTCTACTGTTCTTAATATTTAAACATTTACATCATATATTAATCTAGGCTTCAGACTGACACTGGGAGAGTTAAAAACTTAGATCTTCCAAATTACTACAAAGATGTATTTTCCTTAAATCAGAAAGAGCTACTGCACACTTTGAATTGAGAAGGCACATTCAGTGCTCACATGAGTAATTGGCCCTGATGCTACCAGCTGAGTGCTCTTATGAATTATAATAAAATATTATTAATTCCAAATGAGAATAATCACTTTGCTGACATTTATTATTTAATGTCAGTCACTGACTCCATACTTTGCCCTGTAGGGAAACAGCTACAGATTGCAGAAATAGTCTGCTAGAAAAAAAAAAAAGTTCCAAGATACAAATAGTGGAGTTAATGGAGCAGGAAAAATTTTCAGTACCCTGTGAACACAGTAACCATCTCTCAAGAACAGTGGTAGCTAAATATTTTTTAGGAGGCCAGGCACTGCTGGGCTTGGACAAAATTGTTTATCAGGGGGGGAGATAAAGTAAATACACCTGGAATTTCCCAAATAAAAAGAATCCACTCCCTGTGAGGTCCATGGAGTGCAGGAGTGATGTTACTAAAGACAGTATAAGAATGAATAGGAAAATCTAGAAATTAGCTAAGCGAATGGGGTGTTACAGGACCATTCTGCTTGTGGTGAATAAAAGTGTATTTTATAATGATAACCAGATAATTCTCCACAGTATCCAAAAATCTCACAGTAAAATCATATGAGAATAACATCTCTGAATCTCATGCATACCCTCAAACAATTGGTGTGAGGAAGGCCAGGGGATCAGACTAAAACATCAAGGAACCGGTATTGATGATCTGCTGTGAGGAAGATCCTTCTACACCTGCTGCTCCAATATACCAATACTATCATTTTCTTTAAAGCAGTATGCATTTTATTTCCTTCTTAACTACCTGATTCTAGAAAATCCACGCCAGAAAGTTTGGGAAACGAGAAAAGGACTTCATGTCAAATACTGCATATTTGATTGAACTTCTACTACCAAAATGAACTGAGCTGTATTACGTCTTATGCCTCAAACTCTGAACCCTTCTTAGAGGACCTTAGAGATTCATCATTCACCCAGTGACATCACTCTGAATTAGGAGTTTTCTCACAGAAGGGATAGCTTTATTGAAAAGCCTCTTAGGCCACAAGTGATCAAATATTCAAGAATTGCCCAGAAAGGCCAAAATCCCCCTTGGGCCCTCCTAAGGGCTCAAAGCCTTCATTTTCCTCCTGTCTATTCAACTTTGAAAAATGATCAACAGAATAGGAATCAACCCTTACTAGGGTAAGACATTGAGGAATCCTGTCTTCTTGATCTTATGACCACTGTGAAAAAGAAAAGAATTCCGTAAAAGGAAAACAGAAACGTCTGCTTTCAACAACCTGAACTTTTCTAAAATTTACATCAGGAGGGGCTTAGTGCTGAAATTTTAACTACCAGAAGGAACTATTTACTGGATCCTGATTTACAGGATCAACTTCTGACAAAGAAATCTTGTGTAATCTAGTAAAAAAAAATAATAGCAATAGTAGAAAGAAATATTCTGTAATCTAGCAACTATGTAAACATATGCCATGTCTAAATCCTGACTGCAGCCACAAGAGTGGAATCCTGTCGGGAAGCAATCAGAGGGATCTAGACATCCATTCCAATGAAAGCCCAAATAGAAGCTAAATATTTAGCATCAGTTCAAAGGACAAATAGGAAATGCAGTAATGTTGTTGCTGTACCAAGTGTGGATATAGGGAGCAAACTAAAATATCTACTTGTTTGAGTAAAAGCAATTTTTTAAAAGCATTAACCAAAATCTTCCTAAATTTTTAAGACCTGCACAACAAGAATAATAAAAGCTTGCTAAATCACAATTAACACTTTCAGTGACTGACTTATCCATACTTGTGTTTTTAGATTTCATTGTCACCAAGTTTTCCAAAACCTATCCTCATAGCCAGGTAGAATTCCTGCACCTAAAGGTACCTTAGCGGGTATCTAATGTTACTAGTTCTCATGCTTCACTATGCATCAGAATCAGTTTAGGAAATTAAAAGAAATGGCACCCTGGCTCCACTCCTGGAGGTTCTGGTTCAGTGGCTTTGGGATGAGGCTGGTCATTGGTATTACTTTTTGTATTCCTGAGATAATTGGATTACAAAATGAGGAATGATAACCACTGGTCTAGTTGAACCTGAGTCACCCACTTTGTAAGAGAGGGACTAGGGAAGTGATGTGATCCACACAAAACCTCCATGAGTCGGTAGAAAGAATGCCGGACTTATGGTCAGAGATATGGGTTAGAATCATGGCTCTCTTGCTGAATAATAATGTGAAATTGAGCAAATCACATTGACTCTAAGTTTCAGGATGCTCATAAGGAAAAATGAAAAAGAAAATGCATGCTTGACTTATTTCACAGGGTTGCTGAGAGGATTATCATAAAATTAAGCAACATAAACTATGTAAAATTACTTTGTAAAATGTAAAGTACTACAAACTTATTAGGGATTGCTGCTATGTGTAGCAGAGGCAAGACTAGAAGTTTCTGTTATCTTCTAGTTCTGCAACTTATCAAACCATTCTCTTTTTATATCAGTGGCTGCATTAAACTACTACTTATCAGACATTATATGAATCAGTGCATAGTATTAACTAACTTATCCCCATGCGGTGGAAATTAATTTTCATAATCATGACCTAGATGTTCCATGAGTTCACTATTCAAAGTATGGTTGGTCCAAGAACCAAAAGCATTTTGGTATCACCAGACAGATTACTAGAAATGCAAATCTCATGCTTCACCTCCGACCTGCAGACTCCCCATCTTCAGCTTAATAAGCTCTCCAGGTGATCTGAGGCACATTAAAATTTGAAAACTACTGTTTTACAAAATCTCAAAATGTCTTTGGCATGATGAAACTAGGTTCAGTGCCATTTGAGTGATTCTTTTTCCATTTTAATTCTTCAAAAATTAGAAAAGCAGGTAATATATATGTGTGTATAAAGAAGTGTGATTTTATCTGAAACCGTTGGATTAAGCAAATGTCCCTTTTCTCTGTTTAAGCTGAACAAAACATTTATTACATTAATTTAATCAAACTCTCTTTAGATTTGTCTTTATAATAACCAATTCTTAGTAGCAATTTAGATTCATTTGATAATCATTATTAGGTCCTGTGGAGGCTTAGGGATTCAACATTCTCATTTTAGATGAGATTTTTGTGAATAGAAGTGATTAGACTCTATATGATCAAAATTGCTCATTGACTAATACTTGCCTTTCTCCCATTCTCCAAAGCCACAGGCTCATTTTATCCAGCCCAGGTTGAAACTAATTTGTGATTCTAAGGGGTGACCAAAGCATGCAGCTTATTATTTGGATTACATTTTCTTAGGGAAGATGTGTCCTTGGTGATTTTAATTCAATCAGAATATTGCAATTTGGAAAGATTTAAAAGAGGAGAATATGGTCTCATCATTTGGAATTTAAAAAACAAAAGGAAAGAAAAGAAGTAAGGAGTTTTGTCTTTTTTTTTTTTTCTTCAAGGATGCTATGTTCCAGTTAATTACCCTGTCTTAAGTCATTCCCTAGGCTCTGCACAAATTAGAAATATCTGAATGGAAATTAAATAAGGTGAAATCTTAACAAATGGCAGTTACAACAGTTACTCAGTCATCATACAGACTCTGCATGCTGAGTGACTGGAAATTTTCCTGCAAACCCAGATTTCCCTCCACATCTAATTGGGGATAAATTGGTGCCTATTTATAGTGGACCTATGAATAGACGTCAGTCCAAAAGTGTCATTGACTTGAGGTATATTGCAAGAGGCTTATGATGAATTTGTTTCTACAAAAGGTAATGATTCTTGAAAAGTGTGGCCACGAAACGTGAACAGGGCAACAAGATGTGGCAGGAAAGTTGTTTCTAGAATGTCCTTTAAACCCTTTGGGAAATGAGCCAGCAGCAAGGAAATTCAAAGTGATCCACAAGGCTTTGGCAGAGGAAGGGGAATAGAAGCTCCCACTTTGTGCAACTGTCAATTTCACTTTGAAAAGTCTAAGGAGAGAATCTAAGGCAGACAAGGTAAAAGCTTGTTCAGGAGGATGAATTTGTTTGAATAAATTTCACCCTCCACTTCCACCCCAAGGAAAATACTGATTGTTAGCTATTAAACATAGGAAACTAGTCAATATTTGTGGCGTAGTTCTCTACGCCAGAATTAAATAATGCAAAATGCACAGCTTTAGTGCTAGAGGTGACATAACCAGCTTTGAATAGAGCCAGGCCTGTTTTACATTAATTCATGTGAGTCTGTATCATGCCCTATGTCCTTTTCAGTTAATGAAAAAAACTTAGCTTACATGGAGCTAAGTTTTTTTCCACTTTCTGGAGAAGTAGTTCATGCTAAGGCAACAAGAAATGCTCATTGGAACATTCACCAATATTGTCACTCCATGTTCTCTATGAATCTTTCAGTAGCAATATTTCTCCCTGTGATTCCCTATCCCTGTTCCAATCATAAGGACTCCTCTCTGTCAGAGATTTAGAATCATCCTGTACAAACACATTCTTTATGGCTATGAGTGTGTTCCTCCTCAGTTTATGGACAAAGATGATCTATCGAGTGTAGTGCTTGGGGTTGACAGAATGGACATTTACCATTGGCAATAAAAAACTCTAAACTGCTCAGAAGTTTCCCTGAAGTTGGAAAAGTTTCTACAAGTTTTCACTTGTCAGTAAATACTCTGTATTATGGGTCACTTAAGAGGTTCTAGGTACAGTTCCACTTTAACTAGGTAGGTTTCACAGACCACAAAAACAGCTAAGTATTCCAGCTTCAGGCAAACTATAACAGAAAAAGAATCAAACAGGTTTTCATTTCTATTCCTGGTTCAGGCACTTACTTACAAAATATCCTCAGATCCTTTAATATTCCCACTTATACGGGCACCTGGGTGGTCCATTTGGTTAAGCATCAGACTCTTGGTTTCTGCTCAGTTCATGATCTCAGGGTTGTGAGATCGAGTCCTGTGTTGGGCTCCCTGCTCATCATGGAGTTTGCTTGAGAGTCTCTCTTGCCCCTCACCCTGCTCATGCCCTCTCTCTCTTAATGGATAAATAAAATCTTTAAAAAATAATAATATCCTCACTAAAAAAATTTTCACTGTGGTGTGTGACTGCAATAAGAAAATGAAACAATATAACACATCTAGAATAGTGTCCAGCAGACAATAAGTTTTTCAATAAATGTCATTTTTACTTTTCTTATTTAAAAAAGTAGTTCATAGTACTTTCAAGATGATAGAGAGATATAAGTTACAACAAATAAACACAACATAAAGGTAGGCTATAAATACAGAGTAAAGGGTACATGGGAATGCCCATATGCTATCTGTGATTGATAACTCTGATCCCATCGAAGTTGATTTGAGGCTCTAAGTCAATTTTCAATATACCAAGTATTGTTGAAAAGTGGAGTGTTGCCCAGACCCAAGCTATGTGTCCAGATTTGTTCTAGAACTTCTGTCTGTCAATTCATATGTCTAGCATCTCATACACTTTGGAACTATAAAAGCTGTTGCTCTTGGAGAATAAAATTAAATTTTGATCTGGAAATTTTTAAATCAGTCGCACATTTATCCCATGACTAGCCAACATCTTGTGGGACATATGGATATAACAATACCTCAGCTCTTTTGAAGCATTGCATACTCAAACACAGCATATGCCAGCACAATGTAGCACGTATATCTTCTGAAACTCTGATATTCTGCCTCTAGGTATCAAGAGAGCCATACTAGTGGCCCCAGTAAATACTAGAATACTGCTAGACACTTGGGAAAGAGTTAGCTACTGCCCTGAGACTTGCCCCGAGACTTTGGATGGCTTACCTGCTCCCACAACATTCCCAAGGAAATGCTACATATATCCATGATCCAGCAACTGGAACTCATTTGTGCTTCTAAACTCCTGTCCTGGCACTAGTGCTAGAGTCTGTTTTCATTGATTAGTGTCTGTGTTGTATTTGTTATTAAGTAGTTGTGTCACTTATTCATCTGTGTCTAGGTCTTTGTCCTAACTTCTCTCTAATATAGAACAGAACAACACCAGTAACTTATTTCCTGCCACAAATGCTTTGAATTCTGCTGCTCCCATTCCTTCTGCCATTCCACTGATCCTTGACAAACATGGTATTGAGAGAGTCTGATAATAAATCTCATCTTTTCGATCCTCAATTTTATCTCCTTATAAGTCTCTTTGGACCCTTCTTTCCTCATATAGGAAGAGTTCTCTGCCTTCTGCCTTGTCTCTGTTAATATCTCTGACTTTTTCCAGTCACCTGGATTCTGACTTATTTATTCTATTTTTCCCATCCTTCAAAGACGATCATTAATCTAGTCACTCCAGAATGCTCCCAGCTTTTGAGAACCGAAATTTGGATTTGCTCTATAACTCTATTAAATTTCTGTGACCCTTAAAAACTACCCTTCCCTCTTATGCTTTCTATTTCACTGGTTTTTAAATAACTGTAACTCGACAAAATATAACCTCCTCAAATTGTTTGTATTTATTATAGAATTATTCAATATTAACAAACTGAATATGAAATTATTCAATTTATGCAAACTAAACTTTCCTATTAGTAAATAAACCATTTATTTATTCCCCCAGGGTGTGGAAAAAGGCCATAAGACCTTGACACAGTCTCTGAATTGGTCCATTAAATATTGTGTAGGGAGGATGACCTCTCTTCTTCCCCAGTGATTACACAGCCTCTGAGATCAATTCTGGTATGAGGTTTCTTATCAGAGAAATGTCCAGAGCCTTCAACAGGAGACTTCAAGTTTAGAAAAGTAGAAGGACCTCATGCATCCTATAGTAGGAGTAATACTTACTTACTTACCTAAGTAAGTAATACTTATTTACTTACTTAATACTTATCTAAGTAAGTAATACTTACTTACTTACCTATACCATACTTACCTATAGTAGGAGTAAGTAATATTGAACTATGGAAGCACAGAGATCTTAAGCCCTTTTTTGATGAATCGCATTCCTTTGTTTTCACACTTGTTATGATTTTATATGCAAAGTAACTAATCTTAATTTACTGATTCTAAATATGGTTAGCAAACATGTTAGCATAACGACTCCTCCCATCTGGCATTGGTTTTCTGAATATACAAGTTAGGGACTCTTAATATGTCCATGTTGATATAATGCTATAGCTAAAAGAGATAGAGTAATTCTAATTAATCACTTAATCCTTCTAATTCTCCCCATTTGGCTAACTCACTAGCCTGGTCTACCTCAGTCTCAACAATTAGTAAGTCATTAAGTGATACCAAAGGAAATCATACCTACTGATGTATTGCAATTTGAGCTATAATAGTTCTTTTCTGGCTTTGCGATTTATGTCATAAGACAAATTATCTTTCTGTGCATTTAGGCACAGAAAGAATAAAATAAACATCCATTATAAAATGTTCAATGAGGTGCGGCTGGGTGGCTCAGTGGGTTAAAGCCTCTGCCTTCAGCTCAGGTCACGATCCCAGGGTCTTAGGATTGAGCCCCACATTGCACTCTCTGCTCCACAGGAAGCCTGCTTCCTCCTCTCTCTCTGCCTGCTTCTCTGCCTACTTGCGATCTCTGTCTGTCAAATAAATAAATAAAATCTTTAAAAAATAAAATAAAATAAAATGTTCAATGATTTATTTTCCTTTCAATCTCTAAACCTCACCTAAAAATTGGCTGGTAAACTTATTTTCAATTTTTTTTCTTTAAATTCAATTTAGTGAACATACACTGTATTACTAGTTTCAGGGGTAGAATTTAGTGATTCCTCAGTTACATTCAACCCCCAGTGTTCATTACATTAAGTGCCCTCCTTAATGCCTATCACCCAGTTACCCCATCTCCCTACTACCTCTCCTCCAGCAAACTCTTGGTTTCCTACAGTTAAAAATCTCTTATGGTTTGCCTTCCTCTCTGTTTTTATCTGATTTTATTTTTCCTTCCTTTCTTCTATGTTCATCTGTTTGTTTCTTAAATTCCACATGAGTGAAATCATAGGTATTTGTCTTTCTCTGAATTTTTTCACTTAGCATAATACCCTCTAGTTCCATCCATGTTATTGCAAACGGCAAGATTTCTTCCTTTTTTTTTTTTTAAAGATTTTATTTGTTTGAGAGAGAGAGAATGAGCAGGGAGGGGAAGAGCAGAGGGAGAGGGAGGAGCAGACTCCTCATTGAGCAGGGGTCCTGGGATCGAGCCTTCCATGGAGCTCCCTGCTCAATGAGGAGTCTGCTCCTGAGATGAAGGCAGACGCTCAACTGACTGAGCCACCCAGGTGCAAAGTTTCATTCTTTTTGATAGCTCAGTAAACTTTTTTTTTTTTTAATATTTATTTATTTATTTATTTATTTATTTGAGAGGCATGGGGGAAGACCTTGAGCAGCAGGGGCAACAGGAGAAACAGAGAGAATCTCAAGTAGATTCCACATTGAGCATGGACCCAATGTGGGGCTTGATAATCAGGACTCTGAGATCATGACTGAACTGAAACCAAGAGTAGGTTGCTTAACTGACTGTGCCACCCAGGTACTCCTTTTAAATGTGACTCCCTGTGCCCCACTCTCAAAGATTCTGATGCAGACTTTCTTAGTAATCACAGCCCAGGGATCCAAAATCTAATAAATATTCTATATAATGTGTATATTGTGGATGTAGAGAATGCACTGAGGTGCACTTCACAAGGGATTCCAGGCCAATTCTGAGCAGCTGCTGCTGACTTCTTCACTGTTTAGCAGATGTAGTCACATACATTAAATATGCATCAGTTATTTGAGCAGAAAGAAAGACCAAAGAAATATAATAGAAAATCCAGAAATAAACCAAAGCACATATGGTAATTTGGTTTTATATAGGTGGTCTCTCAAACTAAGGGGTGAAAGGGGAGAAGAAAACTTCTTAGGGGGTGATATAAGAAACTTGTATCAAGGGGGCATCTGGGTGGTTCAGTGCGTTAAGCCCCTGCCTTCAGCTCAGGTCCAATCTCAGGGTTCTGGGATGGAGCCCTACATCGGGCTCTCTGCTCAGCAAGGAGCCTGTTTCATCCTCTCTGCCTACTTGTGATCTCTCTCTGTCAAATAAATAAATAAAATCTTTAAAAAAAAAGAGAGAGAGAGAGAGAAGAGAAGAAACTTGTATCAGGGCAAATAATCATTTGAGAAAGAAGATAAATTTATATTTGCACCTCTAACTTTATACCACACAAAGGGTAAATACAAATTGATTAGAAATCTAAGTGTAAAGTAAAACCAAATAAGTAATAAAACAAGAAAAATGAGTGTCTTCCTTTGCATTCTCCAAGAGAAAATCTCGCCTATAATTTGACTTAGAGGTAATTGTAAGTGGGGCACCTGGGTGGCTCAGTCAGTTAAGCGTCCGACTCTTAATTTTGGCTCAGATAATGATCTCAGGGTCTTTTTAAAACCAAGCCCTGTGTTGGGCTCCACGCTGGATGTGGAGCCTGCTTAAGATTCTCTCTTTTCCTCTACCTCTGTCCCTCTTTGCTCTCCCTCTCTTTAAAGAAAAAGAAAAAGTAATTTTAAGAAAAAGTAACATATTCAACTACATATTTTTTAGCTTTCTTTGAGGAAATCAATATTACAGAAATCAAAATGAGGGGACTCATTGTCCTATACATAAAGAGGTCCTAAAATTTAAAAAAAGGGGGAAACAAAAACCTATTTCTAAATAAATGATATACATAAACATTTCACAGAAAAAGAAATACAGATAGCCATCAGACATTACACAATGCTTAGAGAGGAAACAATGTTGCTATCTGAAAGTGCTCCAGGCATTGGGAATAGCTAGTACAAAGGTCCTAAAGCAGGAGCATGTTTGATTTTAACTAGGAAGAACTGTCATGATTTCACTCACTGAAGCACAGTAAGTAAGAGAAAAGAGTATTTAGAGACTAGTGAATGGATTGCTCAGGGCTTTGTAGGCTCAGGTTAGGACTTAGATTTCATTCTGAGGAAGGTGGGAATCCCTTGGCTTCAAGTAGAGGAGAAAACTACTATCTTATGCATTATAAAAGGATCATTCGGGTTGTAAAGTAGGGAATAGACTGATGGTAGATTGGCCCAAACTCTGCTTATTGAACTAGGATTAATATCCTTAAGGCAAAAACATAGAACTGTGACCTGCCTTGCCCCAAACTTTCCAAGAAGCATACACATACACCCTCCAAAACAGGTTTCTTAAGTTCCAGGAAGAACTGTGTTATGGTATGGCTCTGATGTGCTTAACTGTGCACCCATGACCAAAATAATTCCCTAAAGCTCAACACATCCTTATCTGTTGCATGGGTTAGAAACAAATACTAAGATTGTAGTCAGAATTAAATGAGGTAGTGTGCATAGGCACCTAACTTTAGATGTCTACCAACTGTTTCTACCCTTTGTTTCTCTTTCCTTTCAGGCCAGTCTCCAAAGCTTAAATTTCCAATTATGAAGGGTTTTTTTTAGGTAAAGTGAGAGAATCAGGGATGGGAACCAAGTGAGGAATGTTCTCTGCCAACAGGTAGGAGGCCCCATTCTCAGAATCCTCAACTGTTCTTAACAATGCTCACAATCTAGCTCCAAGCTAAAAATTATTTTCCATATTTGATAGGAAGATTGGCTTTTTTTGAGTTCTTCAAAACTCTAATCCCATCAGGAATTCAAAATAGAGTTCTTTATGCCTTAAGTTGGCCCAAGATAGTTTTCAGTTTTCCCTCAACTTGACTAACCTTTAAATGAGTTTCTTCCTGACACGGGTCCCTGACTTCTTTGCTTAGAACATTTATTTTAGAAAGCTCATAATTGTAAATTTTATCTCTGCGCCTTTGGGTTGTAAATCTTCTTCCAGCCTCTTGCCAGTTTCATAACCCAGGAATGTCTTTTTTTAAGGACTAGGGAGCCACCCTCTTGAGACGTAATCGCCAAAAAATACAGTATCCCTATCTTCTAGTCCCTGTGGGCTGAGGACCCTAACTTTGATAAGCACCAGTTAGAAAACACAGAAGTCCTAATCACACCAACCAACCTCCCCACTAAAATCCTTATTTTCCACTAATTCACCCAGTACCTAACTCCCCTTTTATTTTCATTTCAGTAGAATTGAAATTCAACCTTTCCCCCCTATTGTAAGTCTTGAATAAAGGCTTACTTGATTGTTTGACTCTATCCTGTGACATTTCTCTTCGATAATAGATGCCATCTTGTGAAGACCAGAACATTCACTGAGGCCCATGATTAAATTGAAAATCCAAGATTCCAAGGAAAAGAATCCCCTATCCTAATGCTACCTGTGACATTCCTATAGCCACACTGAGCAGTTATCCATACAATGAGAAGCTACCTGAAAAATTTCCTCTGGGAATAGAAATGTAATCAGAAAGACATCACAGTTTGCTAATAAATCTTTACCTATGACATTACTGGTTAGCATTTTCAGTTATTCAGCTGTATCATATGGAGAAACTGAATTGCTGTCTTTCTGCATATGACCATGCTTCTTCCCCCATCTCCATAGGAGTCCAGTAAAATCAATCTCCTGCTTTCTCCATCTTTCCCTGAATTATCTGTGGCCACTTCAGCAGGTAACCAAGTGCACCTGAGAGCCCACTGGTTGTGGGGCTCCAGTTCAATGTATCTCTTTGATACTAAAGCTTAGGGAAAAGATCCCAGATGCTGGAAACATTTATAGACAGAAGCTTGTCTCGACTTTTCATTTGCATCTCTTTGTTCTCATCATCAAAGACACGTGTACAATAGCCATAAAAGAGATCCCTCTGCTTACTCATTATATGCTTCTTGCCAGGGCAGCATGAGAGCTGACATTTCCCTTGCTGAATTATAAAAAACTCTGATTAAGGTGTTGCCCTGGGCATGTAGTTTATCTAGCCCTGAGTGAAATGTGAGTCTCCTGCTTCTTAGAGCTTTAAGTGCTACACATGAAGGGGACTTGACTCTGAGGTAATATCTGCGCACACACTAACAACAAAGGGCACATGAAATAATGATCTCTACTTAATCAAGATTAATGGGAGCCTTGATTATACTCACTTTCCCAAAAGGAAAACGTTGCCTCAGACATACTTGTCTAGAGTGAAGGCTGAAAAAAAGGCTGTTTATTAAATCAGTTGAGTTTTAACCTCAAATTTAAAATTATACCATTGCGAATTGGTAGAATTTGAGTTTTGTGAGAACTTTAAAGGACAGAATGAGGGCGCCTGGGTGGCTCAGTTGGTTAGGTGACTGTCTTCGGCTTAGATCATGATCCTGGAGTCCTGGGATCGAGTCCCACATCAGGCTCCCTGCTCAGTGGGAGTCTGCTTCTCCCTCTCCTACTCCCCTCTCATGCTCTCTCTCTTACTCTCTCTCTCAAGTAAATAAATTAAAAAAATAAAATCTTAAAAAAAAAAAAAAAGGCAGAAGGAAGACCAAAAGTTTGGGGTTCAACTTGAGGAAGAGAATTTTAACAGTTAAAATGCATAGGATAAACTGCTTTGAAAGGTGGTAAAGTTGTTACAAAGGTAATCCATGCATGAGAGAATCACTACTATTTTTACCATTTCTTTTTTTAAAGACTATTTATTTATTTTCTATAGAGAGAGAGAGAGAGAATATACAAGAAGTGGGAACGGCAAGCAGAGGGAGAAGCAGACAGGGGACTCTGATCTCAGGAATCTGGGATCATGACCTGAGATCATGACCTGAGCTGAACGCAGATGCTAAACTGACTGAGCCACCCAGGTGTCCCCTCTACCATTTCTGAAATGATTGGATTCTTTGTTAAATCTTCAATGAAAATAAGTTGAAGGCATAAATGAACTGCAACAGGAATCTACTCGGATTCTATCAGACTTCTGCAAGGCTCTCCTTTTAGTAAATTTAGAATATCCTAAGCAATGGAATTATTAGAGATTGACAATACATTTCTTTGTACAGGCTAGATGAAGTTATACTTCCACAAGTGAATTATGAGTAGGCTTGCTTCCCTATACTCTGGCAGCCCGGAGTGTATAGTCAAGATTTTTGACCTTTTCCAATCTGAGAAATAAATGTGAAGACCTGTGTAATTTTGGTTTATATTCCTTTCATGATGTGTGAGGTCAGATGGGTTTTTATGTGTTTAAGAGCCAACTGTATTTCCTTTTAACTGTTTGTTAGTTTCCTTTGCTTATATATTTATTGAATTATTGGCCTGTTTCTAACAAATTTATAGAGCTCACAGCCATTTTTCTGTGATAGGATTAGCAAATGCTTCCCAGAGTTTCATGTTTTTTCATGACTTTGTTTATGATGTTTTTCTAATATAAATTTCAAAAACTATTTTAGTGGTATTTATTTATTTTTTTCTTTTTTCTCTTCACTCTGGACTTTGTGTCACACTAGGAAAAATATTTTTTTTAATTATTCTCCACTTATTGGACCAATATTTTTAGCAGTTTTTATCTCATGTTTAAATATGAAGTTCATTTAGGTGTGAGCTATGAATAATTTTATTATTTTACAGGTAACTGGTCAGATAGTCCAACATTTATTGAATATTCTATCAGTTCTTCACCAATATGAAATTTCTTTTTACCACAAAGTTAAAATCTCATGTATATTTAGTATTATTTCTGAAATTTCTATGATATCCCACTGACTGGTCCATGTATTTATAATAGTATATATTTTTAATTATTCTAGCTTTATAATATGCTTTAATATCTATTAGACTATCCCCTATCCTGGTCAATCAAACAATGGCCTGGACATTATTGTTTGTTTTTTTTTTCTCATATGTAATTAGTCCAGTAAGAAAATATGGATATAATTTGTACTAATAGTGCTATGTGAGTCCTTCCAAGAACACATTATTTTATTTCATTTGTTTATATTTTAGGTACACTTCAGTTTTCTTTATGTAGGTCTTACATATTATTTGTCGAGTTTATTTTTTCATGTATTCTTATTTCATTCTTGTTTGTTTCCAATATGGGACAGATTTTTTTTTTTATTTCTAATAGAGAGAGCTGGTTTGTCTAGACTAAATGATGTGTGATAAGGAGTGACTGGAGTCACTACTGGAGAAGAACTTTGGGGTCAGGTTTAAAAGGGCCTTGAATGTCAGGAATTTTGAATCATTTTTTAATGATAGTTAATATCTAGTGGTTTTTAAAAGGTAATCTATAATTTTTGGAAAATGATAGTTCGGGAAGCAGCCTGAAGAAGGTACTAGAATCAGATCAGGGAGTTGCAAGGCATGTAACTCAGAAAAATCTGTTTCCCTTATATTCAGGAAGAATGAGACAGAAAGCTCACACTTCCTGAGGGCCTATCACATTCCAGACATTGTGTTAGCACCTGCAGAAATTTCCCCCAAAGTCGGCTCTTTAAACCAGGATAGACTATTAATTTATTAACTACTGGTGGTCTATAAAAAGAGGTTGAAATAAAAACTGCTTTATTCCAAACTCAAAAATAAAACAAAAATAAAAACAAAACAAAACAAAAAACCTCAAACTGCTTTATTCCTTATAATTTATTAGCACTGTTCCTGTAACTGATCCCTCCTTCTAGGACAACTGGTCTCTATCTGGTTGTTATTTATCTTGTTTCCCTAGGTCAATCATACATAAGTATGACCTTTCCCTAGGTCAAGGTCATACTTATGTGACTCCATCTTGAATCCATAGCGTTGACAGCTTTAGATCAGACCTCATCTTCAACATGACATTTGGGCCTCTCTTGTTCCTTACCAGTTCTGGCTCAGCTTGATTTCTGGACCGATAGTCTAAGGCAAGAATCCCACTTTTCAGTTTTGGCCCCATGGAACTATGTCTTTAATCCAACCACTGGACCAACTCTTGATGTTTGAGACTAGGGAAACTGATGTTTGAAAATCAATAACCCTAAGTTTCACAAGTCAGTATAAAAATGAAGTTAAATCTCATGTGTACCTGGCCTTCATTTGTTTGATAGCTTCCATCTGAAGAATGGCTAATTTTCAACAAAGCCTCTGTCCCTCAATTATTTAAGGCCATCATTCTCCTTTAAAGTCTTACGAGGTTCCCATTGTTATCACACTATATTTGCACATCCCTTCAGACAAGGTAACAAACCTGCCCCAGTCTGCCCAGGACTTTCCTAGTTTAGCATGGAAAAAGTCCCCATTCTGAAAAATTTCTCCATCCTAGGTAAATTGTCTCATTGGTCACCCTTCTTCCAGTGCTCAGTTCAGGATTCTTCTAGCATTGCTGTGTGTTTTCCTCTGGACTGAAATTTCATATCATGGCCCCCTACTCACACAGTTACCCACTTTGGGGACACATTCCCTTTGGCTACTGTTGGCATCATTATTACCTCTAATTCTGACACATTTTGTACTCACCTTCCTCTAATCTGCTTAAGAACATTCCCCTAATTCCTGCCTCCCAGGATCTCACTCTGCTCATTTTCAGGGTTCCTCAGACAGCTGGCTTGAACAACTAGGTATAACAAATATTTTAATATTTATGGATAAAATACTTCCCTTTCCTAGGAAGCATACACACTACTCAGATGGTTGATTTAGGCCCATTTCAAGTACAAAAGCAATGCACTTACAGCCACTTTTCCCATTTGACCCTCAAGCTCCATTGTGGAGTCTGACTCACTGAGCAATAACCCTTCTTTGCTCAGGATGAGTGAATCCTTTTCTGAGACTTCTGTATTTGTGTCTTTTTTGTACCACTTCCAAAGGTCTCATAGTTCTCATACGTCCCTGACCCCCAAGGATGAATAGGCTGGAGTTCATAAGTTCATTTCCAGGAGGCTTCAGACCCCAAGCAAATCCCTGGATAGTTAGATACAGAATTAGAGGTAAGAGTAAATAATATATCTTCAGGGTGCCTCTGCTCTGTAACAAATTGATGTACCTCCAGACTCAGCAAACTTTCACTCAACTGTCAGGTCAAATGTGGCTTCCTTGTTAGTTTTCTCAACTGGAAATAACAGTTTTCCATATATGTTTTTACATCACTTGATTTAGATTCTTTCTCTGCTGCAGCCCATACAACTTACTATTACAGTTTTAGTTGTTGATGATCGTTTTTTTTTTGTTTTTTGTTTTGTTTTTTACTTTACTTTGTAACACCTTGGTACCCCAGATTTCCAACATATAGCTGATGCCCAAATGCCTGTTATTTGTTTCACTGGCTAAAAGAAGTACTCTGGCCTCTTTGGCAGCTTTTTCTCACTCTCATAGTTCACCAACATTGATAACAGACCCTATGATACTTTCTTATTCTATGTATCCATAGGTTGGTGCAAGCCAATAGGGCAACATGACACACTTAGGGCCTTGCTTTGTTAGTTAGATTCCCAGTACACTCTAGAATGAAGCAAAGCAAAATCTCCTATGTATACATTCTGATGTTTCTACCAACACAGAAGGACATTGGCTGCTATAATGTTTGAAGAACTCATAGTGGCTTCCACTTTATTCTTCCTTGAATAGGCTTGGTACTTCCTCTATAGCATCATTACCAGCCAGCCAATGTTAAATTCTAAGACCAAGAAATCATAAGACAGCATCCTTCAGTAACTGACTTTCCACAAGACACACAAGAGAGATAATAAAAAGGAGAAGACTTTTGAAAACTGAAAAACTAGACTAATTTCTTTCTTGTCTCATATTTAGGAAAATTATTTTCCATGCTGGCAAATACCTGAGGATTGCATGCAGATTACAAGGATTCTAATGCATGTCTATGCTTCTTCTTTTTTTTTTTTTTTTAAAGAAGACTTATTTATTCTAGAGGGGGGTGGGTAGGACAGAGAGAGATGGAGAGACAGTCTTAAGCAGACTCCAAGCAGAGCCTGATGTGGGGCTCGATCTTACAACACATGAGATCATGACCTAAGCCAAAATCAAGAGTCAGACATTTGACTGAACCACCCAGGCACCCCGTATACTTCTAAATGTCTATCAGAATTATGATTTCCTCTTCAACTAAACTTTCTAACACACAACCTCAACATCAGATCTAATGAATTTTCTAAGAGCATCATATATTACAGATGCTGTAACAGATCTTTGTAATTACATCTGGTCACTTAGTATTCATAATAAATCTATGAACAAAGAACATTTATTGGCACATAAAAAATGAGCAGAGATGCAGAAAGCCTAAAATAATTATCTTTCCTGTGTATCTACTACATTTTGGAATCATGATTGAAATGCAAGGCAAATTCTATTTCTCAAAAAACGAATACTTTTCTTCATCAATTTGTAAAAAATAGAAGAATGAACTCTTTCCAACAAGTATTAAGACTTATCAGGGACACCTGGGTGGCTTAGAAGGTTAAGCGTCTGACTCCATCTCAGCTCAGGTCTTGACCTCAGGGTCATGAGTTCAAGTTCCACATTGGGCTCTACTGGGTACAGAATCTTAAAAAAAAAAAAAAAAGACTTGTCATATGTGGATTTCTAAAAATGGTCCTCAATGATCCATCTCCTGATATTCATGTCTTTGCATAATCCCCTCTTCTTGGTTGAGAACTAGATCTTGTGACTTTCTTCTCATGAATAAAATATTGTAAATGTGATAGGATGTCACTCCTATGATTAGGTTCCAAAAGATTGTGACTTCACTATTGTTCTTTTTCTGGCACTCTCTTTGCTTTCTTGCTTTGACTGAAATACTATATGGAGAGGCTGTGTAGTAAGGAAGCAAGAGAGTCCTCGAGCTAAGAGCTGTGAGTCATTGACACTAAAATTCAACACTCTGTGAGGAAGCGAATTCTGCTGGCAACCACATGAGTGATCTAGGAAGCACATTCTTCCCAGGTGATCACTGAAATGACTATGGCCCTGACAAATACCTTGATTTCAACCTAGTGAGAGATATGAAATAGAGGACCTAGATAAGTCATGATCAGATTACTGACATGCAGAAACCAAGGTAACAGAATTATGTGTTTAAAGTAACTTTGGGGCAACTTATATAGAAATATATAACTAATATGCATGTACTTTCTGTCCTTCCTTTGTTACTGCTGTGTAACAAGTCATTCCAAAATCTTAGTAGTTTAATAAACAATAATCACTTATTTTGCTCCATAATTTTCAATGTGATTAGGAGTTATTGGGTTGGGCTTCACTCTGGTCTGTAATATCTAGAGCTTCAACCAGGATGATTAGAATTTGTGGGGATGGGAAGAGATGGGAACTCACTGGGCATCTCTCTCTCTTCTTGTAGTCTCCTGGTATCGCCATGTGGTCTCTCATGTTGTGTTTCCAGCAGAGTGGCCTCAGAGCAGTCAGACTGCTTACTTTGTAGTCCAGAGCTCCAAGAAAATGTCTTGTAAGAAACCACAGAACATACTATAAGGCTTCTTATGACCTAGTCTCAGAAGTCACACAATATCACTTCTGCCGTGTGAATAAGGTTACACAAAGTCGATCACAATTTAATGTGGGCAAAGCTTACAGAACATGTATATTGGAAGATGAGACTACCTGGTACTATCTTGGAGTCAGGGTACTATACTGCTCTCTATATCTATTTCTCTTCTTATTTCCTCAAATGTCAAAGACTACCTTCAAAGAAAACAGGCGTGGCAGTTGAACAAATCTGCTGCTTACCATCTTTAAGTATAACACTTAGCTCATCTGTGCTCTTCTGTGCTGATGCAAAAAATTAGAGTAAATCTCTATACTTTTATTGGGTTATGGTGAAAATCAATAAGTTAAAAAATGTAAATGCTGAAGTAAGTTCTAGCTATAACATGCTCCATGCACAGTGGATTGTATTTCTACTTTTCTAATTCAATATTCTCCTCTGGACCCGTTTTTTAAAAAGTCTTCTATGCTAGGGCTTACCATTTCCCACCTTCTATTATAGCCATTTATTACCTTACTGAACAAATTACAAAAACACTTAGAAGTAGGAATTATATTCATCTTTACAACATCATTAATTCAGCATCTGGAAGGTGTTTAATAAATAATTATTAAATGTTTACTACTCACTTACAATATTCATCTGGCATTCTTTATTCATAGCCTTGTCCCTCATTGAAGGGTCTGCTCCTTAGTGGAACTGACTGTGCCTTGTTAAGTCTTTGTCTCCATTGTCCGCCTCAGGCCCTGTACAGAGTGTTTACTACTTGAAGCCTATGGAACAAATTGTAATATCCATTGGTTGTTTTGATTTGTTTTTTGGTTTTTGGTTGTTTTTTTTTTTTTTTAACACATTCTCATTTTCCTTTGATTGAACCCTTCCAATCTCTTAGCAGGAAAGAGCAGGGCAAAGAGGAAGAAGTAAGTACAACCGAGGTTAGGCTTTAATACTCAGGGTCAGACAACCTGGCTTTGAAACAGATTTGGGCAGTTACTACCTGCAAACCTTAGAGATTGTTAAATCTCTCTAAGCCTTTTGTTATTTGTAGAATGGGGACAAATACCTTCTCCTCATAGGAGACCCTCATAGGGTAGTTGTCAGAATAAAATGGGATCGCGTATATATAACACTTCACACAGTGCTTATATACAGCAAGTGCATAGTAAATTTTGACTTTCGCTAAATGTCACCTCTTCCAAGGAACCTTTTTAAATTTTCCAACCTGAAATTCTGCTCACAATGCCTATACATTTTCTTGATTTTTCCATATGAAAAATGTCCTATTCGACCCTGTGTAATAGTGAGCTATGTGGTGCATTTTATTTTCCTTACTTAATTAGAAATTCTTAGGCCACAGCACCTGGATAAGATTTAGCAGCAAGTCTTGAATATAGCATGGGTAAAGGAATATTTTTGTAACCTTTCCCCACACTTCTACCTCTGTCTGTCTTCCTTATAACAATTGTATAGATTAAGAGAAGTTGCCAATATTACTGGTTGAAATATGATATTAGACCATGTTTTTCTGGGCAGCACTTTCGATTAAGCCTGTCACTCTGATTACTCTTCTTTTAATAAGCAGACCTAGGGTTTCTCTTGTAACCAGCATATCTCTCTCTTACTCTTGTTCTCGCCCTTTGAAACCACACATACTTAAGTGGTGGAGGACAGTTTAAGTATGTATTACTCTTAATATTTATCCTTTTCCTCCTTCTTGGAGATGCATAAACAGCTAAAGTTCATTTTACAACTTATCTTTGGACACTACTGTGAACAACTCAGTATGCTCACTCTTCTTTTGCTCCATGTATATTATTTCTCTCAGTCTGGAATTCTGCTGGGAGGCAAGGTAAACAGAGGTCAGAGTCTGACTGTACCTTTACGCTTGAAGGTAATACCATCAAATTCCCATCCTCTGAATATGTAGTGTACAACAGTAGCAACACTGGGAATAAAAACAGAGGCTAGTTGCTCTGAACTCCTTGTGATACTTTCTAAATGGTTTAGATATTAACTAATGAAGTCCTAAGAACAACCTAATTAACTGGAGGGATTGAAGCCCAAGAGCATCAACTGCCTTATGAGTGCCAATTTGCTGGTAAGTAGCAAAGCTGGGTTGTAAAGCCAGAAACTTTGGTGTTAGAGAGGCAGCTCTTATCCTTTGTAATATATTGCCTTTCACGAGGCGCCTACAAATAGGGGGTGAATGCAGAAACTGAACTTTCCAATCTACCCCACCATTATTCCTTAATTAGAAAGTTATGACAAGCCCCTACTAGATAAGTCTAAATTAAATAAAAATAAAGCAAATATAAATCCACTTATAGGAAAAAAATAGGGGAAAAGACATTTGAGGTTATAATAGAAGATTCATAGGACAGCTATCTAATACCAATAATCAGAAGGTAAAATTATTAAAGCCTAGATGTAGTCAGCAACAATATCTTCTTTTCCCTGGTGAATTTGTGGTTTTTATCTTTTATATTGGGAAGTAAGGAATGGGATCCCATCCACATTTCCACTACCGAGTTTTTTGTTTTTGTTTTTGTTTTTTTAAGACTTTATTTATTTATTTGTCTCAGAGAGAGAATGAGCACAAGCAGGGGAACGGCAGGCAGATGGAGAAGCAGGCTCCCTGCTGAGCAAGGAGCTGGATACAGGACTTGATCCCATGACCCTGGCCCTGAACCAAAGGAGGACACTTAACAAACTGAGCCACCCAGGTGTCCTTCCACTACCAAGTTTGTATGTTCACTGAATTCTGCCACTCCTTCCTTTGTTTCCCTTGACAGTGGATTGGTCTAAAGCCAATATGCTTCTCTATCAACATGGAGCAGGGGGAGGTTATGTTAATTCAACTAAGTTCTACTTCGGTAATTTACCTACAAAGTCATAGAGCCAAGAAAGCTAGATTTTATAGCCTTTTATGACTTACAAAAAGATCTGTAACCTTGAAAAATAATCAGCAATAGGTATGCTTATGAGCTATAATGATCCTGAACACTAATCAGTATTCATCCACGTATAACCTATAAACAGGAAAAAATGCATCAGTAAATCAACACATATTGTTTAAGCATGTATTGGAGCTAAGGTCTGTCCAGCAGCACAGTAACCAAGTACGGACTTGCCTTTAAGGAGCCTAGGATCTCCACAGGGAACTAAGGCTTAAAAAAATAAGACCGTGGTCAGCACAAGAGAATATCAAAGGTATCAAAGGCAGTGAGGGGTTGGTGGTGATGGGGGGGTGGGTATTTCTCAGCTAGCAGTGAAAAGATGTATAATTTATATATATCCTGAACAATAACATAGCATGTACACAATATCATGCACTTAGAAATAGAAATTTCAGAAAACTTTGAAAATACATTTTTTATTTTTTTTTCTTTTATTTACACCAACTAGGTATAAAAGGGTAGCTTAAACACAGAATCCCAGGATATATGTCTTCTGGGGCATGGGGAAATGTTAATAGAAGGATATAATAGTTAACAAATAAAACACAATACTAAAAGAAGTAACCTTTGTTTTTCATTTGTAGCACTTATGCCTATGGTACTTAGGAAATCACTTATAGGATTATTGACTTAATGTCAATCAAGCCCTTTTGGAGAACAACTCTGTTTTTGTTGTTGTTGCTCATGTCTAGAGTCTAGTGTAGCAGTTAAAGCATAGTAGATGCTCAATAAATAATTGTTGAGTCAATGAATGAACGGACAGTGAATGAAAAAGTATTTCATTAAGGACATGAACAAATCCCATTCAAGCCTCATGAAACTGAGAACGATACATCAACAACAATCTAGTTACACACAAGAGAGCTCCTTTTTCTTTTTTTAATGGGGAAAATACATGTGTGCATTACATACAAAAGTTCTGAGTACACACAGGGTCTAACACACCCCATTTCTCCTTATGTGACTCAAACCATGATTTGCCTAACAGGTTAGAGAGTAATATTTTCCTGGACTCTAGAAATTCACTGAGGGAACTTGTTAAATGGTGTGTTGTACAAATGCCAAATACCCCAAATAGTCAGCATTCCCCAGCCATTTCATAAACAAACCTCAAAAGTCAGTTGGTTTAATTGAACTGTCAAAGTAGGTCAGACCGAAAGGGCGGAGAGTATATATAAATAGTCCAGTGACTGTCAGCCTGAAGGAGCTAGTCATTAGATTTCAATCTGATCATAATTAATATGTTATTAAAATCCTCACAAAATAAATTGGTTTCATTTAAGTCACAGAGTTAACGTCATCCAAAAGAAGCAGGGAGGGAGAATATTTAGTTTCCTGGAACTGCAAATTTAAGCGAATCTTATATGGGCTATGTTATTTTTATGCTTGGGGAAAATGAGAGATCTTTTCACTTAGTAGTAATCCATTCATATTTTAAAGGCTTGAAACTTAAAACAAATATCCTTAAATCTGTCCATATTAAGTTAGAGTAATGAATTTCTCAATCAAATATTTGTCTCCAACAAGAGAAATAAGTGGGGTGTTTTGCCCACCTGTACATCAACCACAAGATTTAGATATGTCTACAAAATATATGTGTATCTAGTACAGTGCCTAGAACAGAGAAGAGTAGACACATAGCAAATTTTGTTGGAATGACTGAAGTTCTAATTTCCAAGAAAAACTCATTAACTCGTTTTCCCAAACTTTTTGTAATTTTTACTCAGAATTTTCTTGCTGAGTCTACTATGGAATTATCCTCTATCATGTAGGAAGTACAATCTTTGTAATAATTTTTAGGGAAATTTGTATTGAATATTTGCACTGTGTCAAGCACTATATCCCATTTTAGCCTCATAACAACCTTATGAAGGAAGTGCTATTCATATATCCATTTTATAGATGAAGATGTTGACACTTAAAGAAATCAACTTTGATGTGCAAGAATCAACTTGATGTGCAAGTTTATGCAGATAAACAATAAGAGAGGAAGGATTTAAACAAAATCTTTGTGTCTTCAAAACAAGCTTCCCTTCACACTGGCTTTCAAATTAAATGCAGTGAGAGAAACAACATAACTCCTTGGCATAGCCTTTCTCTGGGTCCTGGGATCTTGTAGGTGAGGATGTTTGGGGCTAGGGCAGGGATGGGGAGAGGTCTTTTTAAAAATGCAAGTTTATCAGCTTCACACAGACCTACTGAACAAAACATAACCAGAACTACAGAAGAAAAATGGAAACCTGAAAAAATTAAACCCCGTGATATTGGAAGGAGGTGAAATGAAGTGAAATGGAATTTTGAGTAACTATTATTCATCTTTTCAGAACTGGGTGATGTGATGGGCAAATACATTGTGGATCTATGGTAGCTAGGATTAAGCAGCATCTCAGTCCCTTCATATACCACAATTACTCATAGATGCTAAGGATAACAGATTAACAGTTAGCGCAATATTGTTGAAAGAATGGGAAGAATTTTTAAGATAGAAGTAGGTGACCAATTTGCTTAATTTACTAGGTAGCCCTGAACACATTATTTAAATCTAAGCCTCAGCTTACTCATGTACAAAATAAGGAAAATAATATCTCTAAAGGAATAACAATACTGTAACTGAAAACGTATAACTGGGTGTTTGATAATGTAGCAAGCACTTAGCTAGAAATAGCTTCTTTTTACTTAAAATAGATAGCTTCTCCTGTGTGGATAGTCCTAAATTCTCTGTATATTTGTACAGCCCTCTGTTTAATTTTGGCTACATACTAAGCTAGAAGGCTGTTTCTATAGTCTGATAACTATCCTGCAAAACCACCCCAAGGATCAAAAATGAAAAACAAAACAAAACAAAACAAAAAAACATGGCATTGTCTTGTAGGTCGACAGAATAGCAGTGTGCTCCTTTTCTCACAAACCAAATGCCCTTTATAAACACTGTCCAATGCTGAAGTCATTCTGCTCCAGATATTCTAAAAACGGCATAAAGACTTTTTCTAGTTAACTATCTTTATTGCGTCAGACACATGACCTTGGAGCTAAGACAGCAGGGGTTATCTGAGAGAAATTCGGCAACCTCTTTAGAGTCAGTTCTGCTGGGTAGAGTTGCTAACAAGGACTGGGTCACAGGTTCAATCCCTGTGTGCACCCATTATATTAACTTTCTTATAAGACCTCCTTGACAGTAGGACTTGAGCTAGTCTTATCCCCTCATGTAGCAGTGACTGCAGAATAGATGGAACAAAAGGGAAGACTTCAGCAGAAACCATCTCTAATTCTTTAAAAACCTCCATCCACGAAATGGATGAGGGGCACTTCCATCTTACTCCAAAAGGAAAGACACGAACCCTTTGCTTTGACTCTCAAAACATATTCTGAATCTGTTTTCCTTACAAGAGAAACTTGAAGTTAAAGTGTTTTCTTGAGTTGATGATTGGAGAGGTAGGGAGAAGAGAGATAAGTGTGCACAATTTGAAGCACCAGAATATGTGGGTATTGCAGTATTTGTATTTTCAAAGAAATGTGCTTCTGGTGAAAAGGGAGAAGAGGGAAAACAGAAAAAAAAGGGAGAGGAAAGGCATTTATATTTGTTAAGCACTGTGAGAACTACTTTACATAAACTCCTTGTTATCCACCCATTAACTATTTCTAGGTGTCAGGTACTATGCTAATAAGCACCGGGAAAAAGAGGAACAGGGCAGACAATGTTCCTTGTTTTTATAGAATTTATTCTTTGGTAACAGAAACAAATGTTGAGCAATTAATCACAAGCTTGACATGTTATAAGAGCAAGAGCAAAGGGCACTAGGGAGGTATATGGCGAGGGATAGCTCCAGTTAAGATTTCTGAATGTAAAACACAGAAACCACTTCTGACTACATTTAAATTGAAATACAAAATTAAATTTATAGTTTGCAGAATCCACGAAGGCATATAGAATCCAGGCCTTTAGAGGAAAGGCTACAGTGCAGTCCAAAATCTCATCAACAGACATCATGAGTCCACCTGGGGGTCCTCTAACACATGATTCTGCTACAACCACTGCCAGTCTTCCTATTTCTCCATGGAAGAATATTAGAAGAAAAATTATCTGCTTGGTTTATTTCTGGCCATATGCTAACACTTGATCAAGGTGGCAGGATCTATTACCAAACAGCGGTTGAGGTGGAAGAGATATAGCTATGTCTGTAGGCAAAAATATGAAGATCTGAGATTAAAGATTATAAATAAAAATACCGCATGGTACAGTAATTGCACTGAGTATTTACCCAAAGAAAATGAAAATACTAATTTAAAAATATAATATGCAGCACTGTGTTTAACACAGCATTATTTATAATAGCCAAGATATAGAAGCAGCCTAAGTGTCCATCAATAGACAAATGGATAAGGAAGATGTGAAACACACATGCACACACACATGCACAGTGGAATATTACTCAGCCTTAAAAAAGAATGAGATTGTGCTATTTGTGGTAAGTCTGCAGTTTCTTATAAAACTAAATGTACAATTGCTATATATCCAAGCAGTTTCACTCCCAGGAATGTACAAGAGAGAAATTAAAACATATATTCATATAAAAACTGGTATGTGAATGTTCACAGTTTTATTGATAACAGTCCAAAACTGGAAATAAGTCAAATACCCATCAACTGATGAATAAATTGTGCTATAGTCATATAATGAATATTATTCAGCAATAAAAAAGAATAAACTGGGGACCCTACATAGCTCAGTTGGTTAAGCATCTGACTCTGGATTTTAGCTTAGGCCATGATCACAGGATTGTGAGATCTAGCCCTAGCCCTGAGCTGGGTTCTGGGCTGGGTGTGGAGCCTGGTTAGGATTCTATCTCTCTCCCTCTCCATCTGTCCCTCCCCACTAAAAAAGAAAAGAAAGAAAGAAAGAAAGAAAGAAAGAAAGAAAGAAAGAAAGAAAGAAAGAATAACAAACTACTGATAGATATAACATGGATCTCCAAAACATTATACTAAGTAAAAGAAGAGAAATATAAAAGGATGTATGCTATATTATTTCATTTAGATACAAAATTACAAAGATAAATCTTATCTATCATGACAGAAAGCAGCTGATTGTTATTTATAGCCAAGAGAGAGGATGGACTGGGATGGGGCAAAAATTAATTTTGGGAAGTAATGATCCCAGGGTCCTAGGATAAAGGCCTGCCTCCAGCTCCCTGCTCAGTGGACAGCTTGCCTCTACCTCTCCCTCTGCCTGTCATTCCCCCTGCTTGTACACTCCTGTTTTGTCAAATAAATAAATATTTTTTTAAAAAAGTTCTGCTCACACATGAATTAATATACCATTTGATGTGCTTTGAAAGACCCCCAAAATATCTGAATTAAAGTTTTGATTATCCTTGGTAATAGACTGGTATAGTTGAAAGATAATTTCTTGTAGATAGTATTATGGTTGTGAAGTCTTCCTCAAAAGGCAAGAAGAGAAAAGGAAGCAGAGAAATGGCATCTCTTAGGTGCCATGTTGGATACTGATATGCTTTAATGAAAAGCACGAGATTCCTGTTAAGCCTTGAGATTTCTATCATCTTAGCTTCCTCCCTGAATGAGACTCAGGGTTATAGGATGCTGTAATTCCTTCTTGGAAAAACAGTAATGTTTAAATTCAAGTTGTAGTCCCCTCCCATTCTCTTTATTTTGCTATCTTCTTAGGGTTTTTATTGAGGGATGGGAGTTGGCACAACTACTTTTTCACTATTTCCTATTTTTTGAGACCCTTAGTAGAATACACAAAGAAACATATGCTAACTACCAAAGGTGAAGAGAAATGTTACATTATGTAAATAGTTCAGGTAAGCCACCGAGCTCACACATATAATAGCTTAAATAAATAGCTTAAATAGCTTTAGGCTAGGAGGACAAGGGTGTAATGAATTCAGGAGAAGAGATGACTCAAAGATCAGAAGTTTTTGCAGAGGCCACCCACCCCTTGTGGGGCAATAAAGGAGTCCATGTTTTAAGATAATTCATATTTGCAAACATACAAAAGAAACTATCTTCTCTAATAAAAGAAGACATTACAGAAAGAGAGTTATCTGACATTACTATTAACAAGAACAACTAAACCTGAATGAATGATGTTAAAAGGATCCTGCTTTTTAACCTGGATTTGGGATTGAGTAATCCAAGAAAACTCGGGATATAGGATTCTAAATTACTATTAACATTTTTGCAAGCAGAGATGATATGTAAAAAAGGATAATTCATCCTAGGTAAAATTTAAATAAGTTTCCTCTGTTACACCCCCTTAATCCAGATGGCCTCTTTTGAAAATTATATAAATGCTTATGTGAAATGCTAGATAATTCAAAACTATTCTCACTGCTTCAAAAGAGGATTTTCAAACCTATTAGTTTAGTTACCCTCTCTACAAAAATTTAAACTGAAATTTTCTTGAAAAATGACAGAATTTCTTTTCCATTAGATTATAAATGATGCCCTTTTTTTTTACTTAGTCATGCAAATGGGAATATCTAAGATTTGAAAAAATGAGAACTGACTAAACCAGTGAAATTCATTCACAAAACAATTGAGTCTTCTGCTAACTCCCTTAGAAATGGATCATAAATCACATCAGGGCCTCCTTTCCCCAATTTGCACACAATATTAAATAATGGAGTATAATTTGAGAACTCATTGTCAAAGAATCTATCAAGGTCACTTAACAGAATTCTATCCTATATCCATCTTTCTAGCCATTCATCATCTTCTGAAAATATTATCCAACATTTAGGACTAAAATTTAGGGTAAATTTTTAACCATAGCATAACTATACCCAAATCCTATTTCCTGGAAATATGTAGTATTTATGGTTTAAAAGAAGAAATATTCCAAACACCTATACTCACTTTTGTTCATATCTTCTCTCCAGAACTGGTATGTTATCCATTTTTTTTATAATTATGTATAAGGTTCACTTACTGCATATGGCTCATTTATTCTTTTGATAATATTTGTTGAGGATCTATTATATGCCAGGTACTGGCATTGTAGACATAGCAGTAACTAAAACAGGAAAATTCTATCCTCATATATTTACATTTTAGTTGTAAAGGATTTCCTTTCAAAAATATATTTATTGAATATTCAATAAATGTTTGTGTAAGCCCATTGGTGCTGGGGATACACAGATGAGGCCCAGTATAATAAATGGACACATCAGTATGTTTTCTTTATTAAGACTCTAGAGACATTATGGTGGAGACACCTGACCTTTTAAAGCAAAGGCATTTCTTCTTCATTCAAAATTGCTTCAAATTTGCTTTTGTGCACTGATAAGAGACTGAACATCTGAACATAGGGTCATAGCTGATTTAAAGGAAACATGGGTTTGGTAGCAGAGGCAGGAAGAATAAATACCAGCTATGACCCTATGACTGGAAGAGAAATAAGGGCCACCACATCCACCCATGTTTTCTCTCCTACTTTTTATTTAATTTAAGTAAATTCCTTCTGTCTCCCTTTTTCTTTGTCCTGTTTTAGTCAAATGTGTTATTGGTGGTTAACATTATAATTTACTGCATAACTAAAATAATATCAAAGGACTCAATATGTAGCTAAAGGCAGAAAGGAAGTAGTAAGAGATCAGCAAATAAGTATATGTTAGGGATTATTTTATGCCAAGCTGTTTTCCAATCACTTTCCCTATATTAATTCATTTAGTCTTTCTTAGAAAATAGGGGATAGGTACTTATAAATGGAAAAAAAAAAAATGAGGAGGCAAAGAGAGATTAGTGTGTTGTCCAGGACCACAAAACAAGAATATGATGGAACTGAATTTTTTCCTAAACAGTTATGGCTCCAGAATCCTCGTTTATAACCACTGATCAAATGTTGGGTTGGACTTCTGCAGCAACTTGATTTTCCAAAGATAATCTTGAATACCACTGGATCCATCAGATCATAGGAATCATAGCAGAGGTGCTTGTATTGTAAACTGGATTAGCTACAACAAGAATTGGACTACACCCTAATGAGACACTTGCTATCACCCTCTCCCACTTTTTAAAGAAGAAAGCAGTATTTTATTTTGTTTATAGGATAATCGCATTATGTCAGGCTGAAGCTTGGGCTGGAAGGAAATTTTGAAATTTAAATATTGTCTAAGTGCGTAAGTTAATATTGGGCAAAAAAAAAGGCGGATTGTAATAGATAATTTTCTTAAATTTAGCTGCACTGTCTTTGAATATTCTTCCTACATTTAGTATCCCAAGTTTCTCTATAGAAGCCAGATACAGAAGTTTCTACCGAAAATATATATCCATATAAAATTATTTTGAGTAAAATTCTGATGATGCAAAATAATACAAATGTGCTTAATACCATATAACTGTGTATTTAAAATGGTAAATTTATGATGGCTATTAAGGAAGGCACTTGTTATGAGCACTGGATGTTCTATGAAAGTGATGAAATCAATATTATACTATATATTGTATATTAACTAGCTACAATTAAAATTAAATAAAGCCTTGAAAAAATAAATTTATGTTATGTGTATTTTTTTTTTTAATTTATTTAGTCAGAGAGAGAGCGAGAGCGAGCACAGGCAGACAGAGTGGCAGGCAGAGTCAGAGGGAGAAGCAGGCTCCCCATGGAGCAAGGAGCCAGATGTGGGACTCGATCCCAGGACGCCGGGATCATGACCTGAGCCAAAGGCAGCTGCTTAACCAACTGAGCCACCCAGGCGTTCCTATGTTATGTGTATTTTACCACAATAAAAAATAATTTTATAAAGCTAGTAATGTGAAAATGCAGGCCTTACACAGAAATAGTTTTGTTGAGGGGGCACATGGACATTTACACCCTAGAGGAAATGGTTCAAAGGTTCTAGAAGTAGCCTGCAGAGTCCCGCATCCATGGAATTAGATATGCAAATTTCAGGGTCACCCCCTAGCAAGATTGTCACCATTGCATCAGTTCGGGAACATAATTTTGGACATTATTTCTACCACAAATCCTCAAAATCTAGTTTTCTTATCTTCTAGGAATCTAGTGAGTTATACAATATCTTTTAATAAATTTATTTTTTGCTTAAACAAATTTGGATAGTTTTTGATATTTGTAACAATGATTACTGATTGAAACAAATGGCAATTTTAAGTAGTATTTATTAGTATTTACTTTGTGCTAGTCACCATATTAAATTATTAGACACTATAACTCTTACAAAAATAAAAGGAGATGCAAACTATGATTATCCTCTTCAGAGATGAAGAAATTTAAATTGAGTGTGATCAAGTAATTTGTCCAAGGTCACATGGCTAGCAAATGGTAGAACCCAGACAAAGACCCAGATTTGTTTGATGCCTATAAAAGTTACTGATTGATGGTCTTACACTAATATATTCCAGTGGTACTGTAGATTCAAGATTTTAAATTGATAACTACCAAACCCAAAGTCTGAAGACCTGATTTAGAGATCTGGCTCTTCGCTATGACATAACCTGATCCATCTTCTTGAACCTGACTTTTCTCTAAAGTGTGGGGTGGATCATCCTCTACAGCTGTGTCATTCCACAGTTCCAGCTTTCTAATTAGAAACCTCTCTTTTTACCTACCTCATTGTAAAGGAAATATGTAAAAAATGATTAACTATTTCCAGAGCTTTGAAGCTGTCCTCACATATCCTCATCCCCCCTCCTCTCTGTGCCTGGATAGAGTCATGTTCTGATTAAATGTCCAAGGAGCTTGTTTATGTGCAGCTCAAATAATCCAAGGTCAGGCTTCAGAAGCTGTTGTGTAACTAACTGCCAGTTCAAAATCAATAGTACATGTCCTGTATTCAGGGACACACACACAAATAAGTACAAATCACTTAGGATGACATCTGGTCCTTTGATTTCACAATGAAAATGCCAAGGGGTTATATTTCTCTCAATGTCATCTCATAAAGACAAGGTATTCTATGGGGCAGGCTTTAGACCCAACTATGAGAATGGTCATCATTGTTGAATTCCAGGATTCTCCCTGGGTATCTAGGTGTCATTGCAAAGGCCTCCTTTCTTTGCCCATATACCAGCTGTTTATTCATTATTACTGCTATGCCAACTTCAATATTACTGATAATTTCATCACCCATATTAGATTTCATGACCTACTGTCAGAATATGAACCCAAATTAGAGACTGTGTCATCCACTGTAATGTTTGACGATGGCTTACTACTGAAGATGACTTGCTATTGAAGATCACTGATTATCGATAATTAAAAAATAGAAATATCCATGCTATTTAATCTGTATTAGAATAAGAGGTCAATAAGCATTACCACCTCTATAAGCATGGTAACCTTATATAATAGGTACTATTTTCATCTTCATTTTATATATGGAGAAACTGAGCCTTGGAGAGGAAGAGTTATTTTTCTAAAGTCACAAGGATAATATTGTAAGGCTGCCTCACTTCAAGGCTTATGCTCTTAACCTCCTCGTTACTGAGATAATAATTCCCATTGAGAATCAGCCTACCTAAAAGATACATGCAATAAAATCTTGTTTATAAAGTCCAAAAGAATAGCTGAGCTCATCTCCCACCCGCTACTGCAGTTTCTTTTTATCTGAGAAGGCCATTCTCTTAGAGCTTTCCTAGCAGGAGACTCATATGAATGTACCAAAATGACTGGGTAAATGGCAATGAGACAAGACCAAGGAGCATATAAGGACAGAAGCAGTGACTTAATTCTAAGCCCAAACCTAAAGAAGAGGCAAAGGCTAGACTGGCAAAATCACTTATTAGGTACCCAAATGACATCATGCCAAGTAAAGAAAGAAGTAATAAAATCATCAATTATGAACAATAACGATAACAATAACAACAAATAGCTAGAAATTGGCCCTTATGAAGGAACTGCAGGTAGTTCAAGTCCTAGCCTATGGATTCATGACTAGTTTTGGTGAGATTAAATTATGACTATTCACTGAGGTATGACTCTATCTGAAAAAATGAATTAAAGCTTGTGTCAAAGGAATAGACTTGACACTCGGAAGAGAAAATATTTACAAACTGTTGCAATGTATCATAAAGAAAAAGGTGGTGATTCTAAATTGGATGATCCCAGATTTTTAAATGGTTACCATGCTTATAGAGGTGGTAATGCTACCATTTTGAAAAGGTTACCATGCTTATAGAGGTGGTAATGCTAGTGTAGAGAAGGAAAAATAATAAGGCTTACAAAATGTTATGGATACTTCTACTTAATTCCATTTTGCAAGCAAGCAGTGATCTGCAAGGAAATTAAGGCTTGCTGAATAAGACCACCTAGGTTGAGAGTGAAGGAGGTGAAAAAGGCACAAATAGGGTATCACTTCCAGAATCAGAGTCAGATTGACACATATTTCTCCCGCTGCACAAATTTCTTCATTCTGAATTATTCAGTGGTAATATTTTTATATATATGTTTTGAGTTGTGGAAATATAATGAACATAATAGTTCCTCACTTCACTAAATTTAGTCAGTTGAAAGAAGTAAGAAAGTGGCCAATGACAGCTGAATGGTTGATGCAGGGTGTCACGGAACCTAACCAGAACCAAGGAGTTGGCGACGGCTTCCCAAGAATTTGTATTTCATATGGCACTAAGGGATTGGTAGAAATGATTTTAGAGAATGGAAGCAGGGTGAAGAGTATTCTAGGATAAAGGAACATCTGGGAAGACCTAAAGTCCATTGAAACTACGATAAATTGTACCAAGTGTCAAAATTTTAATATGTCTGGAGTATCATTTACCAAAGGAAAATGGAAAGAGATAAGGGTGAGAAGGTTCATGAAAGAGAGCATTGGAAAGCCTTGAAAGTTTATATTAAGAAATCTCTATCTGTTCCTGAGAGCAACGAGGAGTCTGATGAATGGCAAGGAATAAAAAGGCATAATTATATTTGCATTTTAGAAAAAGAGTTTTGGTTTACCACTATACCAGGTTAGTCTGAATGGCAGGTGTTATTTCCCTAAGATAAACTAATGAATGCCTTTGGTCCCCTCAGAGTAAGCTAATAAAATTACTTTTCTGAAACTACAAAGCTGAGGCTATTCCCTCAAAGTGAAGTTGCCAATAGAAACAGCTGGATGCTCTCACCATTTTATTACTAAAATATAATACACACTAAACATAACTTGGGAGTCTCAAGCACTCTTTAAAAACACAAATCCTCACTATCTAAGTAATTGTGATTAAAAATTGACCACTAGCTCACATAGCTCTTGTTTGTAGACAATAACAGTAGTTTAAAATAGTAAAGGTAGGGGTGCCTAAGTGGCTCAGTGGGTTAAAGCCTCTGCCTTCAGCTCCCGTCATGATCCCAGGGTCCTGGGATCAAGCCCCACATCGGGCTCTCTGCTCAGCAGGTAGCCTGCTTCCTCCTCTATCTCTGCCTGCCTCTCTGCCTATTTGTGATCTTTGTCTGTCAAATCAATAAATAAAATCTTTTTAAAAAAATAGTAAAGGTAAAGACATAATATGAAACTTTCTGGACCAAAATTTATAATGGCCTTACCTTTTAAAAATAGAATCCCAAGACATGTCTCCAAAGACAAGAGAAACAAAAGCAAAAATGAAATTTTGGGACTTCATCAAGATAAAAAGCTTCTGCACAGCAAAGAAACAGTCAACAAAACTAAGAGGCAACCACAGAATGGGAAAAGATATTTGCAAATGACATTACAGATAAAGGACCGATATCTAAGATCTATAAAGAACTTCTCAAACTCAACATTGAAAAAACAAATAACCCAGTCAAAAAATGGGCAGAAGACATACAAATGGTGAACAGACACATGAAAAAATGCTCAACATCACTAGTCGTCAGAGAAATACAAATGAAAACTGCAATACCACCTTATACCAGTAAGAATGGCAAAAATTAACAAAACAGGAAAAAACAAATGTTGGCGAGAATGTGGAGAAAAGGGAACCCTCTCATGCTATTGGTGGCAAAGCAAATTGGTACAGCCACTCTGGAAAATAGTATGAAGTTTCCTTGGGATGTTAAAAATAGAGCTACCCTACAACTCAGCAATTGCCTTGTTGGCTATTTTACCACAAAGATACAGATTTAGTGAAAAGAAAGGGCACATGGACCCAAATGTTCATAGCAGCAATGTTCACAATAGCCAAACTGTGGAAGGAGCTGAGATGCCCTTCAACAGATGAATGGGTAAAGAAGGTGTGGTCCATACACATGATGGGGTATTATCAGAAAGGATGAATACCTACCATTTGCATCAACATGGATGGAATTGGAGAGGATTGTGCTAAGTGAAGTAGGTCAAGCAGAGAAAAACAATTATCATATGGTTTTACTCATATGTGGAACATAAGTAATAGCACAGAGGACCATAGGGGAAGGGAGGGCAATCTGAAGAGGGAAAAATCAGAGCGAGAGATGAACCATGAGAGACTATGGACCCTGGGGGAAAAAAAATGAAGGTTTCAGCGGGGGAGGGTATAACAGGGGAATGGGTATTGAGGAGGGTATGTGTTGTGATGAGCACTTGGGTGTTATATGTAACTAATGAATCATTGAAGACTACATCAAAAGCTAATGATGTACTATACTGTGGCTAAGATATTAAAAAAAAATAGAATCCCAAATGATAATGTCTATTACTCACTTTAATAGGTTTCAGGCACTATTATAAATTCTTTATGTACATTATCTTACTGAACTTCATGACAATTCTATGATTGGTGCTAGTATTATTATTATTTATTATTATTTTTCGGATAATAAAACTTAGACTTAGTGAGGTTAAATAGCTTGCTTATTGGATACACAGTTACCAGGTTTTGAAGCTTATCTTTGACCCCAGATCTGTTCTACTGCAAGGCATATGCTTTTAATCACAATTCAATCCTTTCTCCTTTTTCATGGAGTATTAAGAGAAATGTCACAGTGCTGGGTATCCTAATGGGGGGGGGGGTGGGGTAAACCATTGAAGAAATCTGCCAATTTAAATTCAATCATATTTGAGCTCAAATGTGAATGTGCTATAGAACTTAGTAGCACAACTGCATTGAAAGCAACAAATACATGTAACCATTAATTATAATCTGCATTTGTCACCTGAGAAGGCATGGATTAGGAAACACAGACTCCGATGAGGATTTCAGAAGTCAGAACTAAGTGAGTATATGTGTACCGTGGGGATAGGGGGTTATTTAGCCTGCATCTCTGGAGTAAGGTTTTGGGGTGGGGGGAGTCAAAATAGGAAAAGTGTCTAATCAAAAGAAAGACTACCCGAAGACATACAATTTTAGATTAAATTGGTGAAGCAACTGATATCATCAAGGCTAACTGAGCAGTTTTACAGTTGGGAGTGTAAAGAGAGGTAAAAACATAGTCTACAGACAGTCCCTGCCACATAGACCCGGGCCCCCTTCATAGAAAACAATGATTTTTTTCCGATTCAACTTCCATACATATGCAGGAGATTTAACATTTACTTCTAGGATCATGAGTATTCCCAGGACATTATCTCGAGTCCAGACAGTCCCATAAAATGTAAGAGGCAGTTCAGAAGAACGGTTGAGAACAAAGTCTCCAGAAGCAGATTTCTTCAGTTCGACACACAATTTCAGCACTAACTGTATGTCCTCCAGCACCAGACTTATTTTCTTTATATTTCAGTCTCATCTGTAAATTCAGGACGAGAATATTAATATCTATATCATAAGGCTGATAGGAGGAACTAATGAGGAAATGCAGTGAAATACCTCGCAGAGTCACTTGTGCAAAATCAGAACCCAAAAACCTATCATTATCTATGTCATAATTGTACTTGCATTCTACATTCATCAAGGCAGATCCTCAGAATACAGAATTTTGGTAAATAGGACAGAATTCCAAGAGACAAAAATGAAATGTCTAAAAAGTTGAAGGACCTTGAGTGAGGCCAGTGTGACTCAATATATCAAATAAATGAGAAAGTGCTAAAATGAGGCTGGGGAAGAAGCAGGACTCTGATTGGGAAGCCCTACAATTCTGCTGAGACATTTTATTTTATTCCAAGGGCAGCACAAATATCGATAGATGAGGTTTTTTTTCCACCAGTGGGATGGACAGACAAGTGAATAGGTATGTCAGTGCAATGTAATAGCTATGGCAGAGATTAGAACAGGGCTTTTAGAGCAAAGAGAAGAGAAACTTCACTCAGCCTTCTAGATTTTCACACTTTGAAAAGAGAAAAGACATATATGCATAGGTTACATTTTCATAAAAAGAAAAGAGACCTTAGTTTGGTCCACATTTTATCAGAAGATATTTCCATTCTTATTGCATTGAAAACACCGACAATCTGAGTGGAAAAGTTCATTTTCACGAGTTGATGACAGTAAAGCAAAGGGCAACTCTTCCTATTTATAGATTGATAAATAGAAAAAAAAAAGTGGGCAGAGAACAAAAATGTATGACAACAGGATACTAAGAATGGCTGGAGGTTTTCATAATGCAAATACGATGTAATATATTAGGGATCACTGTTGACTTTATCATGATAGAGTTCATCTCATCCATATAAGAAGGAAAGCAGTATTGTTTGAGTCATTTTATGTTTTTAAATGACAATATAGAGTACTGTGTTAAAGACAATAATGTATAAGGAGAGCTGTACTAATTGTGTGGTGATAAGAAAAAATATATATTTTAATATACCATATATATATAATACATATCTTAAAAATAATAAAAACAACACTGATGATCTGATTCACTGTTACAATGAAAAACAACAGTAAATTTAGATTATATACGTGCCATGAAATAGTGCATCAGTATACATGTCGGTTCCTCCAACTTCCTTACCACTACATTCCTTGCCAGAAAAACCTGCTGTTAAAAGTTCAGAGCCTTAAAACGTCTCCTATCATGACAGGTCGGAAGGAAAGTCAAATCCATTAATGTCAGCTGGGCAGAGATTAGCAGGCAAGCAGATGTAGGTGGAGCGACACCCTCAAAGGAGAAATTAAAACTGTTTACTTATTTCCACTGGTGTTCATACAGGGCAAACTGTGAAAGCTGGGAATTTTTGGGAGTTCATGGGATGCTGAAAAACAGAAGGTGCCATCTTCAGACTTCTCCAGACCTCTGTCATTGTGAGAGCACAGTTGGCCAAGTATACTGGCAGTATTGGCTGGAAAGTTTATCCCAGGTTGAGAAACCAGCAAGTGTGGTTCGAGGGGCCGGAGTTCTTGTGGGGCCATAGCACTGGACGACATCTGGCTTTTGTATTAATGAAAACATTTGAGTTTTGGCCTCTTCATCAAAGCCACTCACCAAAGGTATTAAAAGGCTTAATTAGGTTCTAATGTCAGAAGGCAGACAGCTAAAAGCCATACAGGAACAAGATTACAAATCAAGTAAAGATACCTTGCATAACAATTAAGAAAATATTTCACCCTTACTCTTATCTACCAACCACCTGAATAAGCCTTCCATTCCACACATTTTAGCCTCAACAGACTTCCATCCACACCACCCACTGTTCTATCTTCCATCTTGGATTCCTGCTGGTCACCCCTCCTCTCTAGTTGCCAAAATCCTATTCATCCTTTTAGATCTAGTGTCAGAGATAGCTGAGAAAAAGGCCCGGATTATTCCACCCCAAAGTGGAATTCTGCCTTTCTGAAAATCTCTGCCTTTCTGAAAATTTCTGCTTTTCTGAAAATTTCTCCATAATCTGGTTTTGCCTTTCTCCATAGAGAATTCTGCCTTTCTGAAAATTTCTGCCTGTCTGAAAATTTCTCCATAATCAACTTTATAGGCCTGGAAGGAAATCTTCTGAACCAAACTGCATATAATTAACACATATAAAAAGGTAGCCATCATTAATTTGTATTCACAAATATGCTGTCAAATGAAATGAGCTATTCCTAGCTTTTTCTATTAAACATATGGTTACTGATTTGTTTTGTCTTTAATGAATCTTGAGTGTCTTTAGTGTTTTGAAGAAAAAAAAAGATGTATGGAAAAAAAACTTAAGCTAGTGAAATAGATCTTTGTTACTTTTAAAGATTTTATTTATTTACTTATTTGACAGACAGAGATCACAAGCAGGCAGAGAGGCAGGCAGAGAGAGAGAGAGAGGAGGAGGCAGGCTTCCTGCTGAACAGAGAGCCCAATGCGGGGCTCGATCCCAGGACCCTGGGATCATGACCTGAGCTGAAGGCAGAGGCTTAACCCACTGAGCCACCCAGGTACCCTGATCTTTGTTACTTTTAATATGCTTCTGGCAATTGGAGAAATGTTAACATTAAAAAACATTTCAAATATAGGACATTTCAGTATAGCCTATATGTTCTAAACATATTGGGATCCAGTGACTCTCATTCTTTAAGCGCCTGCGTTCAGATCTAACCAACCACAGTTAGAATGCTTCCTCCAGAAGACTGAGCCTTCTACACCAAGCAAGGAATGCTGAACTATTTGCCTTTTTGCCTGACTGATCAGTGAGCAGGCAGACTTAATGTTTGACCAAGTAACTGGCAAATTCCACTGGAAGTATATAAGCCCAATAGAAATATACACACAAATGGTATGTTTCATAAGTCATGGAAAGAAGATTCCTCTTTAGGGATTAAAGCAGACTCTTTTTTTTTTTTTAATATAATTTTTTATTTTTTATAAACATATATTTTTATCCCCAGGGGTACAGGTCTGTGAATCACCAGGTTTACACACTTCACAGCACTCACCAAAACACATACCCTCCCCA
>NC_081557.1:23816711-23846223 GCF_022355385.1 Mustela nigripes | reverse complement strand
GTGACCCTGCGGGACCTGAGGCCACGCTGACCCCGCGTGGGCTTCGCCCCGGTTTAGCCTCTGGAGCGATGTCCCTCAGCGGAACAGACTTTTAAAAGTCCTGATTTTGTGCGCGGTTGCTCCGCCGCTTGCCGGGAGCCGGCCCCTCCCCCCGGGGTCTATCTTCCCGTCGCTTTGGATCACTTCTCCGCCGGTCCTACCTTTCAGAAAGTGGTTGTTTTTCTGTTTCCAGAATTGCTGTTCTTCTTCTCTTCGATCTGCCGATGGATTTTCAGGTGTTTGCAATCTTTAGATAAGCTATCTAGCTGATCTCCGGCTAGCTGAAGTAGTCTCGGCCTGCTACTTCTCCGCCATCTTGACTCCTCCCTTAGAGCAGACTCTTATTGACTTTCTTAGAACCCAGAAATGACATTTGCTTCCAGGACATGTGGGAGATAGAGGATTGCTATTATAGCTTATCTATGGTGATTGAACTGATGCCTTCTAGGACTTTAACAAACAAAAATGTCTTCTCTACTGGTTACTGGTATGGACACATGATAAAGGGCTGACTGTCCTATTGTTGGATGGATGATGTCCTGCAGATACCTGCTCAAATCAGATGTTCTCTTTATTTCCCAACTCTACCCAGAATTCAAGAAAGGAGGACTTGATCAAAATCAGAAGAATACCATCAAAAAACAAAGGATTTGAATACACACACACACACACACACACACACAGTTCTTACCTCAAGAAAAAGTCAGTACTTTTGAAATTATAACCTCTTTAGACAGAATAAATCAAATAGGATTAGATATTTTTATCTTTTTTTACAATAAATTTTCCTAAAATATATCTTGTCTGAATGTGGGGAAGGCAAGTAGGAGAATCTGTGTCCACAACAGGAAACTGGCAATATAAAATGTGTTCCATAGACCAGCAATCCACAGAGCACATTGCCTTAGGGCTAGAGGAAATAGCTAGGACTTGTTTCAGGCTTGCTCTCTGTTTATCTTTTCAGAAGGCCGTTAAACACGGAAGGCAGAATCTGTGTGTCTCCAGCAGTTCTCTTGGCCAGGCTCTTGGCTTGGGACTGAGTGAACGGTAGGAAGCCAAGGCTTACACAGACATCAGCTGGCAAACTGGCTGAAACATTGCTTCTCACCAGTCAAATCTCAGCAGCATGGGAGGGCATCTTATCTCAACTTTTAAAATTTGGTTTGAATCAATTAACCTATAATACCTGAGGACTAGGGGAAAAAAAACAACTAACAATCCCAATTCATATGAATTGAAAATTTATTTTCAGCATCTTAGCTTTCTCTCCTAAACTTCCACCTATCTCATTCACATAACACGTACCACATTTTTACCAAGTTACTTTAATCAGAATAGTAAAAAATATGAATATATGTATATAAATGTATATGATTATTTTTATAGCAAATATAATTCTAAATATCAAAGTGAATAAATATATCATAAGGTTGACATTACAGGTATGTATAATATCAGACTCAGAGGCATGCAACTTGGCTATATTGAATTGTATCTCATAGAATCTTCAAAAATATAATTTGATTTTCACTGGTTTCAATGTATCTATCTTTAATAGTAAAAATCATTTCAGATCCACTATTGCGGAATGATTAAATGAAATCAAGAAACTTTTTTTTATGCTGAGCATTAATTCCATAAGGTATTATCTAGAAAACCATAAGGTGATGAAAATCATTGAAAATAATAGGATCTTCAGCTTTGGAGGCTCTGTAATCAATAGCACTGAATTCAAGTCTCAAGTCTGCCACTTTAATTGTGTGAATTTTCTCAAGCCTCAAAACTTGACCATTGGCTGCCTCTTTATAAAAAAAGAATGATAATAATATTTAACTCACAGAGCTGTTTTGTTAGGTTTAAGTCACAGAATGAATATGAAGCTCTTAACACAGTGTCTGGCAAGGAATACGTGCTTAATACATTATCCACCAGGGTCCCATTGGGAAATACGTTGCTCATACCATTTAGAGTAATTTGAGGAATATTCAATAAAGGGACAATTTCAAAGATGTTTAGAAGGCTTTAGGAAACCACAAGAGATAGAGAAGGGCTATCACCATCTCAGAATGGGAAAAGATGAATGTCTGGAATTATGTGATGCAGAAGAGAGTAAGGAACAGAGAGCTGCTTTGAGAAGAAGCAAGAGCTTTGGCAGGGAGATTCCCTAGCTTGAGTGGATCATTCATGGACCAACCAGCTGGAACTTAAAATAGAAGGAAGCCCACTGATGTGCCCTAGAATTCAGTTTGTTTGTTTATTTGTTTTTCTCCTGTTAAGAACCAAAGAGTAAATTTTACAAGTTATAGGGTCTCTTGCTCTGACACTATGTAAATGATGAGTGTTAACACTGCTTCAATAAAATCTTATTTACATAATGAGGCTACATTTTTTTCATATGCCTGATGTAGTCCATACAAATCAGATTCCTGATGGAAAGAGAAGATTGGAAATAGATTGGGAAGAGTAGATGCAGGATATCCAACTCAAAGCAATGTTAGCTGTTTTAGCTTTTGTTATGCTTTTTTTTTTTTTTTTTTAATGAATGCTGTATAGTGGCTTTTGCTTAACCATGTCAATCTTACCCAGATGTATCACAGAAAGCTTCAAATAATCAAAGTTATATAATCTCCATGGAGTTAAAGACAACATTTTATTCACAAGTATAAATCCTAGCCCTAGCTCAGTGTTCTGGTGTTTTGGAAGTGCTCAGTAAATACTTGATAAATTAATGAAACCCAGAATGTATTAGGTGTCCTGAGGAGGATGAGGTCACCATTTTATAAAGAGATATATCATACATGCAAAAAAAGTACAAAGTTTTAGTACACAGGCTCAATAAATCTTGACAAAGTTAATATACCCATTTAATCATTACTAAGTTCAGAAAAAAAGTCCTTTTCAGATATACGTACCACAAATATTTATTTCCTACCCTGGCTTGTCTTTTTGCTTTCCAAATAGTGTTTTCTGAAGATCAAAATTTTATTCCAAGGTTCATTTATAGTTTGCCTTTAAGGTCTCTTTAAGAAATATTTTGTTATCCTCATAACATTACAATGTTCTCCTATGTTAACTTCCAGAAATTTTATTGTTTCTATATTGTAAAGAAATACAATAAAGAAATATTCTTCTGTATGTGGTGTGAAGGAAAGGTCAAGAAGCAGGCTTCACTTATGGATATCAAATTGATCTAGAAACATTTACTGAAAAGACCATTTTTTACTCACTACAAAGAAATGTCACCTTTATAATAGTTCAAGTGATTGTATATATGTAGGTCTGTTTTAAGATTCATTGGTCTATTTACCTCAAATGTCCTAAGTATTATACTATTATAAGATGCACTGATATCTCAAATTTTCTTCTTCTTCAAGATTGTCTTGGTGATTCTTGGCTTGTTACAAATACACTTTTGCAGATGACCACCTTTTCTGTCCTCACATGGCCTTTCTTCTGTGCTCAGGAATAGAGAGCAATCTTGGGCATCTGCTTATAATGACACGAAGCTTATCAGATTAGGGTCCCTCCCTTATGACTTCATTTAACCTTAATTACCTCCTAAAAGACCCTATCTCCAAATATAGTCACACTGGGGCTAAGGCTTCAACTTATGAATTTTGAGGAAACACAATTCAGCATATAACACACAAGTAGTGATAGGAAGCATGTTGATTTACCAAAGTGAGTTTCTGTGGCAGCCTTCAACACCACTTTTAATTTTCACAGACCCATAAAATTGTCATAAAGATCTTCAGAACATCATAAGTTCTTTGCAGCAGCTTACTATTCAGCATCTTACCCTCTTCATTCATGACTCTCAGGAATCAGTGAAAATCTCAGGAAAAGACAGGGTAGTGTGTTAAGTTCATCCAAGACAGTACTTCCTTCCAAGATCTAAGATGCCTTGATAGCCCACTGATGTCTTAAAATCATTTGTTTTAATTACTCTATCTAGCTTTTTTCAGTTGTTTTAGTGGTGGTTTGGTCTCCTATATGGTAGCCCATTATAACCAGAAGCAGAAATTCATACAAAGTCTGCCTGGGGAGCTCTTGAGAGGCGAGAGATTGAGTAGGTGCTTAGTAAGAATTACACAGCATAGAGGTAGGAATAAATATTGCAGAAAGGTAGAACAATATTAGGAAAGTTTCAGAGGCAAAAATTGAGTCTGTGGTAGACGATATGTATTAGAGAAAAGATTCGGCACACAGTCAATCCTTGATTGAGCACCCATTACCCGGCCACAACACCAGCAGAAAACAATGACTCAGTGCCTGACTTCTGGGAGCTTAAATCATTGGAGGGGAGACAATGGATATTACTAAATAACTCTAAATCAAGGTTTAATGGGTATATGTCTTATACGGTTTATAATGTTAATTCTAAGACAATTCAAAGAAGGGAGAAACCAAGCAAGACATCTCAGATGGAATAAGAGAAAGGTTTTGTATTGTGTGTTTTGTGTGTGTGTGTTTGTTAATTTTGTTTTTAACCAGGCAAAAAGGAGGAAACAGGGCATATGGAATATGGTAGAGGACACTGGTCTCAAGCTTCACCATGAATTAGACTCAGAGGGCTTAAAGTGCAGATTTCTGGGCTCTAACTCCAGCAATGGCAGCAGATAATTTGCATTTCTCCTAAGTTCCTAGGTATGCTATGTAGCTGATGTTCCCGATCTGAGAACCACACTTGCAAACCACTGTCATAGAGGAACCACTAAAATAATCGTAAAGGAATGTGTAAATAACAGCTAATAGAGAGGTAACATTGAATAATAATTTGAAAAATACGTGCTTCAAAGAATTGAACTGGTTTTCATTTGGCTAAAGCAAAGGGCTTAAGTATAGAGTTCTGTCATGTAAGATCATAAGTAATTTGGGTCAGGATTATGAAAACCAAATTCTAATTTACTAAGAAATGTGATGGCCATGCACCTAGTAAGGAGTATAATTACTTTACAAATCATTTCTCCTGAGCCTGCATCCTATTATCTCTATAACTTTGTAAATAGTGCGATTCCCCTATCCAGTATTTCAACTAATATCCAACCTGATTAGTTTAAGAGCTGTTAGTAGCACTCTGTGATAATTGAGCTTATTAATAATTATAAGGAACAAAATCACTATACAGCATTCTGTTTTAATTGCATACCATCTGACTATCACTTTCTACTAACTACATTCCTGAGATAGAGTTTAATTGAATCATCACTTATGATGGGATGAATCTAGAAATAAATTTCCATTTAACATCAGGGGAAATAATTTAATAAAAGTGTCAACTCAGAAAAAGTCAAGTTACTATTCAGATATAGCAAATCATTACATTTATGTATTTCTGAAAAATCAAAAGGAAATATTGTCCCGGGGTAAAATTAAAATTGAGGTAAGCATTCATATAATCATTATACTGCTTCTATAAACTAAAGGTTAAGTTTCTTCTTTTTTTAAGATTTATTTTATTATTTATTTATTCATTCATTTATTTGGAGCACAAACGGGGAGGGGCTGAGGGAGAAAGAAAAAAATCTCTTTTTTTTCTGTTGTTATTGTTTTTTTAAAATTTTGTATTATGTTCAGTTAGTATCAACATATAGTAAATCATTAGTTTTTGCTGTAGTGTTCAACTCCTTCATTAGTTGCATATAACACCTTAAACAGACTCTGCACTGAGTACAGAGTCCCACATGAGGCTTCCTCTCATGACCCTGAGATCTTGACCTGAACCAAAATCAAGAGTCAAAATCAAGAGTCAGACACTTAACCGACTGAGTCAGTCAAGCACCCTAAGGTTAAGATTATTCTAAGTATTAAATAAAAATTTAATTATGGAAAAGAAAATTTCAACTTCATATTCCTCAGTCTTCATTTGGAAAAAATATATCTAGGTTCTTCAGTAATAAATAATTATGCAGTTATGTTCCTCAAGTGAAATGCATGTGATTGTTTTAGGAAAGCCAGATATATTTAAAGAAGGAGCAAACAACTCTGGCAAGCCTCACTGACTGTCCTTCCATGCTAATTTAACAGCTAGCTACAGGTTTATCCACAATATTTCTGAGAATTCTTGTACAGACAAAAATCACAGTGGAAATTGCCAGAACCCAGTACATTAATACATTAAGAATTTGAAAAAAGGTAATGAATCTAGAGATAGAATAGCTGAAAACCTGGGGAAATGTCAATCGTGATAACATCAATAATAAAATTCACTCTATTCAGTTATAGATGAGACTTGCTGAGCCAAATCTCTCAGCTCTTCATAATGATTCTAAAATGTCCAATAGTTTCCATCACTCTCAACCTAGGGCTGATCTGCTAGCAATGAAGGAAAGGCAAATTGGATTTCTAAGCTTTAAGCATTGGGTCAGCAAATCCCCTACTGGTTCTTGGTTCTTTTAAATAATTGAATGCGTGATCTTATTAAGCAGCCATTAAAGCCAGAGGATGTAAAAAACTCCATGGGATGTTGTGTACGAAGAATCATTTTGATTTAATCAAACTAGAATGTTCTGCTGCTTTGTAGTAAAGCATCAAATTGTTTGTGTTTAAGCAGAAAGAATCTGAAGAGTCCTGGAATTTATTACCTTCTTCCTTGTTGAGTGAAACGCAATATGTCCGTCAGAAAGTTCTAGTCTTTGATGATCAAGCAAATGTAGTCTTCTGGCTCTCCAGGAGTTGATGGGATACTATTCCCTGGGGATCACAGTTGGGTTGCTATGACTCATCAGGCTGTCCAGTTAAACTCTCATTACCATTCTGCCCACAGGAAAAGACAATCAGATCATAAGACACAGTTCCCGCTCTCTGTAGCTTACCCAGAAACAATAGAGTTGAACTACATGTTTATTAATTGTAATATTTGTTAAACAACTTTATGTTTTGTCTTCTTAATATCAAATTTTAAAAAGTAATAGATTTTCTCTCTGCCACAGAAACAATTTAACCTATCGCAAACTAAATTTATTTTACTGGATATGGAGTGTTTGATAAATGCTTGCTGTTTTTCAGAGTTCTTCAATGTGCAAAGGTTCTGTACTCTTGCTTTCAATTCACAAAATGGGAAAGTATTTCTTTAAAAGATTTAGTAGGAAATATTTTAGGTTTTGCAGGTTACATGGTCTGTGTCACCATGATTTGATTCTTCCATCATAATAGCATTTAAACTGGAAACAGACCAAATTGAGCTTGGGGTCTAACTCTGCCATTATGTGACCTAGGGTAAGATATATAACACCTCTAGGTCATAATTCATTTGTAAAATGAAATAACAAGGACCATCTCTTAGACTTGTTGGAAAGCTTACTCTTGAGTGCCCAGTATGTTTCCCTCCCAAGCTTATATTTTGCCCCAGAAGCTTAGAGATGAACCAGAGTGTGTGGCAAAGCCATCAGGCTCTTCAGTGCTAAACCGTTCTACGTAATCTCAAAGAACACAGCTGCTCATATATTAACCCCTTGTTCTTTGTCCTTTCTCAGAGAGGACTTTTCAAGTCTGGCATGCCTATCTAACAAGGGTGATATGGGGAACTATAGTTACACAACCCAAATGTCATTTTTATTAAGCACTGTGACAAAGAAATTGTATCAATCATGGTGAGCTAGGCTGTGCTGTGCTAACCAATGAGGCTTGAAATTTCAGAGATGTCATACAAAAAAGACTTCTGTTTTTTGCCTTATAAATTCTTATGTAAGCTGGTGACTCTGGAGAAGCTGCACTCCAGCAGTGATTCAGTACCTAGGCACTTTCCACACAAGCTCTTGGATGCTTATGTCCAGAAATTATATACCTTACTAAGACTTATAGTCCATTGCCCAGAGCTGGTCACATAACCTCTCCTCACTGCAAAGGTATAGGGGTGGAGTGGGAGGGAGAGCAGGTGGAAATTCAGTCAGCCATAAATGTTTCTGCCAGAGATGTGCCTGCTAATAACCAATGCAATGGAAAGATACCTTTATCTGAATGTAAAACCATTTAATGCTCTTTCACAATGTTCTTAAATGCCACTGGAGGATTACAGTGTATGATGAAATGTTATTGAACAATTTATAATAGAAAATATGAATTGCCTTAGGCTTGGCTGAATTTGCTCTGGCTTTTTGTCCTTTGCCAAATTAATACCTAAGAGTTGGCATATCTGTGCTATTCCACAACAGAGACCTAAGATAAATGGATGTTATTAGGAGATAGTTTTTGTCTTTATATTAATGGAGAAAGTTTACATTGGGTCTACTCTGTGTTTTCAATTACAGGAGAGAAATAGAAGGGTTGCAGGCTAGACTCAGTCCAGACTTATTTCCTAAAGGGCAAGAAGTTCTGATCTTGATCACCAGACTTCTTAAAGATAGAGTTAAGGGAGGACAGTTTGTCTTCCACTCCATTCTGGTGTAACTTTATGTGAATCTCAGGCTCTATTCTGAGCAGAGTATTAGAGAAAAACACCCAAAGTATCTTCTAGGCAGTAGAACCAGAATAAAATGGAAGATCCAAAAAAAAAAAAAAAAAAAAGTTTAGAACAGAAGAACATGCACAAACTGCTCTTGTGGTCTAACATTCACAGCTAGGGTGTTTATTTAACTAAATGTATAGGAATGAAGGAGATGGACACAATGAGAATTTTTGACTAAAAGACCTTTGGCTAAAGAAGATGAGACGAATACTTGCCCAACTCCTATCAGTGAGTTTAGAACCCTTGAGAAGACAAGGGTGTGGGGATTGAAGACCATGTACCTTATCCTGATATACAGTTTTGGTAGAGGTAAAAGAAATTGATCATCCAGCATAAGATGATACCTTCACCAGAAGCTCTTCAATCCTCTTATAGAACATGTTCTTATAGAACATGCTATAAGTTCCTACTGAGAGTTACAAAACAGAATAAAGAATGTCTTGTGGGATAAAGAATGATTATGGAGAAAATGAAACACCTTTCTTTAATTGTCACAGAAAACACTGTGATACTGAGGGCAATAGTAGCTAATAGGAAAGCAGCAGCAATTTTCAAGGTACAGCCATTCTTCTAAAACTAGATGGTGTCTGACATTGAGCTGGCATTGGTGGTCATGAGGTTGGTGGTACTGCAGTAAAGTAGGCAAGCTGAAGGTAGAATTGCTGCTGGAATTTGAGACATGAGACCTAAACTGAGCTGGAGCTGTAGGTCAGTGATAAACAGTTGACTTCTCCCGTCATCACCATGCCTGGCGCATACAGAAAAAACCCAGAGGTGTGGTTGAATGCAGAAGAATGAGATGTCACAGGAAGTGTTGAGATGACTGTTAATGGAAACATTGAAGAGACAGAAGGATGACCCCCTGGTCAAGATATTGTAGAAAACTTCCTGCTTTGACTGAGAAATTGTGGAGGACACCCAAAGTCCCTTCTAACATTTATTGAATTATGAAGAGTCTGCTTTTCATGGGTTTTAGTTATACCATGTTGTGTGTGTGTGTGTGTGTGTGTGTGTGTGTGTGTGTGTGCTTGTGTCCTGTTATTTAAAGCTTTGTAAATCCATTATTATTTCAAGAATCAAAGACACAAGACAAACCATATAAGACTCCTAATCTCAGGAAACAAACTGAGAGTTGCTGCTGGGGGGTGGGTGTCAGATAAGGTGGCTGGGTGGTGGACATTGGGGATGGTATGTGTTATGGTGAGTGCTATGAATTGTGTAAGCCTGATGATTCACAGACCTGTACCCATGAAGCAAATACTACATTAAGTGTTAACAAACAAACAAACAAACAAAGAATCAAAGAGATAACATATAGGGCAATGAAAGGAGAGAGGAACATGATGGGCACACTGTCTAATACGCTCAGTCGTAGCTTTCTCTCTATTTCTGTCCCTGTCATCCGACACAGACATTCTATCAAATAGCTTCTGCCAATCCACAACAGCAATGCTTCTTTTAATGACAGTCTAAACTTGGGTATCGATTTCGACCAAAGCTTAAGATTAGTTGGTAAGGCTGCATTTTGTGTTTTTCACTGCAAATAGCAACAGGCAGAGACAAAGCTTGTGAATCCCAGAGGCATCTCTTGACAGACAAACCTCTGAGCTCTCTCTCTCTGGAAGTCTGCCCTATTCCTATTCCAGAGATACCATGATTCTTGTCCCCATCCCATCCAGGTGGCCCATTTACTACCAGCACCAAATAAAAGGAGCTGGATGTCATGACTTCCCTCAGGGCTGGGGTCCTACTGCACAGCAGTTTTCACCCTGCTCAGTTCCAAAGCTTGGATCTGCTCTTCAGCGGCCATTGGAACAGCCGGCTTTTCCCTTCCAGGCCTCCCACAATGAGGCCCAGGTTCATTTGGATGCAACACAGCCTGCCTCCTGCCAACATGATTTTTCTTCCATTCTTGATCAATAAGTCACAGGCCTATTTGGCCTTTCCCCAGCCAAGAGAGAAGCACGGCTTGAAGTCAAATGGAAAGAAGACCAAAATAGACGCCTTCCTTTGCCCTTCATTCCTCTCCCACGTGTTCCCAGCGCCACTGCTGTGCCCAGGCTCTTCTCCATTCCCAGGTTAGAATATATATCAAAGGAAGAAAAGAAAGGAGGGAAGAAAAAAAGAAGAATGGGAAGAGGGAATGAAAAGACAGAAAAAAAGAGAGGAGGGACAGGAATGGGATAAGAGTATATTTGTTGACTAAATATAGAAAGGAGGATTTAAAAAAAGTTATCTTTCTATTCTGGAAATAGGCTCACACAGTCTTATTCTTCCCACTGGCTTGAACATGAGGCCAAAGCTCTTTTCTGATCCCTCCACCAGCCCCCCTGCTTCCCTCTAATCTAACCCTGTGTTCCCAGCCATGCTCTCACTATACTCCCTCAGGTTCACAGGCTCTCAAACTTGTAGACAATATTTGACACCTGCTTCCTTGACAAAATAATAGCCATAGTAGCTATTGATTGTTCCCCATGACCCAGGCTCCATTCCAAGTGGTCTGTAAGCATTCTAGCCTCTATCATTTCTTCCTTGTAAATTACTATGAGCTCAATTTTGTGGTGAAGAAACTGAGGTTAAATAACTTGTCTCAGGGTGTGCAATAGTAAGAAATCATGATTCAACCACAGGCCATCAGAGGCTGGAACTCCTGCTCCTGATTCTCTTCCCTCAACACTACTGCCCATGAAGGGAGAAAAAGAGGGACATGACAAATTGTTAGCTTGGACTCTGAAAGCTACCATTTCATCCAAAGAGAGAAGTAGGACTTCTTTGGTATCAATGGAGATTTCAGAGATGGAGTCACTCTTCTCCCCCAAGGAGGTGCTCTAGAGCAAAATGGAGAAGTTTGGTTAAATCATAGAACTTCAGAGCTGGAAAAAAATGCACCCAAACTTTATTTTATAATTGAAATCCCCAGGACCTTCAAACCCGAGTAAACTCATGCATTGCTTTGTTGAGTTTAATTAAGATGAAAGCTGCTAGGTCAAAGAACTTTAGAACTGGAAGACACCTACTAGCCTACCTAATCTAAGCCACTCCTTTCTACCCACATTTCTTTTACAGATGTGGGCACTAAGAAGCTTAAGTAAGTGGTCTATCTTTGAGTCACAGTATCTACTTTCCCACAAATTGTGGAGGCAGTGGTTGTGGCAAATTTCAGAGGGATATTAGAATCCTCTACACAATAGACAGCATCTAGACCAAGCACCAAGTGAAGGACAAAGTATATAGTGCCTGTATATTGAAGGCTCTCAATAAAGAGATAGATTATGGGTAGCTGAATACCTGTATGAATGAATGAATACAAATTAAAAAGTAGAATCAGAAGCAAAGTTTTTCTACATAGTTCTAAATATGTCATCTTAAAACCTTCCACAAAGACATACGATTTCTGCAAGAAAAATCCAAGCACCTTCCCTATTAAGAAAATGTTTTCAACGTCATAAAGTAAGTGGGACACTTTGACACTGGATGAAAGTATGAGTAGGGTCCAAACTTTCTATTAGGTATACAGCTTCATCAACCTTCACTGATATGACAAACTGAAACAGGAAATGGGCTTCAGTTATCTCCATGACCTTGAAACCAGGCTCCAGGTTCTGGTGCTATAGTAGACTGTCCTCCTGAACAGAACTTCCATCAGAGGTGTTCTCCATGGATTGCCCTGCTTTCTTCACATCTATCCCAAATCACCTGGGATGGTTAGCTATCATTTTAAGTATGTCTCCACAAATTCAATACTAGCTCACAGTATAATGTTGGGAATTTTACAGCTAGTTACACAGTTAGATAGGAATTTGGGCTCTAGCTTTGTCTAGGTCAGATGGTTCTTGTTTATGTCATGTCCCTATAATTTAGTAACTATTAGATCCTCCACATATTGAATTTTTCTGAACTCCATCAGAACCCATATATAAAATGGACTGAAGTAGTAATAGTCATTATTTTTAATTAATTTATTAATTTATTGTTTTAAAGGGGACTCCACACGTAATGTAGAAGCCAACTCAGGCCCTGAACTCATGACCATGAAATCACGACCTGAGCTGAGATCAAGAGTCAGCTGCTTAACTGACTGAGCCACCCAGGCACCCCAAGAGTCACTAACTTTTAACAGGTTCTGATGCAAAAAATTAACTGCGATCGTACTTTACAGAGATCTCATTTTCTTGGCTCTAAAAGTATTCATATACTCCAGACCTGGCCTTACCAATTCCACTCCTGACCACTAGTGGACAATGTTATAATGACCTCACTCCTGACCACTAGTGGACAATGTTATAATGACCTCACTCCTGACCACTAGTGGACAATGTTATAATGACCTCATCTCCCTTCCTACTTTTACGAAACAAACTTCTCTAGTTGATCATTAAGATATTTAATCTCCAGACACTAACTATTGAGTTGGAGTCTGAATTAAGGCTGTTCCCCAGCTTTAAAAGACAATTTCAGGCTAGAGTGAAGACAAATTGCTTGGGAAAAAGAGGTTTGATTCCATTTATGCATACACTCACTGTCCCCAGGGTTTAGTGAACAGTATCTCATTCAAAATTCAATTTGGGGAATTATGGAGCTTCTGAATGAGAAAAAGAGAGGCATAGATGAAATCACCACAAGTGGCATTTGTCTTACAGGTTAGACAAGTCACTGCAGATAGAGGGGTCCTACTCAGAGGTTTCTTCTGGTAGGAATCCTAGAAGGAGAGCAAAAGCTGAAAAATAAGGGAGGCATTCTATCTCTCTAAAAATTTTGACTGGCACTGGTGAGCTCCCCACCTGTCTCAGGTAGCTAGGGGAGGAAGGTGTGGCTAGAGGGAGAATCCAGAGGAGCCCTTTGCTCCTTTGTTTCCCCCTTTTTAACTAATGAGGCAAAAACCAAATGATGCAGTTTCTCTCAGAGATGCTACATTAGACCCCTGAGCAAAAGAGGTCCTGGGTCAGAGGTTTCTCCTTTGTTGAAGGAGAGGACATGACGACAGACTGACCTGTGATCTGGACTCTGACGATCACAGCCTTCTTACCACATACTGCATCCTTGGAATGTGTATTCTACTTGCCTTCCCAGTCCCAGAAGTTGCCCCCAAGGACATAGCCTTGAGATGTGATGTGGCATTGAGGCAATCTGGATGGTATACGTGCCTGAAACCAGTTAAGGCCTCTACATAACCATATAAGATTCTGGGGGACAAGTGTGGAGAGTATTTTGTGGCCTTGCTGCCACCAAGATGAGATTTGTAGGTAAGTTCCTTTACCTTTTAAACCTGCCACCTACCAGTCTGGTGTGGTGTGCCTCATTTTTTGGTCTCTCCCTGCCCTCCATGATGGGCCTGGCTTTAAATTATACCCTGAAAGCTCCCAACGAAGTTGCGAACCAACATCCTTCCTCTGTATTCATAAGAATTTAATATCTAACTTGAGTCCCTTATATCTGGAGCAGCTCCTAAAACTTAGTCCTGGCATTTGATTCTTCTCAGGGGGGTCAATTAAAAAAATTATTAATGTTATTTTTCTTTTCTTATCTTTCCTTTTTCCTAGTATGGGAAGGCAACTCACCTGTACTGTGCAATAATTGAAGAGCCAGCTTACTTTGGCAGAAGCTAGGAAGAATGGAAATGCTCAGAAAAAAGGGATTCAGACAGGAGACAAAAAGGAACATTCAAGCATTTACTCTACAGCTAGCTTTCCACACATCATCTCATTTAGAACTCATCATAACTCCCTGACATGAAAGTATTATATCCCTTTAAAATATGGGAGAACCAAGGCTCAAACAAGCTGAATAACGTGCTCCAGGTCACATGGCTACTCAAAGGTGAAGTCAGGTTAGGATTTCTAGCTTGGATAACAGTCCTAATTTAGGAATCCAACTCTATAGTTAGTGTCTCTGGATAAAATACCTTAATAGTCAGGTAGAACAAGACAGAAAGTGTTTGTCTAGAGAAGGAGGTCATTAATTAGATCACTGTTCACTTCTATCCCATACTCCTATCAAATCATTCTCCTTCCTAAGCAGAAGTGATGGTCAGTCAATTAGACCAAGAGAGAATTTCTTCTTTTTCACAAGTTCTTCAGCTTGTTCATAAATGACCATAGCTGGAAAGTTCTCCCTTCTTTATACAAACAGACACATACCCAAATCTATATACATATCTAAGAGTTTTAAAAGGGTAATCAAAATGAATTTCATGCACACCACCACCACCCCTTGAGGCCCCTTATAAATGTTTATCTTCTTCTTTCTTCCTTCTCTCCTCTTCTTTCCTTCAAAAAAAAAAAAAAAAATGTTTATTGGTGGTCTGTGATGTGATAAACACTTGACAAGGCCCTGGAGATGAAACACTCAATCAAAGCCAGATGCACCTGTTGAATAGAGCTTTGCAAATAGTGGGGAAGGTGGCAATCATGTGATCCCACAAATCAGGTTTCAACTGCAGAAGGTATGCTGAAAAAGAGGTAAAAAATACTTTGAGAGAGGGACTGGTCAAAGACGGCAAGGACACCTTTGTAAAGAAGGGTTGCTTAAGTTGCTCCAAGGATAAATAGGAATCAACTTTTCAAAATAGTTAAGGAACATGTTTCAGGTAAATGGGACAGCATGTGTAATGGCCCTGTGGTAAAGAAGATTATGGAAAATTGGAGGGAATAGACAGATGCCAGTGGGGATGAAGGACAAACATACAAGGGATGTTTGTTGCAAGATGAGGCTGAAGAAATAACTAGGACAATACAGGAGCATGTAAATTATTACAAGGAGTTTTTCCTGAAAGACTCAAAAGGGTTCTAAGTAGGAAAAAACATGATCAGTTTGTGTTTTCAAAACTTCACTTTGCCTTGGATGTAAAGAATCAGTTCTCCATGCAGAATGTGTATGTAGGACAGAGAACACAAATAAGTTCTCCTGCTCATCTTGTACTGTGAATTTCTGTTTTCATTTAATTTCTATAATCCCACTCATCAACATGCATCCTGTGATTACAATTCTGTCTTTCATCCTTTGAACCCAACAAACACCAAGCACTGCCCTGTTTTCTTTAGTCCTCTAAACACTGCTAACACACGGCAGTATGTTTTCTACTAATGTTTAGTGATTACAGAAGATAATTCAGTAGAGTACAAAAAAGGCAAAACCTTTACATTGAACATTAGACTTGGTCCCTTAAAATTCCCTGAATAATTTCTACCAGTATTTTCCCACTGGCTTCTATTAGACTTACTCTCTTAAAATTCCCTTGATAATTTCTACCAGGATATTTTCACTGGCTTGCATTTACCTCATTATTCTCTTGTCACAGTACAAATCTTTCTCCCCTCTTCTCTAGTCTCAGGATCCCCATCCAAACCCCTGTTTATCCCTCACCAGCAATCAGAGGCAGGTTCAGAATTCCTGCTTCCATTTATTCAAATCTCTTCTCAAAACAGTGAGGAACAGGACAAGAGATGGAAGGCTTGGCTTTTCATAACCAAACAACCCTAGAGAAAGGGTTTCCTAGGCAAAGAGGCAGAAAATCTCTTTCTAGCAGGAATTCTACTTAGTAGGTTTCAAATACAGTGCTCTTTGAAAATAGAGATCATTTTTCTTTCTTTTACATGTGCAAGAATCATGTGCTTCTATTTTACTCACCTGACTCTATGTGATTATACTGTCTCAACACCAAAACACAAGAAGTGTGAGGGATAGTTAATAAAAGATGACTGTAACAGATCAAAGCCAGAAGAAATCAAATGTTCATCAGCCAAAGTTAAAAGAAAGGAGATAGCAAGCCTGCCTCTATAAGCAAGTAGATAAAATAAATCTGTGCATGAATTCTGAGATTTTTTTTAAAAAAGCAAATTTGTTATAAGAAACATCAGTTTCCAAAAGACACTGAAGAAGTGACAGCATAAACAGCAATAAAGGCAGAAAGGAAGATAAAAAAGAAAGAATGAGAACAAATGAAGTCTGCCAAGATGAACAGAACAATTTGCCAACATGTGTGTCATTCCTCCCATAAATTAACTTCATTGATGGGCTTAATTGTTTGAACAAATGGGTTGGAGCTATTTTCAGAGCAATTATTTATTCTAATCACCAATTCCCTTACAGTGAAGGGAACTGCAGAGAAACCATGGTTTTCTTGGCTTCATTATTTCAGTTAAATATTTACACATTCGAACTGACACTAAAAGTAGATGTTGCTTCTTGGACCTCTGAAAGGTAAATGTTCAGGACATAGAGAGTTTAAGGTAACTGCAGGTGGGTCCCTCAGAGAACAAACTGTCTCTCTATACACTCCCTACCAGCAAAGAGCAAGTAGCTCCCTACTCTTCAGACTCTTCCTGTCCCATCAACAAGCCCAGAGCCATCATACCTGGTCCCCAGACCCTGATCCGTTTATGCTTTCATTTTATTGGAGTTTTAATTCAGTCCTTTTCTAAAATGTGTACCTTACTTCTTCAGGGAATACACCATATTGTAGTGAAATGAGAAAGATAAAGGAAATATATATATTTATATATAAACCCATTAAGTCCACACAAGTGTGAATCAATTCAATTTCTAGAAAACTAAAAACTAGACTCTAGTATCAGATGGTTTAGGTTCAACTACCGAGCTAAGTGACCTTGGCAAAGTTGCTTATCCTCTCTAAACCTCAATTCCTTGTAAAATACGGAAATAGTTGTTGTGATAATAAGAGGAAACAGTTTAACACTTAGAATCATGGATATCATATAATGACCCTCAAAAGACTTTAAGTTGTTACATTGTTTCTTCTTATTGTAAGTTAGCTGATGAAGTGATGTGATTTAAAATGCAGTAATTTCCCCAGATCTGTTTGTCTTCATGCAAATATCCCCCAGAGGAGACCAAGACAAGGATTTGAATGTAGGAGGTTTATGTGAAAGGTTGAGAGATGAATTTCAGGGAAACAAGACAGTGATATGAGGGAAGCAGTCAATGTAATTAAGTCAGCCATCACACAGGGTGACTGAAGCTTAATCCTGCAGGGAATTCCCAGAAAATGCTTGCATATCACTTGAAGGTGGAGATAGTTGCTGTATTTATACAATCACATGCTTCAGTAACTGGTGGAGGGTGCCAATTCCCCAGCATTTCTAGCCTACTGTCAATTAACAGCACAGCCTCCTGGAAAAAGCCCCCAGGCAAAGAGATACATATACAGAAAGTTGGAAGGTGTCCAGAGCACCAAATGGACATCTGAAATTAACAATAACTAATGGACTCAACACAACAGCCTCCAGGACACAGTTCTAAACTATGGCAAGTAACTTCCTTGTAGTTCTAATATTTAAGTGGCCTTTGAAATGATCACATAAAGTATATTCCAAACTATCACTTTAGAGATTTATTGACCCAAAAGAGAAATATATATGTATATATTTCAAAAGCAGTGAGGGATGAAGTATTGAATAAATTTAATAAATTGAATAAAATTGAATATAGAGTGAAATAAAAATACTTTGGGGTATAGAATCTATGTGCTTGAGTCTTGCCTATTTTACCTACAAGTCTATTTAACCAAGTTATGTGATCTCTTTAAGCCTCTCTTTCCACTTCATCTAATTGGAAATAATATTTACCATTCACAGATCTTATATTAAAGTCATTTAAAGATATCAAAATGCCTTACAGTTGTAATGTATTCTTAGAATCATCATGTCCAGATAACTGAATTTGAAGACTTTAATTACAAACTTAACTTCTGGGGGACACTTTGATAGAAATGTTTGCAAAATGCAATTTCTCAACGAACTGCATTTGATACAAATGATTGAATTATTTCTCAGACCTGTAACACCACATCAGCAATGGTCTCCAGCCTAATATGATGTTTCACACTCTTTGCTTTTATTCATTCCTCTTCATCATAGTATGCCTGTCCCTTTTTATTGCTATTAGTTTCTATGGCAACTAAATAAGCTCATTAAAGCAATAATTCAAGTTAACACCTAATACTAACCAAGTAAGCTCCAGCTAGCTTGAGGATATGCACCAATGTAAATAAACTTTGTGATAGCTATTTTCCTTGCTGCTTAGAATAATTTTTCACTTAATTTCAGCTTCTTTGCTGTAATTAGATAGTGGAGGATTCCAGCAATCTGATCACTTCCTTAAAAAGTGGTGCTGGGTATACATTGACTGTAGCATTAAAGAAGATAGAGCACCTTGACAGTCCTTGATAAAGACCTCATTCATTCATTCAACATTTTATTCACGTATTCATTCACATTCATTCATTTATTCATCCAACACATATTTCTGCTCCACAGTATATACTGCAAATATAGTAAGAAATCAGATATTTACCTCACTGTAAGGGAAAATTTAGTTTAGAAATGCAAATAAAACTTGTACACCTGATTAGAATTTTATTATATTCTATATTAATCATCATGTCTTATTAAAATTTATAAGCTTCATAAGATAGTTGCAGATAAGTGCTTTGAAGTTTAGAGTTCAAGTGCAGAAAAAATATTTCAGTTTGGGATATCAAGAGTAATTTAATAAAGAAATGGAGACAGTAACAGAGTCTTCAAGAACGGGTAGAATATGGGAGCACCTTGGTGGCTTAAATGGTTGAGCCTCTGCCTTCAGATCAGGTAGTGATCCCGGGTTCCTGGGATCCACCCCCACATTGGGCTTTTAACTCAGTGGGAGTCTTTTTCTTCCTCTCCCTCTGCCTCTCTCACCTGCTCATTCTCTCTTTGCCTGTCTCTTTCTCAAATGAATGAATAAAATCCCCCCCCCCCAAAAAAGAATGTGTAGAATATGGATTTGGAAAGGGAAAGGCTCTTACAGGGTTAGAATAAAAGCATGAACAAGGCACAGAGGCAGCTCCCTAGGAGATATAGAATGTGGAATGGTGAATAATCAGTTTGACTTGAGATAGACAAGTAAAGAAAGCCATGGAAATAATTTTCTTAAGGTGAGTGTGGACTGAAAGTAGAAGGCATCAAAAATCTGACTAATGAATGTGGAAAACATGAACCACTGAATGATTACTAGGTGTACGTAGGGTTCGTGGCTGTACTTGGGGGATTATGTATTAGGTAGAGCAAGGAGAGACAGGAGTAGAAGAGACCAGTAAGTGTTAGGGGGAGAGGAAGAAAACCATGAGAGAAGAATTACAGCCCACTAGGAAGAAGAAACATAAATGAGGTCTCCTAAGGAAAAGACGGGGAAGGAATGAAGAAGTGTCTTGGGACTTTGACACAGCCAGAGGGACACTATGCATCACTCAGTTCCACAAATCATTTTCTTCTCTTGGAAATGAGGTTATCTATTATGAACTCATTCTGCTTTTCCCTTGTCTGTCACCAAAACATTTATCTCAAAATAATTGCTCCTTAGTCATCTCTCACCCTAAAGAACAAGTGCATGAATCATAATTTCTATTTTACAGCAAAAAAATGAGGAGGCATCAGAAGTTCTGAAATTCACTTATCATTAAAAGTTCAGGTAGGAGCTAAGATGAAGTCTTGAAATATTAATGAAGAAAAGCAAGTCTAAGGAGAATAAAAAAAACATAAGCTTATTCAAGTTATAAAGGTATATGGTAAGTAGTAGGCACGAAATAAATGTGTAATACATGAACTAATAAATAAATGAGGGAATTAATAAATTAAAGGAACAGAGTCCTAAATGTGATAGCAGTGTTGCCTCAGTCTTTTATACTTTTCAAAAAAAGTTTATATGCAGGACAAGTTTCAACCTATTCAAGTCAGGTCTAACTTTATTCAACCAAATGATAATTATCCATGTGTTACGAAGAGATATTTATCCAATATAGATTTGGGCAGCAACTATGTGCCAATCAATGTATTTAGTTGTTCATGGATACAAAGACAAAGACATATAAAAAGACCTGATCTTGAGAAGTGTACTATCTGGAGATATAAGTCCTTAAATAATATAAATTAGGATAGAAGCTAAACGTAGACAGTTTTCATGGCTCAGTGAGATCTCTGTGAAGTGTAGGAGTGTATTTTACTTACACTCACTCTTTACTTTGTCGGGATAAAAGTATTTTGTACAGGGTAGGGGGAATGGAGCTTTGTAATAAGAAGACAGCAGCAATAATGTTTTACTATTCCATAGGAATCAAGGCTGTTTTAAGTCTTCTAAGTTAAAAACTTCGGAGACTCAGGTATGAAATGATATCATTATTATTAACATTATCATTATCATTATTCAATGGACATTCATGCCATCATTGCATCAACATTCCAAATAGGTTACTAGCAAAGTTTTTCAGATCAAAGTTTTTCAAAATTGATGAAATCAGTACTCATTGACCAAAATTTCAGAAAGTTCTTTCTAATTATAGAAATTGAATAACTATAAACAGGAAATTCTGTCACTAGAATTTAAATCTGCCCCAAAACTTTCAGACAAATTATTTTCTCTGAGAAATGATAGATAACCAGCTTTTGAAAATATGCCCAGCAACAAAGAAGATAAAAAATATATTCAGCCATTTAAAACCCAATTATTCAAAATGGTATATAATATCATGGCTTTCTCCCAGATGAGGCCACTTGAATTCTGATCATATTCAAAGAAAGGAAATTTGCAACCCTGACTTGCATTCCTGCTGAAGCTGTTATGAAAAACTTCTTAGAATTTATGTACAAAGTTTATCACCAAAAAATGTAATGCTTTTTAAATAAGATTACTTATCAACAGAGAATGAAATTCACCTCTTACCAGGGATAAAGACAGCACAGCTTGAGTACAGGACAGTTGCAAAAGGCAGGAGGAGGTGAATTTAATTTTTTCATGGATGCTTCACTTTGCATTCAAGTCTCATAGTCTAGATTCTCACAAGGTATGCTAGTAAACTGGATTGCGTATTGGTTGGATTTATAATTCATGGCATTAAATTATAACAGTGAAAGGAAAAATAAACAGAAGAGTAACTTATCACTTTCTTATTGCCAAACAACATCTATCACAAACACATTGAATTTTGGATCAGCACTCTGTTATTATCCTAAAAATAATGAATCTTTGAAGTTTGGAAGCAGAATGAACCTTGGAAATCATCCTCTCCATCATTTCTCTTTCCCATCCTGTCAACTCACTTCACAGATGGAAAAAAATGACAAGAAAACTGAAGTTACTGGTCCAAGAACCAAGGAAAAGAAAATGCAGTGGACTGAGCTTATCCCATGTGCAAAACATACTATCTCTGGGTGCTATGTGTCCTAAACCAGCCTTATCTGGCTGGCTTGTTAAGTTTAGGAACTGTTCCAATGTTTGCTCTTCTTTTATCCTCACTATATAGCACAGCACCTAACACTTAATAACTGTTCAATAAATATGCATGGCAAGTAAATACAAAAATAAGGCATGAAAGAATAACTGTCTCATTAAAAGTAAAGCCACAGAGCAAGCTAGTAGCAGAGTGTGGCTTAGAACACAGTTTTCTTAACACTCAGACCTCTGTGCTTTTCATTGTGCCACAAAGGCATCTCTAAGCACTGGTTACCAAACTTCAGAGTTTCCCGTGGGAAAACAACCTCGATACACAGAAGGAGAGGAGAGACCTAAGAAAGAAGTAAACCACTCCAGATTGGTAGATGGTAGGTTTAATAAACAAAGGAACTCAAGATGAATAGATCTCCACATTCACCTGCCAGGCTCTTAAAAGTTTATATAGAGGACTTGATAGGGTTCAATCAGTCATGTTACACTGTCCAGGTGGCCTCAACACACACTGTTCTCTCAAAGCCACATCATTAAAAGTGGCTCATAGTATAAGAATCATGAGCAGAATGCATGTTCCAAGGACAAGGTAGGGGTAAAGGAGCTTCTAATTGCCCAGGTCCAGCTAGTGGGTCGATAGTGGTTACATCCTCTTAATGACTTGCTCTAACACCAAGTTTTATATTTGAGTGTTTGCAAAAGAAAAATTAAAAAAAAAAAATTGAGTATTTGCTACCAAGGATGAGCCTTTGGCAGTAGTGAGTCCTGTCTGCTAAATTTAGACCTGGGCAAACATGCACCAAAAAAGGTGCCTAATTTCTACTAAAAAACTTATTTTCTAGATTTGGTAATGTCTGCTAATTATTTGTTGTTCAATATATCTTTTGAAGCTCTACTCACAGATAGTTTGACAAAAGTCCAGAATCATGAACAATTCAATCCAAGAACCAGGCCCATAGTAAATTAGAAATTAAGAGAGAGTCTCAAAAAGAAGAGCAGTAATGTTAAATAACATCTCATTCATCTTTCATATTCTATAAAATGGCTTATATTACATTTTTCTAAAAAAATAGGAAAACAGAATCATGAAAATAATACATAAGGATTTATTAACTATTCAGGATAGTAACAATAATATAAAGCCACAATCACATAACAAAATCTACAAAGCACATTTACATAAATAAGACTATTTTGATGATTAAATAGTACACATAGCCTACTTAAAACAATGCCTGGCCCATGGGGAGAATTAAAAGCTTGTTATCCTCATTATTATTATTTATCATACTACTAATTGCATTTGAAATTTAAAGTTAGAAAACCATAGGTAAAAGAATCAGATGGCCTGGATTTGAAATTCAGTTCCTCCACCTGCCAGCTGTGTGATCTTGAGAAACCAACAGAACAATTCTGAGTCACAGTCTGCTCATCTACAAAATGAAGATAATAACACTTTCTCATGGCTGCCACAAAGATTAAAAAAGACAGTATATGAAACAACTGAGCTTGTGCCTGACAATAATGGGCACAAATTTTACGTGTTGCTCTTTTAATAGTTTTACTGTTCTTACTATTTAGTCACAACATTCATGGGAGGTAGTTTTTACTGTAACCACCCTATTGAAGAGGAAGCTGGAGTTTACACAGAGAAAAATAACTAAACAAGTTCCACTTAATGTACAGAAGTCAGGGTCTTTTTGCACTTAGGCAGAACTGCGTGGTAGAAAATAGTCCTTTTCTGCCACAACTTGTTGGCAGATCTCATGGGTCTAGGTGCAAACTGTCCCAATTAACACTGTTGACGTTTTTGTAAGAGGTTTCTAGAGGCGTAGTGCCTTAAACGAACACTTTTCAGAATTGTCTTTTATGGAACAAAACTCTTGTGATATTTAGAAAAACATTAAAAAGGAAGGGGGGGGTGGTGTCCAAATTTGAATCTGGGTATTGCTCTATCCCTTATCCACCTGTTGTGAAGTCACAGTGTACATTAGCATATCAAAGGAGTCCTGCACAAGATACTTAATAAACTGTATTTAATCCCAAACCCCTGGACTATTTGACCACAGAACACCTATTAATAGCCCACAGAACCCACTTTGGGAGACATCTTCTGTGATGCTGGGAGTTACAGATACATCAGCAAATCGCTGAGGCAGATAATAAAGAGTAAGATACATTTTTATGTACTCTCGAATTTCACAATGCATATGAATACCTGACCTATCTATACATGATTATCTCTGAGATTACTAAACCCTCCATTAAAAGTTTTGAGACGCAAAAATGAGAATGAGGGGTGCCTTGCTGGCTCAGTCTTTGTTTTGTTTGTTTGTTTGTTTTGTTTTTGTTGTTTTTATTTTTCATTATGTTCAGTTAGCCAGCATATTGTACCCCATTAGTTTTTGATGTAGTGTTCAGTGATTAATTAGTTGTGTATAACGTCCAGTGTTCACCACAACACGTGCCTTCCTTAATCCCCAACACCCCGTTATCCTACTCCCCTACCCCCTCCCTTCTGTAATCTGACTCTTTGCAACATGTGACTCTTGTCTCAGGGTTGTGAGTTCAAGCCCCACACTGGGTATAGAGATTACTTAAAAATATATATTTTAAGGGGCACCTGGGTGGTTTAGTGGGTTAGGTCGGCTCAGGTCATGATCTCAGGGTCCTGGGATCGAGTCCCGCATCGGGCTCTCTGCTCAGCAGGGAGCCTGCTTCCCTTCCTCTCTCTCTCTGCCTGCCTCTGTGCCTACTTGTGATCTCTCTCTGTCAAATAAATAAATAAAATCTTTAAATATATATATATATTATATATATATATATATATATATATTTTTTTTTTTTTAAACGAGAATGAGAGTTAAATTGAAATACTGGACTTAATGTCAGAGAGTCTAGGTTCTAGTCCCATTTGTTTTTAACTGCCCTTTTGTAGCTGGCTTGACTGGGCAAAATCCTATCCCTGACAATTACTAGCTATGTAACTTTAGTCATGCCTATGATTGTTATGAACCTTTATTTACTCATCTGCAAAATAGGGATAATAATAAATATCTTTCATGGTTGCTGACAAGTTGAATGTGAAGTGGAGCTAATCCCATCTACTGGAATGGGTATTGCAGGGATGATGGTAATGCACGGAAAGGAACCGTAAGAGCTGGCGCATGACAGGTATTCCATAAATTTTAGCCAAAAATAGGACCACTTTAACATTCCTCATTGCCACTTTTCTTTTCACTAAACTGGGGTTGATACAAGACCTACCCATCACTCAGGGTCACCCCATTATTTCATTCATTCATTCATTGTTCCTTTTTCATCTATTAAATGTTTGCCAACTATCTGTACCTGGCAGAGATGAGTAAGGTGTATGCCTGGCATTTAAAGAGCCCATAATCCAACAGCAAAGACAAATGTGTATATAATACTCACAACAAAAGTTACTTAGGGCCACAGGAGAATTGTGTATTGTACTATGGGAGCACAATAAAAGGGGGAAAATTATTCTTCCCAGAGAGTAAGGGAAGTTGAGAATGTTTCTAAGAAAAAATATTGGAATTGGACTTTATACATTGAGAAAAGTTCATGAACCAAAAAGTAGTGTCAGTAAAAATTACTGCCATTTATTGAGCACTTAAAATATGCCAGGCATGCAGGAAATTATAAATCCAATTGGCAACCAGGGCCTACAGTGATAGCCCCAGATCAACCGTATGAAGAAATATATTCCGGGAAGTAACTGTTTTATCTAAGTGTCCCCTCTGAAATTGCTGATAACACTATGCCATTTGCTTCCACAACTTATTATTTGCATTTCTGGTTTGTTTTAATTCGGTCTCATTCCATACTTTAACCAAGATTTAAAAAGGAAACCATATAGCGTCTGAAGAGGAGGATAATCATCTATGAAAAGAGAATAATTTACTTCCTTATCCATCCCTAATGCCTTGCCTTCATTGACACATCTTTTGAAATTAAAGCCTTAACATTTACATATATGCAACTTCAGTCCCTTATTCTAAATTTCAATTTTTTTTCATTTTCAATTAGAGAAAAACTACATTGCCCCCTCTAACCTATCTTGAATCCATGGTTCATATGTTGTTTTTTGTTGTTGTCTTTAGTTTTTAAGAAAGGAGAATGCCTTCTTTGTGCCAGGCACATGTAACACTAATTTTAGCTCCTGCCGTCCACTTCATTAAGATTGAAGCTAGATTGGTTTCCTTGGGGTATTTCTTGGAGGGAACTGAAATTTCCAGGGAGTTAGCATTCCCAAGTTCCTTTTTGATTCTGATTTCTTGGGTCTGTTGTATGTTGGTTCCCTGAACTGAGCCTTACTTCTGCACTCACCTAACCTCTACTTACTTCTTCTCCTTTTCCAGGAAGATCTGAAAGTCATCCTGAAGAGCTCACATAGCAAATACCAAATAACTCAGCCAGCTAGCAAAGCACTCACCTGAACAAAGGACCTTTTAAATAATAAAGCTTATTGCCTTTAAAAGGCAACTGTGTTTATAACCAATACCTTCCCTTTTCTATTAACCTCTTCTTTTTATAGTCTGAGTGGATGAAGATGACTTTTTTCCACCTTCTTTATGCATTCTTTTCACAAGACTTTATTGAGGAGCTACTACTATATGCCTAGTATATTTCTTGGCACTGGTGATACTCCAGGAATAAAGCAAATGACCTACTCTGGAGCCTTAGTTTTTTGTTTGTTATTGTTTTGTTTTGTTTTGTTTTGTTTTTTATTTGTAGAGAAGTGATGGTAGAAATAGCTAGTTTAAATGTTTTCATAAGGGTGAAATGAGGTATGTGCAAAACACACACAATAAAGTGCCTGACACATTTTACTACTACTACTACTACTAACATTACCACCAAACCCAGCAATAATTAAGACTTGGGGAGAAATATGGGGGAAAAAAACATTCCTTACAGTCTATCAGAGTGACAAGGTAGTTGTGACTAAGAGACAAATAGTAAACAAAGAACTAATACAAATTACTATACGGTATGTAACTACTAGGAAAATAAGCATAGAGAAGTTGATAGGGGATGAGAGATTTAAATTAGGACATATCGTACACTGAAACATTTAAGATAGGCCCATAAGGTACTTCGTGGTGCACACAAATATAATTGTAAAAGTCAACAGACAAGAATGCTCATAGGGACCAGCAAAGAGGTTGGTAGGTTGTATAGTTGGATGAGAGACTCCTGTTGGTGTTCCCCAGCCAGGAATTTTCTTTACAGCGTACAGAATGGAATTGAGGAAAGGAGTGAGAAGGACCTGCTGTTTCACCAGATAACTGAGGTGTCTGTAAAAATGTACCAACATGCCTGTGAAGGGTCCTCGCATACAAATAAGACAGACCAGCAGAAGGCTTTTTCCTTAGTGTGATGTTTTGACTGGCTCTCTAACACTGACCGCTGCATCTTGCATCACGGGCGTCTCCTCTGGATGTCCTCCCCCCATTCTTCCCTTCCACAAGTTCCCTTGGGAACCTGCTCGGAAGCCTGTTCCGTCTATAGGTCAGGGAAGCTGAACCAAATTCAGTTACTTGAATGACTTATCAATAAATAACTTTTGCTTTCCTTTCACTGTGACCTACTCCCCTCGCCCAAGGAAATAAACTTCTCTCTTAGTTCTGACCAAAGTCTCAATCTTGGACAACACTTTGATAAATTTTTCCCTATCTTTCTCTCTAAGTCTGAACATCACCCTTTAATATTGTTGCTATTGTTGTAATTAGTAGCACTATGAGGAGTAATATTTGTGTTAAATACTTGTTATGTGCTTAATTCAAATAATCTTCATTTAATCCTCACAAATTATAAGTAGCCATTTTTATTCCCAATTATTTTTTAGATTACAAAAACTAAAGAGAAGATAAATATCCTGCCCAAATTTGAAGAGTTAATCCAGGGAAGGCTGAGATTTATATCTAGGTCTGTATAATCTAAAGCCAATGATTTGAACAGAATACTGTCTTCACAAATATTGACCTATTCAATTCTTCCATATTATCACCTCCAGTTCTTCCAACATACAGGGTCATGCTACATGCTCTCAGACCTGCCTCCTGCCAACTTCCTTCCTGCTTTCATCACCACATCCTCTTCCTTGTTGGGGATCCTTACCATAGTGCCCTGTTCAGCTTTAGTCCTTGAATGTGTCCCCCCCCCCGACATCTACCAAGGGCCACAAACCACAAGTTCTTATTATTCTGGAGAGCATGTATTCTACCTTCTGGACTCTTCCTAACTGTGCAGCTACAGCACCTTCACAACAGCTGTCAATTTCCCAATCTGGTTCCTGCCTGTCCTTCCTATTCTACTATCTGCTAAATTTAGTCATCAGTCATCACGTGGAATAGATAGCGCTGATGGCCAAATTCAAGGAGGGGGACATGTCATTTTTCTCCACACAAGGCCAGAGAGAAGCAATACTAAGTAACCAGAAGGTATTCTTCAAAAAATAACATTTAAAAACTTGTTATAATTTTGATTGTTTAAATAAACTTGTTCATGAATTGCCTTCATCAGTCATGTGAAGTCCCCCTAAAATTCCAGATGTCTAAACTACCTTAGGACATGCCTGTTTCTCAGAGTTATCCATACGGGCTATCCCTAAAAGGGTTTCCCTATTGATAATTCATCAGTTAACTAAATTTACATTTCAATTTACAGCTACATCTCAAAACTGATTTATAGTTCCTAGAATATTTGTTTCTGCACACAAGCCATTGTTGTTAACATTGTTTTTCCAATATCTCAGAAAGTTTCAAATGTCAGCTCAAAAAGAAAAAAAAGGACCCTATAATTGTAATTGCTTTAATCCCATTCCTGGCTTTCTGATATCATTTCTACCAACTTCTATAGTGAAAAATCTGTAACACTAGAAATATGTGCATTTACTGGTTTTAAACTATATGACCTGTAGAACAAATCAACCTATTTCTTGCAAAAAATATCTTGAGAAGTATACAGAGGATGCAAAAGGTGTTAAGGAATAACATTTAAAAACACTTTTTATATACTAGACACATTACTGGGCACTTTTTATATTGGAAATCAATACACCTGAGTTCTGTTTGGAGCTATCATTACCTGTGTGTGATGGATGACACATGGCTATAATTCCTCTCATTCTATATACTTTCCATTCAGCATTGTGATGTTGCCACTCCTCCCACAGAGAGAGAGCACCAATTTTTTCACCCCTTGAATCAGTACTGATCTTGTAATTTGCTTTGAACAATACATGTAGCAGCAGTGATATACTGTGAGTTTCAAGCTGAGGCTTAAAGAGGTCTTAATATTTCTGCTCTTATTCTCTTGGAATCTTGATGTCATTATGCTATAAGGAGGCCTGGGTTAAAAGATGTGATGAGGAAAGAAAGGTCCAGATTCTGGCAATTCTGGCTAATTCACCAGCATATTGAAGTTGCATGATTGATGTCAAGATAAACCAGAAGAACTGCCTAATTATCAAACAGAATCATGAGAAATAATAAATTATTGTTGTTTGAATCTAATAAGTTTTAGGTTGCTGGTTATGCCACCTAAAAAAAAAATTGGTATCAGAAATGGGGTGTCCCCTGGGGTGTCTGGGTGGCTCAGTGGGTTAAAGCCTCTGCCTTCTGCTCAGGTCATGATCCCAGGGTCCTGGGATCAAGCCTGCATCAGGCTCTGCTCGGCGGGGAGCCTGCTTCCTCCCCCCCCCCCCGCCTGCCTCTTTGCCTACATGTGATCTCTGTCTGTCAAATAAATAAAGGAAACCTTAAAAAAGAGAAAGAAAGAAAGAAG
>NC_081557.1:23681672-23816701 GCF_022355385.1 Mustela nigripes | reverse complement strand
GAAAGAAAGAAAGAAAGAAAGAAAGAAAGAAAGAAAGAAAGAAAGAAAGAAGTGGGTTATCCCCATAACTAAAACCTAAAGCATGTGGGATTGGTTCGTGGACAAGGCAATAAGCAGAGAGAAGACAAGAAGAAAACATTTAGTGGAAATATACCTGATATACGTGAAGAAACTGGTCTTAGAGACCGAGACAAGGGAAACCTGTATTATGCTGTAAATTTGGAAAACCTGTCAGTTGGGATAATTTCAAAATGCAGCAACTAGATTTGTGGATCTGGCTAAAGTTTCAGAGAAAAAATGTCAAATATATCAATTGGATTTTATTTTTAAATGGACCATTAGAATTTATGATGCTAGAATGATGAACTATAAAAGGAATTCACCCCTTTAAAAACAGAATTTAAAAGAAATAGAAAAATTCCAAGACTTTCTTAGCTGGAAAACGAGACTATCTCATATTTCTGGTCTCTAGAAATAGAGCCCAAACTCTCTCAAAGTAAGAAATGACCTCAGGGTAGAAGGTGGTAGCTACTAGACATTCTTAGAATCTTAAAGCTCTGGTTCCATAGCAGTCACATATGCACCTGAAGGTAGGGAGATGTCTGTCTCAACAAGGCATTATGGATGGGATTTTTGGGGGACATAATGTTAACCTCAATCAGATTTATAAAACCCCACAAAATATTTTATGGGTGATTTACCAACTCAGACTAGAAGAGATAGTTCAAAATAAAAAGAGGCTTGTAGTTCCTCAAATTCTATAAGCAGAAAACAGGGTAATTAAGCCAGCTAGCTATAAACATGGAATATTATTTACATCTCAGTGGGCACAGCCAGGAGCTAGAGGTCAGAGTTATGGCTAAAGAGAAAAGAGGACCAAAGAATTACTCTCAGAAAGCAGGAGGTGATCCCTAAACTAAAAACATGTTCTTTCCCACAAATAGGAGAATCTGACAACATGAGGCCTTCAAGTTTGGTGCTACCATTGGAATGAGACACTGTGGATACTGCAACAAGGTGGAGTATATATTTTTTTAATGTGGGAGACGTGAATAATGTCGGGCCTGAGAGCCAGAAGTTTATCAAATTTACTAATAAAATGTGGTAAGTTGTAAAATATGGCCATATTTTCTCATTCTTACTATAAAAGCCTCTTTGCAACACAATTTTGCCATTTCTTTCATCAAGATGTGCAGTCTGCATTTTCATCTCTTGTATCTGGGCTGGCCCAGGGATTAGCTTAGAGCAAAAGCATATGAAAGAAGCCATTCTAAGCCAAGGCTTCAGTAGGCATTGCAGTTTCTTTCCTGTCATAACCTGAGACCACTGTGCTATGACAAAGAGCAAGGTGAAAAACAATGAGGATAAAAAGAGATTGGTCATCTGAGCTATTTCAGTCTTCCTACCTGACCCGTCAGGTGACTATGGTCGCATGATATCTGCAGAAAAATTACCCATTCAGCCTGCAGTATCATGAGACATAACAAATTGGGTTTGCTTAAGCCCCTAAATTTTGGGGTTTTGTTGGTCTGTTATGCATCCATAGATAATTGAAACACCATATGAGACATTGTGCAAGTACTTATCCTTCATCTATTTCTAACTCACCTGTGATAAACACTAATATCAAGTTTACCCTCTTTCCAGAAATTCTGAGGTAGTTAAAAGTGATCCTAAGAATTTAAATAAAACTGAATAACGCTTTCATTCATGCTGTCTCATATCTTTCAAAATTAGTTTATCATCAAGTAATATTATTTGACTGTTTTTAAAAATCTTGGCTAAAAAATTCTCAGAAATAGCATCTGAAACTACAGTGGTAAGGAAGTCTTAAGTAACTTGAGGGCAGGGAAAGGGAGGAAAAGAGGGAGAGAGGGGAGGAAGGAAGGAAGAAGGGCGAGGGGGTGGGGTTTAGGGTGAGTTAAACCTTGATGTCACAGAAGTACACACACCAGTGTTGGGAATGTTTTGAAAGACATGGGGTTCAGCTTCCTATATGGAATATAAGTAATTATCTATGCTTAGTTGAACTCATGTAGGAATGAATCATTTGCTTTCTCCCTAAGGAATATATTTATTTATTTCAATGCAGGTCAAAATGTTAGATTTTCCTCTTTTGCACTGAAATTTGGCAGTTCACATGAAAAAAAAAAGAAGAAGAAGAAGAAGAAGAAAATCTCACCAGAGACTTATATATCTAAATCAGAATTCTCCAGACATTGGCCTCAAGTTCGATGGATCAGCATCCCCTGTGACGCTTGAAGAAATGTACATTCCCAGTCTACTTACCTTGACCCACTTAATCCACACCTCAGAGTGAGTACCTACATCTGAATTTTTAACGTGTGCTACAGGTCATTCTTATATGTACCACCATCTGAGAACCTCTGCCTTGTACTATAAGAAATAACAATATCGTATTTCATCTTTGGGTCCTGGTCATGGGCACAATGTTTGATATATATAGAAACTCAATAATTTTTCTCAAAGAAATGAGTGAATGAAAGAGTAAATGACTAATAAACGACATTTGCAATTCTAAGATTTTAACACCGCCATGGCCTAAGAGTCACTGCTTCCATTTAGATATCTACTTTAAGTGGAGCCAAACCCATATACTATCTAAAACTCTAAAACTACTAAGTACAAACATATCTGAAGCTTGATTCATTTGCCTTCACTCACTAAGTTTACTGACCTTCTTTTCCATATTCTAAAATCAAAATTGTGGGCGACCTGGGTGGCTCAGTGGGTTAAGCCTCTGCCTTCAGCTCAGGTCATGATCTCAGGGTCCTGGGATCGAGTCCCGCATCAGGCTTTCTGCTTGGCAGGGAGCCTCCCTCCTCCTCTCTCTCTCTGCCTGCCACTCTGCCTGCTTGTGATCTCTCTCTGTCAAATAAATAAATAAAATCTTTAAAAAAAATAAAATAAAATAAAAATAAAAATAAAACCAAAATTGTAGAAATGTGGTCTAATATTCTGGTCCCTAGTCTTGGCACATAGTAGGTGGTAAATGTACAGCTTTTGAAAGATTGTGTTTTCAGATTTTTGCTAGACTGTTTCTTATTTCCTTTTATAACCTGAGTAGTTGAGTCTTTTTCTAATAATGGAGGTTGCAGTTAATGTTTTGTCCTGAAAAACTTGTGAGGACTCTAGTCTCCTTCCTTTGTACACGGACTTTTCAATCTTTTACCATAATCCTCAGATAGGATACCTGACCCAAACATACCCATCCCAGTGCTGAGTTTATCTGAACTGCTACCTGACTCTCTTGTAGATGCCTTCCCCAATAGCGCCAACTCCTGCATAACCCACCTCCATGATCTATCCACCAATTCTCCCTGAAGGTAACTGGTGGTCTGATCCTACTGCCTATTTCTATTTCCTTAGAATACTGTATCTTAACTCCTTTCACTATTCATAGGTCTAACTTTAGATTCTGTCCCTTTGTTGGCTAAATTTTTCCACTGACAGGGAATACCATCACAATCTAAAGTTACTATTGTATTCATTTTTAGCCCATGGACTAGAGAACAGTATGCCTTGAAACTAATGGAAGGCTAGAAAAACGTTTATCTAATTTTATTTAAGAGCTAAGATCTTAAACTAATTATATCCCATTTTCCTTTTCCAGTTGTGCTTGGAATCTGAAGTAAGCCAGAAACAGACCTGACTGAAGCCAGTTCTGTTATTCATACCCCAAAAGTTATTTAACTCCTCTAAGTGGCAATATCATCGGTAAATTGGGAATAATATTAACATTCCCTCATTGGATTGTTGTCGGGATTCACTGTGATAATAAGCTTTGCACAGTTCCAGGTACTTAGTAAATGCTTATTCAATGGTAGTATTATTAGGATTATTTCTGTATGGCTCCTCTCAAGAAGACCATCATCTTACTCATGGCAACAGGGTATTAGGAAAGAAAACACTGTGGGTATTTCTCAGTATCCTCTAAGATAAGAATGCATCTGGAACATCTCTGGTGCATAGCTCCTCTCTCCTAAAAATAGAACACCTTCTGCTTTATGTCAGGAACTATCATTATTCCATTAGCAGTTTCGATGAAAGCCACAGACAGCTCAGGAGAACCACTGGGTCTGCAGCTTGCTCTTTGACCCTCTAAAGAACCATAGGGGCTGAATTCCATTTCACTTGCTGGTGCATCAGACCACACATGCCTCACAGCTCTCCTTGTTTCTTATATCACCTACCCCGTTAGTAAATTCATCATTCCTCTCTAGAAAGGAGGAAATCATAGAAACCACCACAGCCATGCTTATGATAACTGATCTACCCATTCATTCTAAGGAAGTAATTATAAGAAGCTTATAAAGATACTGAAAAATAATTTGTGCTGGTTAGGAAATTTGCCTTCTGGTTTCTCCAGGGGAGTGGAGAGATAGGTGACAGCCCAGGTAGCCTTGAAATGGTATTTACATTCTCTGGAGTAAATATTAATATCTGATCCTGATACAAAGTCTAATTCAAAAGAGAGCTGTTTTAATTTTTTCCCTAGCTATAAGGATCATGGATTTGGCTAAGCAAAAAAAGAAATGAAGTCTTAATAATGGTAAAGTAAAAATAATGATGATAAAAATAATTACAGCTTACATTTACTGAGTATTCACTCTGTATCATCCATTTTATTAAAGGATTAACATGCCCTAATATACTTAATTTGGAGAAGACTTCAGAGGTAAATATTATCATCTCAAATTATAAAAGTGGGAAACTGTGATTATGAAAGGCTGAATATGATGTCCAGCACCCCATGGCTAGTGGGTGACAGAGCCGGGATCTCAACACTGACAATCTAGCTCCAAAGCCAAGGATTGAACTTCCATAATGCTCCAGACCAGAGGCCAATAAATTTTTCTATAAAAGGCCACACAGTAAATATTTTAGGCTTTATGAGCCACAATATCTCTGTCAAAACCAGTCAACTTCACTGGTATAGTGCACAAGCAGACACAAATAATACATCAGTGAATAAGCTTGGAGGTTTTCCACCTTACGTAAATAGACGTACACCTGGCCCCTGCTTGATACAACTCGTGACTGAGCTCCATTCCTCAAAGTGACCAACAAACTCTTCCCTTCAATTTGACCCTAAGTGATTTTCATTCACAAATGAAGATTCTGCCTGCACCAATCCTCTCACCAAACTTCTTTGTTCCCAGGCAGTGGTGGGAGCCCTGAAGGAAGTATCTGTGAAGTGTACTCCTGATCCAAATGGAGCCAGTAGAATAATAGCACATGACCAGCAACCTTTTGCCTAGACAAAGTTGAGTCAGAGTGAACATATCTGCTCCACTGCCTCTCTGTTCACTCTTTTGCAATTGTGGCAAACAAAGGAAGGGAAAACAAATGAATAAATGTTCTTTCAAGCTGAAATCCTTCTATGACCATGCCAACAGGAGACCAAAAACAATTCTGACAAACTGTTTCACCTCAGTCAGTTATTATACCAAAACTACTGTGTAATTACTTGATCACTATATATTACAGCGTACCACTTCCTTACTAAGTAATTAGTCTTTACTAAGTAGAGAGACCCTATCAATGCAGTGAAAGGACCCAAAGCTAGACCATCTTGTTTAAAATTCTGGCTCTGGCCCTTCTAGCTTGGGCAATATAACTTTGGGCAAATGAATGCACTTTTCTGTGCCTCAGTTTATACATCTTTAAAATGAGGATAATTAATTAAACCCATATCATTTGGTAAGGATTAAATGAATTAATATTAAATGTTAAAAATTTAGAAAAGCACTTAGTATAGAATACTCAAAGATTAACTATTTTTTTTAAAGAACATAGGGAAACAAATTCTTAATTCTGTCTTTTTTAATTTTATTTTTAAAATTTTTATTTATTTGTTTGACAGAGAAAGATCACAAGTAGGCAGAGAGAGAGAAGAAATAGGCTCCCTGCTGAGCAGAGAGCCTGATGTGGGGCTCGATCCCAGGACCCTGAGATCATGACCTGAGCTGAAGGCGGAGCCTTAACCCACTGAGCCACCCAGGTGTCCTGATTCTGTCTTTTTTTAATTAAAGAACTACTGATTGAATTCAGGCTTTTGACAAGGATCTTTCTTCAATGTTAGTCTGTATAAGACATAATCCTCGCCCTCAAGAAACTTAAATATAGTAGTCATTTAAACTTTGAGTTATTTCAAGGATATTTTAGGAAATTATACTCCTGTTAAGTTAAAATATTGTGAGCATTGCTGCCTTGTTTCCCTTCCTTCTCATATACCACAGACATCAAAAGCCTCATATAAATAGTGAGGAAATACATAGCAAGAAGTATACTGAGGAAAACACACACACAAAAAGTCTATTTTAGAAGGAAGGACCAGAATATTATTATTTGGAAGTGAAATCTGAAAATAAAAGCTAGCAGAGAAAATATTGGGGAATTCTAATACAAAATAATGATTTTCTTGGACAGTAATAAAGATCATGACAGTGTGATAGCCTCACAACAGGTTAAATTCTTTGAGATAAATTCTAAGTGAGTGGTGCCTGGGTGGCTCAGTCCATTTGGGCCTCCAACTCTTGATTTCAGCTCAAGTCATGATCTCAGTGTCATGCCACTTAGGATTCTCTCTCTCCCTCTCCCCCACACCCCCAGGTATATGCATGGGCTCTCTCTCTAAAGAAGAAGAAGATGACAAAGAAGAAGGAGGAAGAGAAGAAGAAAAAGAGGAAGAAGAAGGAAAAGAAAAATTCCAAGTGAGATTCATAATTCCTAGGTTGAATTGGGATCTAATGATATTAAAAAGTTGTTTGTGATGGTGGTTAAAAATTATGCCACTTACAGCATGTTCAACCTTGTATAAGAATAATCATCTCGGGACGCCTGGGTGGCTCAGGTGGTTGAGCAGCTGCCTTTGGCTCAGGTCATGATCCCAGCATCCTGGGATAGAGTCCCTCGTCGGGCTCCTTGCTCGGCAGGGAGCCTGCTTCTTCCTCTGCCTCTGCCTGCCATTCTGTATGCCTGTGCTCGCTCTCTCTCCCTCTCTCTCTCTGACAAATAAATAAAATCTTAAAAAAAAAATAATCATCTCAAAAAGGAAGTTTTCTTATCTGTAAAAAAAGTCTTAAAATAACAATAGCTATTTCACTGCATTCTTACACAATGTAAATGGGATAGTGCATGTAAATGATGCAGCATGGGGCTAGTTCATAGAATAAAGACAAAACATAGCATTTATTATTATCTTATTTTTCTCAAGGGCCCAGAAAAACCTATTATCTAGAATCTATTACAAAGGAGTATGTTCTATATTATTCAACCCAATTTAACTATGGTAGTCATATTGGGGTCCACCAGATAACATGGCAGCCTCAAAAAATGTGTTACTCAGGTCTCTTGCTGGGAGAGTGTAAATTATGGAAAGTCCCAGAAACTGCCTTTCTGGATTCTTCCCTGCATTTATGACAAAGCCCCCTCCCAGTGGGATGCTCCCAGTCAATTGCTGAGCATAATGGCAATAGTAATGTATATCCACTTACAAAACACAGGATTATTTTAACAGTGTCTTTTGCTAGAGAACTCATCATCAAACTGACAAAAACTGTCTTAGAACTGCCTCCAAACTGAGACTATTCTTGCCCTGTCTCCTTCTTCACCCATTCCTTTTCAAGTGTCAGACCTGCATAGTGGTATAAAGACTCCAATTCCTTCTTTGACTTCCATTTCCCATCTATCCTTCAGAGGGTTCCCCTAATAAATGTCCTGCAATTTAATCTACTTTGGTATCTGCTTCTTGATGGACCCAAACTGACACAGACACTCAACATTTATTTGTCAACCTTACCCTCACTCCTGGCTCTAATTTTCAACCCTGTTTTATTGATTAATATAAACCCAATCAACTGGACATATAGTTTTTCAGGCCACAGTATTATTTCCCTTCCTCAAATCAGTGCTTGTACTAATTTTATCACCAATACCATTTCCTTTCATCTATACCTAACACAGGCTATATGTACACTGATGTTTCCCTTTTTGTAGACTGCCCAGTTGACTAACAGCTCTCTAGGAAATAGCTCTTTACTCATGGTTACATTTCAAAACAGTTTGTATAAGTAAAATTTGCATAAATCAGGATCTGTTTGATTTCCTAGTGGTACTTATTAAAAGGGAGATTTGGGGAGACAAATCTTGTATTGCTAGATTTAAGAAGGTTCTTAGAAATTTTCTTTTCCAATCTTGTATTTTTCCAGATGAGGAGACTAAAGACAAAACAACAAGTGACTTTTCTGAAGTTATACAACGAATAAAAATGAGATAAAAAGAAGTACTGTGCTCCCAGAGAAATAAGGAGCATCAATACCATATGTAGAAACATTTATGAAGAGCTCCAGACCCCAAAACTGAAAAAAAGAGGAAGAAATTTGAAGATGACAGGTGGACAAGTGTTCTACAAGAGAAAAGGATACATGCTCATAGGAAGTTTGATATAGAGAAAAAAAAAAACTCATAATAAAATTATGATTCAGAATAATGTCCTAGGCAGTCAAGTGCTTAATAAATCAATTTTAGTAATCAAGGAGTTTTATCTGAACAGTTAGTACAGGCTCATATAATAATGGTGAGTGTTTTGTAATCACCACATGCAAATATAGCCACATTGCCCTTCCAGATAAGAAGAATATGCTTTAAGTTAATAGTCACTGTTTTTTCCCCCTAGCAGTAAAATTTGATCATTTATCTCAAAATTATAATTTTCCCTTTCAAACAGTGATGAGTACAATGTTTTTCTTTGTCCCAAAGCGGGGTAAAATGAATGATTCTCTGTTTCCAGAACACTGTTCCCAAAGATGTGAATGAATTCTTTTCCATCTTTTCAAATCTTGGCTCTAAAGAAATCACTAAAGAGAGTGTCCATCAAAAGCTAAGATTCTGAATAAGGAGCAAGATGGTGGAGGAGTAGGAGACTGAGATATCATCAGGCCCCAGGAAATCAGCTAGATAGTTATCAGACTATTCTGAACACCTCTAAGCTCAACAGGAGATAGAAAACAAGAATAGCAGCAATTCTAGGAACAGAAAATTGGCCACTTTCCAGAAGGTACGACTTGCAGACAAGTGAATCTGAAGCAACAAGAAGATAGACCATGGGGGTGAGAAGACAACACCCAGCAAATGAGCAAGCAGTGGGGCACAAAATCAGAACTTTTAGAAGTCTGCTCCACTGAGAAACATCCCTTCAGAGGCTAAATGGGGGGTGGAGCCCTTGTGGGGACAGTGTAGTCTCAGGACCCATGGGGACACAAAAAGACCAGGGGTGTCTGAGTGTGGCAGACATCCCAGGTATCAAAGCAGGGAAGCGGGCTGCAGAGATGGAGCCTGGCAACAGGCTCTCAGCTCAGCATTACATTAAACCATGATCCAAGGCACAATTGGGCCACTGCTCTTTGAGTTGTGTCCTCACAAGCAGCACATCTGGAGAGACTCACCATCCCCCCTCCAGGAGGAGCAGCATGGGAGCACATGGTAGGAATCTTCTGGGTTTGGAGACTCCAAACCAGGCAATGCACCAGAGATAGAAATGCTTAGTCACAAGCTGGGTGAGCTCGGAGGACAGTTGGAGACCAGGGAGACAGGAGGGATTGACTGCTTTTCTCTGAAGGCAGACTGAGGAGTGGGGCCCTGAGCTCTTGGCCTATGTGGTTAGAGATTGGGAGGTTTTCATTTTCATTCCCATCCTCCAAAGTTGTACAGAAAGTGTTCAAGGAACAAAAACCACCAAGAGCGTACCCAAGCAGATTACTTAACCTAGACCCTGGCAAGAGCAGTGCAATTCTGCCTTGGGCAAAGAGATTTGAGAATCACTGCAACAGGCCCCTCCCCCAGATGATCAGCAAAACCATCCAGCCAAGACCAAGTTCACCAATAATGAGAAACACACAACTCCAGAGCTAGGGGAAAGAAACACCTAGAGTGGCTTTTCCCCATGATCTTTGAGTCTTTCAAAGTCAAATTTTTTAAATATTTTTTTCTATTTTTAAAAATTTTTCCTCTTTCCTCTTTTAACGTTTTTAACCATTTTATCTTATCAACACCTTCTTAAAAATCTTTTTTAAATTTTCATTGTTATATTTTATCCCTTCATTGTATTTAACCTTACTTGTTGTACATAGTTTTTCTTTCAAAATTTTTCTTTAAAATGTTGGGATACAATTCTTCTAACAGATCAAAATATACCCTAAATCTAGCACATACCTTTGTTCTAGTATCTAGCCTGATCACATTCTTTAGTCTTTTTTTTTTCAACCAACTTCTTATCTTATCAAAACCTTTTTTAGAATCTTTTTTAATCATCACCTTAGAGTCATATTCCATCCCTTCATCATGTTTACCCATATGGGTAAACATATATGGTAACCCATATATACCCATATATGGGTAACAATATAAAATATATTTATAAATATATATATAATATATAATTTTATAATTATTATATAATAATTATTATATAAATATTTATATAATAATATATTTTCTAATTAATACTATAATATTATTATAATAATTATTGTAATATAATATTATGATATTATATATTATTATAATATTATAATATAATATAATTATTATAACATTATAAATATATCATTAAATATGTTTTATATATATATATATTTCTTTAAAATCTTTCTATATATGGGGCACCTGGGTGGCTCAGTGGGTTAAAGCCTCTGCCTTCGGCTCAGGTCATGATCCCAGGGTTCTGGGATCAAGCCCCACATCGGGCTCTCTGCTCGGCAGGGAGCCTGCTTCCTCTTCTCTCTCTGCCTGCCTCTCTGCCTACTTGTGATCTCTGTCTGTCAAATAAATAAATAAATTTTTTTTCTATATATATTCTTTAAAATTTGGGGAGGTAGTTTCTTCTAACAGAAGAATATACCCAAACTCAAGTGTGTGGCTCTGTTCTATTTGCCAGTCTAATACTTATGTGTGTGTGTGTGTGTATAGATATATATATTTTTCTTTTTCCCCCTTTTTTCTCCCCCCTGTTTTCGGGTCTATTCTGATTTGGTTAGTGTATATTTGGGGAGAGAGTCATTGCTACATTTTTAGTATTTTGTTCTCTCATTCATCTACTCTTACCTGGATAAAATGACAAGGTGGATAAACTCACTACAAGAAAAAGAACAAGAGGTAGTACCAATGGCTAGGGACCTAATCAATACAGACTTTAGTAATATGTGAGAAATAGAGTTCAGAATGAGGATTATCAAGTGCTAGCTGGGCTCAAAAAAAGCATGGAAGATATTAGAGAATCACTTTCTGGAGAAATAAAATCCCTTTCTGGAGAAATAAAAGAACTAAAATCTAATGAAGTTGAAATTTAAAAAGCTATTAATGAGGTATAATAAAAAATGGAGGGTCTTACTGCTGGGATAAATGAGGCAGAAGAGAGAATTAATGATCTAGAAAACCAAATGATGGAGAATAAAGAAGTTGAGAAAAAGAGAGGTAAATAACTACAGGATCACAAGGGGAGAATTTGAGAGGTAAGCGAAACCATAAGATGAAACAATACTAGAATAGATCCCAGAAGAAGAAGGAAGAGAGAGGGAGGCAGAAGGTATATTAGAGCAAATCATAGCAGATAATTTAAGTAATTTGGCGATGAGAACATGCTTCGAAATCCAGGGGGCACAGACAATTCCCCTCAAAATCAGTAAAAATCAGTTCACACCCCGTCATCTCATAATAAAACTTACAAGTCTCAGTGACAAAAAGAAAATCCTGGAAGCAGCTCCAGACAAGAGGTCTGTAACATACAATGGTAGAAATATTAGGTTGGCAACAGAACTATCCACAGAGACCTGGCAGGACAGCAAGGACTGGCATGATATATTCAGAGCCCTAAGTGAGAAAAACATGCAGCCAGGAATACTATATACAGCTAGGCTGTCATTGAAAATAGAAGGAGAGATTAAAAAGCTTCTAGGACAAACAAAGATTAAAAGAATTTGCAAACACCAAACCAGTCCTACAGGAAATATTGAAAGGGGTCCTCTAAGCAAAGAGAGAGCCTAAAAGTAACAGATCAGAAAGGAACAGAGACAATATACAGTAACAGTCACCTTACAGGCAATATGATAGCACTAAATTCATATCTTTCAATACTTACCCTAAAGGTAAATGGGCAAAATGCCTAGTCAAAAAACACAGGTTATCAGAATGGATTAAAAAAACAAAAAAACAAAAAAACCAAGAACAATCAAAACACTGTCTGCAAGAAACTCATTTTAGACCCAAAGACACCTTCAGATTTAAAGTGAGGGGTTGAAAACAATTTACTATTCTAATAGACATCCAAAAAAAGGTGGGGTGGTAATCCTTATATCAGACAAATTAGAGATGAGGAAGGACACTATATCATACATAAAGGGTCTGTCCAACAAGAATATCTAACAATTTTAAAGATCTATGTCCCTAACATGGGAGCAGACAATTATTTAAACCAATTAATAACGAAATCAAAGAAACACATCAACAATAATACAATAATAGTAGGGGACTTTAACACCCCCTCACTGAAATGGACAGATCATCTAAGCAAAAGATCAATATGAAAATAAAGGCTTTAAATGACACACTGGACCAGATGGACATCACAGTATATTCAGAACATTCCATCTCAAAGCAACAGAATACACATTCTTCTCTAGTGCACATAGAACATTCTCCAGAATAGATCACATCCTGGGTCACAAATCAGGTCTCAGCCAGTACCCAAAGAGTGGGATCACTCCCTGCATATTTTCAGACCACAATGCTCTGAAGCTAGAACTCAATCACAGGAGGAAAGTTGGAAAGAACTCAAATACATGGAGGCTAAAGAGCATCCTACTAAAGAATGAATGGGTCAACTAGGAAATTAAAGAATTGAAAAAAGTATTGAAAGAATTGAAAAAAAATTCATGGAAACAAATGAAAATGAAAACACAGCTGTTCAAAATCTTTGGGACATAGCAAAGACAGTCCTGAGAGGAAAGTATATAGCAATAAACGCTTCTCTCAAGAAACAAGAAAGTTCTCAACTACACAACCTAACCCTACACCTAAAGTAGCTGGAGGAAGAAGAGCAAAGAAAGCCTAAACCCAGCAGGAGAAGAGAAATCATAAAGATCAGAGAAGAAATCAATGAAATAGAAACCAAAAGAACAGGAGCTGGTTCTTTGAAAGAATTAATAAGATTGATAAACCACTTGCCAGACTTATCAAAAAGAAAAGAGAAAGGACCCAAATAAATAAAATCATGAATGAAAGAGGAGAGATCACAACCCACCAAAGAAATACAATCATAAGAACATATTATGAGCAACTATACATCAGCAAATTCGACAATCTGGAAAAAATAGATGCATTCATAGAGACAAGCTACCAAAACTGAACCAGGAAGACAGAGAAAACCTGAACAGACCCAAAATCAGTAAGGAGAATGAAGCAGTCATCAAAAATCTCCCAACAAACAAGAGACCATGGCCAGACAGCTTCCCAGGGGTATTCTACCAAATATTTAAAGAAGAATTAATACTTATTCTCCTGAAACTGTTCCAAAAAATAGAAATGGAAGGAAAACTGCCAAACTCATTTTATGAGATGAGCATTACCTTGATCCCCAAACCAGACAAAGACCCCACCAATAAAGGAGAATTACAGACCAATATCCTTGATGAACACAGATGTGAAAATTCTCACCAAAACACTAGCCAATAGGATTCAACAGTATATTAAAAGGATTATTCACCACAACTAAGTGGGATTTATTCCTGGGCTACAAGGTTGGTTCAACATCCACAAATCAATCAGTGTGATACAATAGATTAATAAAAGAAAGAACAAGAGCCATATTATACTCTCAAAAGATGCTGGAAAAGCATTTGACAAAGTACAGCATCCTTTCTTGATCAAAACTCTTCATAGTTTAGGCATAGAGGGTACATACTTCAATATCATCACCACTGCTAATCAACATGGTACTAGAAGTCCTAGCTTCACCACTCAGACAACAAAAAGAAATAAAAAGCATCCAAACTGTAATGAAGAAGTCAAACTCTCACTCTCTGCAGACAATATGATACTTTATGTGGAAAACTCAAAAGACTCCACTCCAAAACTGCTAGAACTCATACAGGAATTCAGTAAAGTGTCAGGATATAAAATCAATGCCCAGAAATTAGTTGCATTTCTATACACCAAGAGCAAAACAGAAGAAAGAGAAATTAAGGAGTCGATCCCATTTACAATTGCACCCAAAACCATAAGATACCTAGGAATAAACCTAACTATAGAGGGAAAGAATCTGTACTCAGAAAACTATAAAGTACTCATAAAAGAAATTGAGGAAGACACAAAGAGATAGAAAATGTTGCATGCTCATGGATTGGAAGAACAAATATTGTGAAAATGTCTAAGATACCTAAAGTAATCTATACATTTAATGCAATCCCTACCAAAACACCATCATTTTTTTTTTCAAAGAAATGGAACAAATAATCCTAAAATTTATATGGAACCAGAAAAGGCCCTGAATAGCCAGAGGAATGTTGAAAAAGAAAGCCCAAGTTGGTGGCATCACAATTCCAGACTTCAAGCCCTTTTACACAGCTGTAACCATCAAGAGAGTATGGTATTGGCACAAAAACAGACACATAGATCAATGGAACAGAATACAGAGCCCAAAAATGGACCCTCAAATCTATGGTCAACTAATCTTCAATAAAGCAGGAAAGAATGTCCAATAGAAAAAGGACAGTCTTTTCAACAAATGGTGTTGGGAAAATTGGATAGCCACATGCAGAAGCATGAAACTGGACCATTTCCTTATACTACACACAAAAATAGACTCAAAATGGATGAAAGATGTCAATGTGAGACAGGAATCCATCAAAATCCTTGAGGAGGACACAGGCAGCAACCTCTTTGGCCTCAGCTGCCTTTCAGGAATCATTGCCAAACACAAGGGAAGCAAGGGCAAAAATGAACTATTGGGATTTTACCAAGATAAAATTCTTTTGCACAGCAAAGGAAACAATCAACAAAACCAAAAGAAAAATGACAGAATGGGAGAAGATACTCACAAATGACGTATCAGATAAAGCACTAGTATCCAAAATCTATAAAGAACTTATCAAACTCAACACCCAAAGAACAAATAATCCCATCAAGAAATGGGCAGAGGACATGAACAGACATTTCTGCAAAGAAGACATTCGGATGGCCAACAGAAACATGAAAAAGTGCTCCACATCATTCAGCATCAAGGAAATACTAATCAAAACCACAGTGCTGTGAAGTGTGTAAACCTGGTGATTCAAAGACCTGTACCCCTGGGGATAAAAATATATGTTTATAAAATTAAAAAAAAAAGATCTAAAAAAAAAATTAAATAAAAAAAAATTAAATAAAAAAAAACAGTGAGATACCACCTTACAACAGTCAGAATGGCTAAAATTAACAAATCAGGAAAGGACAGATGTTGGTGGGGATGCAGAGAAAGGGGAACCCTCCTATACTATTGGTGGGAATTCAAGCTGGTGCAGCCACTCTGGAAAACAGCATGGAGTTTCCTCGAAAAGTTGAAAATAGAGCTACCCTACGGCCTAGCAATTGCATTACTGGGTATTTACCCTAAAGATACAAATGTAGTGATCTGAAGGGACACATGCACCTGAATGTTTATAACAGCAATGTCCCCAATAGCCAAACTATGGAAAGAACCTAGATGTTCATCAACAGATGAATGGATAAAGAAGATGTGGAATACACACACACACACACACACACACACACACACACAAAATGGAATACTTTGCAGCCATCAAAGAAAACAAAACCGTGCCATTTGTAGTGATGTGGATTGAAATAGAGGGTATCATGCTAAGCAAAATAAGTCAATGAGATAAAGACGATTATCATATGATTTTTCTGATATGAGGAATTTGAGAGGCAGGGCAGAGGTTCGTCGGGGATAGAGAGGGAAAAAATGAAACAAGATGAGATCAGGAGAAAGACAAACTGTAAGAGACTCTTAATCTCATGAAACAAACTGAGGGTTGCTGGGGGGTGAGGGAGTAGGGATAGGGTGGCTGGGTTATGTACAAACGGCAAGGTATGTGCTATGGTCAGTGCTATGAAATGTATAAACCTGATGATTCACAGACATGTACCCCTGGGGCAAATAATACATTATATGTTAATAAAGAAAAAAAAAACTAAGATGCACTTTTCAAAGTGGAAATATTTTAGTCAGAGTAAGCCCTGTAAACAGTTAGAGGTCAATGATAGATTTGTTGAATTAATAAATAAAAAAAAAAACAGAAGGTACAGCTGATGTTCATCCCAAAATAGGAAAAAGAATCATTTCAGATGCGTATTCTTTACAATGTGTTGCCAACATATTATATTTCATTTACAAATTGGACTGATTATTAGCCCAATTAGTTATTTGTTATGTTTCCTGTGTTATTCCATCTTATAAAATGTATAATCCATAAATATATATAAAGTAAAATAAAGGAGTTAAATTCATCAAGACCATTATCTAAGGAATGATTCTCAGAATCCATGAGGTTCTTGGGGTTATTTAATAATGTTATATGACATAAAACCAGGTCTATAAGATATTAGTATTTATGCCATTTCTAACTTTTGGCTCTCACTGTTGTATTACACCCCTTATTAAGTAAATGTTCTTGATACCCCTTTGCCTTATAAAAGGAAGGACAGCAGTGAATGTGACTCTCAAAAGAGGTTAACACAAAGCCAAGTAAAGTGTCAAGACAGGAACTGAGAGGTACATGTATCTCCTGTTTATGAATTAGCAGCCCACTCCTGAAAATCACATGTGCTGTGGGGGGGGAAAGCCAAACAAAACAAAAATAAAATACCTGGAATTAAAAGAAAAGAATACCTGGAAATTATTCCCATTGTTTTATATAAAACAAATGTGTGTGTGTGTGTGTGTGTGTGTGTGTGCCTGCGCGCAAATGTGGCGAATATGCCTTTCATCCAACACTGTCACCATATTTCTAAATATGACTAAAATACACACAAAAAGCCTCTAGAGAATTAATAAACCATCATATTAAGATATAAAATAGAATATAGTTCTATGGTTATCAAATAATTAGTAACTTTTAAAAATTACATTTTATGCAGTAACGTTTCAGTTCCATCACAATCACTTTCTCATTTTCTTTATTTCCTCACAATTCTCATGAATACTTCCTCATATTTGAGAGGTCATATTGTAAAATTCTTGGCAAAAACTTGGCCAAGTATACTAAAGACATTCAGAACAAATGCCCCATGGCAGAGACTGGCTCACCTTGAGTTGACACTATGATGCCTTTCTTAGTATCAGACATTTCCAACCTACATGTTTTCTTTGTCAGCACTCACTGTTCTTTATGTTTTTAAAAATAGTTATCAAGATTTGGACATTCTACTAATTGTTTTTGGAACATAACTCAGGTCTTTTCCTAAACCTCATTTTGCTTGAAGTGTTATATTGAACTCTGAGGACAAAAGTATAAATTTTCAGATGCAAACATAGGCTGAAATGGTGGAATTAAGTGTTATAAGCACAATGAAGTTTAGAGCTTTAAATCTAAAAGAAATCATGCCATCAAAATATATTAATTCAAGAGATACTCTATAGGCTATACCTGCACAATTCTGCCTAGCACTGGAAATAATGTCTATATAGAAATAATAATATAAATAATGTCCATATTGAAAATATATAAATTACTGTGGATTTTTTTTTTGCCTCCCAAGCATCAACTTACCCTTTTCTAGTAATAGCAATTCTATTTAATTTTGAGCAAATACTAACTGTTAGTCTATATTATTTGGGTGGGACTGACCACACATCCTGGCACCTGGCCAGGTCAATCACAGCACACTAAATCTATGCTCACAATTCATATTCACAGATAGGGAGATAAATAAATGATCCAAACTGATACAATAATACTCAATTCCAGGTTTTTCATTTTTGGTTTTTGTTGTCATTGTTGTTCAGAGTCAGAGTATCAGAATTTCAAAAACCTCTTTTTTAGCTAAGCTGGAAGGAGCCTGATTTTATTTCAGGAAAAAAGCCTGTCTAGGAATGGAGTCAACACAGAGAAACACAAGACAAGATGCAGAATCACTTAAGTCCAGCTATTCCTAAAGTCAGTTACCTCTAGCATTTTAGGCTATGTGATTTTTTTGCACAAGCCATACTGACTTAGACTATCAGGCAAGATATATAAGCCAAGACCATGGTGGCAAGTAAACACAGTGGCTTAACATTTATTTCTCACTCACACAAAATCTGATGTGGATCAGGCAACTCTCAAGGGAAGTTCTTCTCCATGAAGTGACTCAGAGATCTAGGCTGATTCAACATGTGACACATACAATCGCCCCTCAAAAGGGAAGAGACAGTGCAAAGTGATACATTCTTAAATACTTTGGCCTGGTTGCTGCACGTATCATGTTTGCTCATGCTTTGCTAGCTAAAACTAGTCATATAGCTTTCATGTTAAGAAAATGGAGTACTAGATATTTTGACCAATATTTTCTACCACAAAATCTTTTGGGGGTATTTTTAATTAAGTATCCTAACTAAAACAGAAATATTTTTCAAGTAAATTATAAGTAACCTGTTTGCTGGAAAGAGGATTAAGAAGGAGAGGTATTAGGGTAAAACATGGGGAAGAGAGTGAAACTGATTCTCTTTGGAGAAAATTTGCCCTATGTAAACTACTGGATAAATGCCTAATATGATTCCATTTGATGGGTGCACACTAGCGCCATTCATCTTGTCACTTTCCAGGAACAATATTATTTGCTCACACAATATAGCATTATGTACCTCACCCTGACATCCAGTAATCACCCTCTTTTCATTCTGTATCCTGGCATCAATCACACTTCATAGCTGAGAAATGACAATAGCAGCTTGGGCTCAGCTGTGAGGTACAGGGCTTAGAGCTTTCATTCATCGTTATCAACTCCTCTATCAATTTTGTTGGCATACTCAGCAGCACCACCAGCCTCTCAGCCACCACGCCATGGTGGTACGCAGTTTAACCTTTTCAGGTCCATTTATTCAACAAATCTTAGCAACATTTCCTTTCCATTCAGACTGATATCACTCAAACCCAGGCCCTCATCACCCAACCCTTCATTTAGATAAATATCTGTGTTCTTCGTTCTCTTGAAATGAGGCCGACTCCTCTTTGACTCATGTGGTACATCCTTACCTGTCCAATTTTACACAAATACCCATGGTGTATTCTTTCATATTATTTCACTGATTTCCAGTGAGTTCCCATTTTCTCATAAAACAAATATAAACTCATTTTATTAATATGGTCCCATCCTTTCTGCTCAAGTTTGTGGTGCATTCTCTCTAACGTTTATCTGTTATTCTATACAAGACTGTCTTCAAACAATCTCATGTGAAATATCCTAACAGGGCTGACTATAAGGCCTGCTAGTTCTTCAGAAGAAAGTTGGTTTGGAAGAAAAAAATCTGCAGTCATGAGTCCAATAAAATATTACCAGCAATAGACTTGGACTCCAAGGTAGCTCATCAGCAGTCTAAATGTTCAGAGATATGGGAAACTCATTAATTCGATTTAGAAGAGACTATACTATATATAAAGGTACACTGGAAGTCTCCAGGATAGGAGATATTTAAAAAAAAAAAATCCCCTCAAGATCACAGCCTGAATACAATTAGACCATTGAACTGAACTTTTTAGAAGGGTGAACTTTATGGTAAGTTAATTGTATCTCAATAAAGCTGCTGTTAATAATTAAATCTTCATTGGAATATAGCTCAAATATTACTATAGCTTATACATATGTCCAGAAGCGACCTTGCAGGTATATACTTATCTAATTACTCTCTACTAATGAGCACTCTATTCAGTTAAAAGATACTTTTTGCATGTAAGACTGCTGATGCAGGGAAGCAGCAATGAGTATGGGTGTATAAGAAATAGTAATATTTCTCAAACTTTAATGTAATGTTTCTCAATATTTTTTCCAGTTTTGAGATGTAATTGACATATAGCACTGTATAAATTTAGGATGTACAGTGTAATGATATGACTTACATATATTAAGAAATGATTACCATGGTAATTTAACATCCATTATTATATATATATATATGTGTGTGTATATATATATATATCTCCCCAAACTTTTAAATTATGAAAGTTTGTTCACTTGCAAAGTCTAGAGTCTTATGTATAGAAATCATGATTCATAAGTTTATAGCAAGGTACTGGAACATGTTGTATTAATGAGTCTAGGAGATTCTGTATGTATTCCCTGTCCCATACTTTAAAATAATAGTAATAATAACCCTGGTCTACACAGGAACCAGTCTAAGGGAGAAAAGCTGACCATGGCTAGAAAGGTTATCAAAGTGACAGTTAAATACATTGGTCAGAGAAAAATTCAAGATTTTATAAGCTGAAGTATAACCAGAAATAGAAGAAAGACATGTGTCATTCAGACTATCCAAATATGGCAGTTGCAGTGGTTAGAACAAGGTTGTAGTTCATTAACTCCAAAGTTACATTACTACTACTTTAACTCTCAAGCTGACTTGAGGGATTCAAATGACCAGGCTTTATACAAGGATGAACATAGCAAGACTAATTTAGAATCCACTTATTCATAGGTATGATGAGATAGATAATACTCCATCCAGTTTGGACTGAATTAACTCAGCAACTAGCACAGCTGGGTGCAGGTTGAAGACCTCAGAGCTTGTACTTAGAAAAGGCCAGAAATACAAGGAATGGCTAACATCACAAACACCCATACTCCTTTCTACTTCCCTACATCAGGAGCTTTACATGCAAAAAGCATCTTTTAACTGAGTAGAGTGCTCAGAGTGGAAAGTAATTAGATAAAGTGTATGCCTGCAAGGTTCATTCTGGATATTCACAAGCTGCTGACCAGCATAATGTGTGATTTCAAAGGCAGGTTTGAGAGCAGATGGGTTCTAAGGAGATATAATTGGATGCTTAGAAACTCACCAAGAAAGAAAATGATTTCTTTTTTCCAGAGAGAAGAAATGATACCTGAGGACTAGTCTCAGGAATTAGAAAACAGAAAAATGGACTCAGTCAAAGCAAAAAAGCAGTAACTTCGTTATACTAAGGCTCTCTCTTTCAGGCCATAATTGAAGCCACTATTTTAATCAAAGCTATCTTAAAAATCACTATTCAATATATGACATAAGATCTGTGCTTTCTAGCTATGTTTTATTGTGTTCAGATAGCCAGCATATACTATGTCACAGGTTTTTGGTGTAGTGTTCAATCAGTTCATCAGTCAGTGTTCATCAGTTCATATAACACTCACTGCTCCTCCCAACATGGGCCCTCCTTAATGCCCATCACCTGTTAACCCCATCCCCCACCCCCTCCCTCTGTAACCCTCAGTTTGGTTCCCAATGGTCCAGAGTCTCTCACAGTTTGTCTCCCTCTCTGATTTCTTCCTATTCAGTTTTCCCTCCCTTTTCTTCTCTATTTCTTATGTTCCACATACGAATGAAACCATATGATAATTGTCCTTCTTTTCTTGATTTATTTCATTTACCATAATCCCCCAGTTCCATCCACGTCGAAGCAAATGGGGGGTTTCATCCTTTCTGATAGCTCTTTTGTATTCCTTCTTATTAGGGCTTTATTTTTTGTTAAGATTTTATGTATTTATCTGAGAGAAAGAGAGACACCTAGAGAGGGAACACAAGCAGCGGGAGCAGGAGAGGGAGAAGCAGGCTCCCCTCTTGCAGGGAGCCCGATGTGGGGCTCGATCTCAGGACCCTGGGAACATGACCTGAGCTGAAGGCAGAGGCTTAAAAACTGAGCAACCCAGGTGCCCCCTTATCAGGGCTTTATAAGAATCATCTATGCTACATCATTTTACCCTAAATTGCCTACTTTCCCTTATGAATCTGTCAAGAATTCATTTAGTAAACATTTATTGAACACTTTATTGAACTAAAATGGCAAGGAAAATTTTCTTCTTTTCAAAGGGCTTAGAGTCCAACTCAACTTATTCTTTTACACCAGATAAATAAGAAATAGTTCTGTCACATCTGTCCCAATTGTGTCCCTTTTAACATTTATCACAACTAAACTCAATCTTATTTTTTAATATTTTTGCTGAATATAAGGCATATTTATTAAACACCAGCTCTCTAATGAAAATTTCCTGAAATGAAACATTGGTTCCATATTTTTAAAGTCATCTAATACTTAGGTTTTAATATCAAAGTGTCTGGAATGGCTCCTGGGTAGAGGGGATAGTATAGGTATGAGACAGGCTTTTATAAATTCAGTCTGAAGACACCATGTCTACACAAAGATTAGATTCAATTAAGTGGGGAAAGGTTAAAATTGGAGGAAAACTAGCAGTAAATTCATTGTTTGAAATGAATAATCTAAACAAGACATCTGGGAGATGGAATCTTTAACTTTTCAATCAATCTAAGAAAAACAAGGTGCTAAGTTGGCTGCCCCTACTGATTAAAACACCAGCAGAAAGTTAGGAATTTGAGTCTCATTTACATAAATTATTTATTCATCATCGCAGTATTCCTTACTATTAACCAATTTCCTAAGGTTTTATGGCCATCTGGACAACGGCAGTTATGGAGGAAATGGTGGAGTTTAAGACATGGTGATGGGCACTGCGTTTGATAAAATCAGTGTCCTCTCACAAACTTAAACTTATCGTTATATTTGAGCCTGAGCTTTGCCAGTGAAGGCAGAGAAGATTTAAGTTCCTGTACTGCCTATGAAATTATGCTTACTGACTAAGACGCAACTGACATGTCTTTGATAGGACACCTGGGGGCACCAGTATAGGATTTGTCAAGATCATTAAACCTACAGATTAAGAAGATCCAGAGTTTCAGTAAGAGAATTATTTACTCAAGTGTCTGCTTAACAATGATGATACTGGGGTTTACATCAAAATAATTCATGAGATGAGATAAATATAAGAAAAAAATAAGCCTCTTCAGGTCTTTTACAATCATTATCCAGACTTAGTAGACTTTCTTGATTAATATGAGAGGAATATTTAAAGTGATGTCACACGCTATGTTCTGATGAGGAGACTAAGATATCTCTTTGAAGAGATGATTCACAATTCATTTCACAATGAATTGTGTTTGCAAAGGACTACAAACACCAAATATCATATGTTACTTATAAATGCAATAATGTTACAGATAAATGCCATAACTTAGCTAAAACAAATCTAAATTTATGTTGAAACCCTAGCTAAACGATTGTTATGGGTCAGGGTCAAAGGAGTCTTTGGGTGATTTCTGGTCACCAGAACTCGCCTGGAAGAAATGGAAGTATGATAGTGTTTTCCAAAGTCCTAAGCATGAAAACTGGTCAGCTTGAAGAGGGGCTATAGTTATTGAAGGGAAGTGGAGGACAAAAGCTCTAATATGAGAAATTTGTAATGTCATATGAAGGAGCAGCTGCCAAACTAAAAAGTGAGAATTAACAGATGACCAAGATAGACTGAGACTGAGTTGAATGTGTCTGTTGCCAGGAGTGCAGGAAGAAGCACATTTTGTCTGGATACTCACTCCTCTGGTTCTAATTTACTAGGGACTAGAAAACTATTATTGACAAATTAGTGGAGTCAAATAGCTAGAGTTCAGACCTAGGAATAGCACTATATCATAGTCACTTCTAAACATATTGCCTTGGTTTTTGTTTTTTTGTTTTGTTTTTGTTTTTTGTTTTGTTGTATTGTGTTGCTATTCAAGCATCTTAAGTATATGGATGCCATCTCAACAAGAAGGCGGGCAGGGAAGGGAATGAAATGAGGGCCTTGTGTCAGCTCAGTTGCTTCAGGAAGCAAATACTATGACAGAATTAGAAGCAAAAGTTATTTTGTAGAGAAAGGCCAGTAAAAAACACGAAGGGGAGAGTAGGTGGTGACTGACTTTAGATGGTACATGTCTGATACCTATGAAGGGAGAGAGGGAAGGAAGGAATCAGCAGCAGGAAGAGCTTCATCATGCACTGGAGCTCTCAGAAACTCTCAGCCAGCTCAATGAGAAGCCCAGAGAAGAAATCCTGCACTGAGCATAAATGGCCAGAGTCTAGCACCCTGTTGCCTTCAGTTACTGGATGGAGGGGCTATAACCTTGTTGGGAACAATGTAGTATATTCCAATAACATGGTAGCTAGAGATTATCAGCTACCACACTCCTCACAGGACCTTTTCTCTTATCATGATATCTGAGCCACAGAACTCTGTTGCTGCCATAGTCCACCTTCACTCTGCACAATTTTTTCCATAGTTTCAGAGTAGTTGCTCCATTTTCCTTTGACCCTTTCTACATAAAAGGAAACTTGAAATAGAGAGGTTAAGGGAATGTGTTACATCATCTCACGTTGCCTTTGTTCTGAAAACTGCAACTGATGACCATCTCCGTCCTCGACCATCCATTCTAAATGCCTCTTACCTTCATTTATCACCTCTGCAGGTCTTGGTAGCTTACACGTATAACCTAAACCTTCATTCCTAAGTCTCTGGTAATCATGCATATCTCAAGCAAGGATAATTTCATGTGATAATTCATAGCAACAATAGTTCAACAGAGTCCCAAGAGAAACCACATAAAGCACTTCCATTTCACATGTATTCTTCTCTGTCCCAAAGTAGAAAAGCAACCCTATCTCCTCCTGCTAATTCAGAATCTTGGCTAGAATTGTCCTGACCAAGATGGCGATGCTTCTCATCTGCTGGTCCCTTTTCCCAAGGAGTTCAGAGTTCTCAGGCAGCAGCCATAACTTACAGTTCAATGGGATCTGCTCTATCATCTGGGAAGAGATCTTCTTCCTTTGGGGACCAGGATCTCTCACCCTACATATCCCAGTCTTTCAAGGATGAAAAGTATAAAGTCTTCAGTGACTCAAGAATCTGATAACAAAGTAAATACATAAATAAATACATAGTTAAGAAGAAATAGAGGAACTGTCTAAGGATAAAGTAAACTGCTGCATTTTACCAGACCACACTCTTCCTTTATACAAGTTTATTTCTGTGATACAAGAGTGAACCTAGGAATGCACCTGAAATAGCGATATACTAAAACAATGCATTGACAAAAACCATCAACAGATAGCCTTCTCTCAAGCTATTTAAAATACAAGCTATAAGAGTACAACATACTTTTCAATGTCTCTAATTTCAAAGGCTTTCTGTGACACCCATGACCATCTCTCCATCATCAATGTTCTAAATAAATGATATATATGAGAACAAGACATAGCCTTTGTTCCAACATTATGTGTCTGCTCACATCCCCATTTTCCTAAAGGAAATTTGATACTTTTCCAATTTCCATACCAGCATCCTTGTTTGAACTTAATAAAGGACTTCAGGTGTCTGTTCACTCTCTCTCCTCCAACATTCATCTCTCTCCCTGGCTTCTAGATTCAGAACCTCTTTAGAGGGTTCCTTCTCATGCTAATGCATCAAATGCAGACTTTGTTCTGTCACTTAATAGGAAAAAGATTATTTAACACCTCATGTTTAAGCTATTTTCCCATTCATAAATCTGTGCATCAGAATATTTTAATGACTGCAATAGAAAAGCACTAAAGAAAATTTGAACTTGAAGTTGAAACAAGGGGGTTTCAGCTCTGCTCCAACAAGTCAAATCAGCATGAGGGTAAGGCAATTATCCAGTCTTTCTGACTTATTTTTTTATTGTAAAATAGAGATAAAAATCAAAAGAATATAAAATCAAATAACATTTTCTGAAGTAAAGTGAAACAAAAGATGTGAAAATCCATTGTAAACTCTGAAATAGTATGAAGTGTATGAAGTGATATAATTATTAATTAGATTATAATTATTTATAATCCAAAGGAATATATCACCATTAATCAAATCTTCACTTGGTCAGAACAAAATAATGGGAAGACAGCTGCACTTTGTAGAATACCTTTAAAATGCACAAAGTATTGTCTACTCACCATATTCTAAAATTAACCAACTTTATCACTTTCTTTTATTATCTGATCTTGGCCAATTATTTGGAGTTTAGCCATGGCTTTTTTTTTTTTTTAAGATCTTATTCATTTATTTAACAGACAGAAATCACAAGTAGGAAGAGAGGCAGGGAGAGAAAGCAGGCTCCCTGCTGAGCAGAGAGCCTGATGCGGGGCTTGATCCCAGGATCCTGAGATCAGGACCCAAGCCGAAGGCAGAGGCCTTAACCCACTGAGCCACCCAGGTGCCCTGGTTTTTTTTTTTTTTTTTTTTTTTTTTTTTTTTTTAAACTGTCATCAGGATTAGTAACTTGTCTTATAAAGTTCTGAGGCTAATTGTGAAAACACGTGAAATAGTAAAATCAAAGCATTTTACACACTGTAATGTGACAAGCAAATCACAGGCTTTGTCTTTATTCACCTTTGTTTTAGAGTGATTTTAGAAATCTATCTCAGTTTGGTCCTACCTAAACAAGCTTAAGTCTAGTGATACTAGACTAGGGATACTTTACAGTATCCAAAGTCATATATATTTGAAATTTGGTATCAGAAGATTTAAAGCAAACACATTTGGTTTCAAGGTGTGTGTGTGTGTGTGTGTGTATACACATGCGCACACATGCTTGCACCTACATACTAATATCAACCATATGGTTCCAGATCAGAGTTGGTCAAGAGAGGACCTTGCATGTGGTTTGGAAGACAGAGATGAGGTAGAGCAAACACCCCTTGAAAGTTGTTGCAGTCAGACATGATAAAGGTCAACACAATAAGGACAGACGAAAAGATGCCCAGCAAATCCAAGCTTGTCCATGTTCTCTTCTGCTCCACATCCAGCTACTGCCTGACTACAGGCTCTCTTGGCCAACAGCAACACCAGGCCCAGTACCAGAGTCCTGGCTAAAAATCCACAACGTAGCAACGTCATTTCTGTAGAGACTGTGGTCCATATTGGCTCTGACCTGTCCACATACACCCGTGTATCAGGCAGGCTGGTTAGCAACTGCTACTCTGACTCGGACTTCCCCTTTTCAGACCTCCACTTCACTTCTCCTACATTTCCTAATAATCCCCAGGTTTCCATAAAACTTACACTTCCTCTATTTGCTGATACAAAGATGACATATTTCTCATGCCTGTTCCAAAGCTATGAAAAATTTGATTCCTATGCAAAGCTAAATATGCACCCCAAGAATGTACAAAACTGATATCATTAGTTTTAAAAGCATGAAGAACTTTTTTCCCTTTTGATATATAGATTTTATCATTGATAACATTTAGCAGCCGAAGTAAGTACTTAATGCCTTTAAGTGTTCTAAAAAATTTAGAGACTCTCGGGTAACCAAGAACCCTAGAAACTACTTTCTCTGTGTCTTTACAAGGTAGATAAGGAAAGTGCCTCCCAGAGATGTCAAATCATTTGCCTAAGTTCCTTCCGAGTCAGTGACTTGCTCTTCTGTTAAAAGCAGTTTTCTTAAGCTGTCCCCTTACCTCATTATGGAATGCAAACCATCTTGCTCAATAGATGCATTTAATTCAGAATGTCTATGTCTATGTTTCAACTTCCTTTTCTTATCCATGATCCTATTCCCTACTCTTTGTTCCAATTCTTTTTCGTCTTCCTCTCTAGGAGCTTCTGGGCCAGGCAAAGTGAACTGTGTTGCTCTTATCTTACCTAAGCATAACACTGAGATTCCTTCTCCCCTCCTCACTTTGGCCTAAAATAATAACATAAACAATCTCCCAGTCATATCTGACATTTAGTGTATTCCTTATAACCTGCCCTATTAGTAATATCCATTCTCAGTTATCTTTGTTTACTGGTTGTTATTTCAAAGATAATGAAATAGGGGAGCATTGGTACAGATTGGATTTTTCATGAATAAAACTATTAAATGAATGGTGCACTGAAATCTATTCAGGCAGAGGAAATACACTCCATTACAACAGATGTCAGTGCATGTTGATGAGTACCCATCTGAATATAATCATTGGAAATGAAAATTTCAGAGGCCAAAAAAAACCCTGCAGGTTGCCTTGTCTTAGGTCAGCATTGGAAAGTTTTAGAAAGAATACGCTGCTCCCCCAAAATGCATTGGTACTACAGTGGTCTTCTCCAAAATTAAATCCTGTTTTGCCCAGAAAAAAAAAAAAAAAAAAAAAAAAAAAGATATGTTTCTTAAAACACTGCACCTGTAATTTACTTCTTCCTTTGCCTAGGACAAAATAAAAACTGTCCTTTCTCAGGACAGTTTTTATTTATTGTAACTAGATGTTGGTAAATTCAGTCATTTACTTTAACAGGTTTGTTACCTCCATGTCTAATTTTTCACTATTTATTCCAACATTTCCTGACTACCTCTTGTATGCCAGACTTGGTAGAAAGTGTTAGGGTTATGGAATGCAAGTCATTAGATTCTAAATTTCATTAGAGTAGGAGCCTTGTACTTCTTATTCACCGATAGTATACTCTCTGCCTAGCATTTACCTGATACAAAGGAAGGGCTCAATAAATTATATTTATTTATTAACTGAACAAATGAATGAATGAATGAATGAGAAATCTCTGGCTGCAAAGAATTCACAGTCTAGTTCCCTATCTATCATAAGAATGATATAAATGTGGAGCTGATGGAGCTGACAGGAGGAAAAATCTAATTGATGTTCTAATTCAAGTCTCCCACTATAGAAAGTGGGTTAAGTGACTTTTTGGACCACTGAGGGAAGAAACTCACCTCTAGTAAGACAGTGAAGGAGAAAGTCATGCCTGATTTCAATCCAGAAGGGCAAGTAGGAGGGAAAAATGTCCAAAGGCAAAAGAACCCCAGACATCCTTTGCGATATTTGCCATTACTCTTGGAAACTCCAAAAAGCCAGAAAAAGGAACTGAGATCCCTGAGGAATTAATTGTTTTACTAACAACCAAGAGGAACTTAGCAAAATAAAAAAGAAGCCTTGTGGTCTGACAAACAAGGCTTTTTGGAATATATTTAAAGTTCTTTCAAAGATATAGAATAAAAATGAAAAGTGGCATAAAGCCAGCTAATCAAACAAACAAACAACCCTTCATTTCATTATTTATGTTTCAATCAGCTTTGTTAAAAAAAAATGGGGTTATATATAAAAGGCACTGGTAAAGCACCTAAAAATTTGTGTCCTGACAAAAGAGAGCAAATCAGAAAGTTCACCCTAGTGGGCTGCTATAGCATTTTTGTATATTTACAATAAGGTCTAAAACTACAGAATCTGCTGGTAAATCATAAACATTTTCAATTCAGTTAGGAAATCAAGAATATCTAGAGTAGTAGGAAAAATATGAAGCTTAAATCTAAAATTAAATCCATGAGTATAAACAATTCAACCAAGAGCCAGGTGTTGGATACAAAATCAACTAAAATTTTAGCGACTTCAGTGTTATTTTAGCTAGCAGGAATCATTTCAGAAGGCTGGGAGGCACAGCTTGCCATGCCCAAGAGATTGAGCTTAAGTCACAAACTTAGAATAGAGCCTTTCCTGGTTATGCTGTTGGTATTTTAAGAAACATGACAGCCCCATCTGCCATCCATATGAGAAGTCACTCTTTCCAAGATGTCACTGAATTTATGCCTGTAACCCCAAACTAACAGGAAAAGGAAATATCATTCTCCCTCATCTCCTTCCAAGAAAGGTTTAATGTGCAATAGTCTAGCACTCTTTCCAAGAAGATAACCAAAGATCTTTTTTTCTACATATATATATATATTTTTTTTACAAATATATATATACATATATATATATATATATATCAAAGTATGTCAATATCCAAAAAGTATAAAAGGTAAAAAAGGGTAGCAATACACACAATGATTATTTTTACCCTAGAACTTCTTTGCCAGACATTCACTAATCATTCTACATGCATTATCTCATTTAAATCTAATCCTTACAATGATTCTAGGTTTAGTTATAGCTATAATCATTTAGTAGATGGAAAAAGAAAAACATCTTTGAAGTTAAAATTTACTGGTTCAGTCAATCCACAAAGATAGCAAAATTATAGGCCTGGAACACAATCACACATTTTTCTGAAGCCAGATTTCATGCTCTTAACTATTCTGACATAGTGTTTCTATAATCACATTACTCCCCTGAGATTATAATCTTTTAACAGCTCCCATCATCTGTATCAAGGTTCCTCATTCTGCTTTAAGTTGGTTGTAAATAGAATTCTAGGTGTCTATGAACATGGATGAGGGAAAAAAAACCTTACATACTTTAATTTTACCAATCTTTAATGTACTAAGCAATATATATCACAATTTTTAAAAATTGGTTCAATCCGAATGTCTTCCTTTGAAATTCTAATAGCATTGTTTTATATCATCTAAAAATCCCATTCTGAGAAGGGATCCATAGGCTTTACTAGACTGCCAAAGAAGTTCATGGCACACAAAAATTTAGGAAACCCTGCCCCATATGATATAATCCAAACCCTTTTATATGGCATCCAAAATTTTTCATGTAGTCTATTGGACAAGGAGCATTTTCTGGCCCAATCTGAGCCCATCAGAATATTTCAGAATGATTTTTTTTTTTTTAACCTGGAATTAAGGATTGAGTCAGCTTCTCTCTTTGGACAGAATTTTAAAGTTGTTAGGCTATACAGTCTTTTGTGGCTGTTTCTCTCCACCATGGCCAAAGGAGCCTATATGTGTTAAAAGAAAATAAAGCTAAATAAATACATCCACAAATAAAAATAAATTAGTAAGATTTAATCGCCTCTATGGCTTTATGATTCCACCTCCCAGGCTTATTTTAAAATCCTTCTAAGCAGTTATCTTGGCACTTTGTATTTCTTTCCAAGTCCATCCTGCTTATCATTAAGCAGCACACCCAGGGCAATTTTTCTAAACAATGACTACGTTGACATCACATTACTCCCCCCAAAATTCCATGACTCCTTATTGTCTACAAACCAAACTGCAGACTCTTTCAATGGATGGACATTCAAGAACTTTCATGTAATGGACCCACATTGGCTTTCCAACTTAAGTCTTCAAATTCTTCCTTTCCATCATCCTGTATTACAGCCAAAATGAATCAATTACTCTTCTTGTTTGTAGCCCCTTATTTTCCTTCCTCCATGCTTTTAATTAACATCCTCCTTGTAGCTGGGATACCTCTGTAATCCTCACAAATCTAAATCATACTTACTTGTCCAGGTCCAGCACAAACACAACCAAACTCATCCAGTCCTAATTTCTGATTCTTCTCAGGAGAAAAAAAATCTATTCTTTGAGTTCTGTGTATCATTTACCTATACTTTTCACTGGCCATTTTCCCTACTCTAATTATACAATTATTTAATATATAACATTTTCCCACAATAGTAATAGTAGTAATAACAATTGAGCATTTATGCCCAGTACTACTGAACGTTTTCTTAGAATTATATTTAACATTCACAACAAGTCTGTCAATTAGAACCTATTACTATGCCATTTTATAGGTGAAGAAACTGAGATACTAATAATTAAACAATCTTACCAAAGGATGGAAGCACTTACCTTCAAACCCTGGCAGTCTGACCCTAAAGCTCACCCGTGGCCATGTTCTACTATTCTGCCTTCTCTAATAGACTGTGAGCTTACTGAAACATTTCTTGATTTGGTACAGTTTACAGCTTACAAAATGTCCAACACGATGTCTTGGGTATAATCTGTGCTCAATAAAGACTTGGGTAAATTGAGATTTACCCAAAATTTAGAGATTTACCTATGAATCACAGAGTTTGAGACAAAATGAAAGTTAGAAAAGCCAGTCTCTCCTTTTAAAAAATATTTTATTTCTTTTCAGTGGAGTCATCAGCTGTGATCTTAAGTTTTTTTTTTTTAAATATTTATTAAGCTAAATGAAGTATGTAACATGATGGCCCCACTTAATAATTGTCCAATAGATGTTAATGGTAGTTATTGGGGTGTGTGTGTGTTTCTCGCTATTATTTTTGTTCTTGTTACCACAGTGAGTTAGGAAGAAATGTTTCTTACTCCGACTGTATATCAGAGAATAATGAGTGGTCAACTGGTTGAACAATATGGTAAAGACTATTGTTTAGTTGGTTTCAAAGCCAGAACTTAAACCTGTGGCTTTTCATTTCCAGCCTTTGGCTCAACCCCATAGACCCCACAGCTATCACCTAATCTCAAGAATCACATCTGCTTCTTTAAGAAAGAGTAGAAATGAAATCCATTCATTACTGGTCTGTGACATATTTAGTAGCATTCAGAAATTCAATTTCTATAATCATCTTTATTCATTTATTGAAAACAGAAGTTGTAATGGGAAAAAAATTGAAAACGATTTATGTGCTTAACACCAAAGAATTCAAGATGTTATGCAGCTTCAATTTTTAAATAGCATTTTCTTCTACCTCAGAATTACAAGTTTAGGGAAAATAACCAACTTTTGTTTTGAAGTCCCTGGTTTTTATCATTTCATGGCAAATTCTAAAATGCTTAAAGATAACATCTTTGATTCATTCTGGCTGGAAAGATAAAGCCAGCCTAATAACAATTGCTGGTATTCCAACTTCAAAAGATATATACTGCTAAGTCATTCCCTAGTTATGATCTATCATCCTTTCTGAAGAATAAAAACTGTTGCATACGCTATATGGACAGAAGGGGAAAAATTAAATTTAACAGCTTTCTGCAACAGACATGTCTTTCTCTAGAGACAACTCCAATTATCTTAACCATAATAAGAAGTTAATTGTTAGTAGCCTTCCCTCTGCCAGCTTTCTTCAAGTTCAGTCCGCAAACAAGCAGATTGCCTTCAAAGTAAATAGAGATTCATTGCAAGGATAGGGAAATGTGAGCACTTAAGCTAGAAGCAATGACCCAAGTGCTTCATATTCCATTCCATCTCTGACTTTCACCGTGACTCCAAACAGATGACAAATTAGACTTGATTTGAACTCAACAGCTGTCCTCTCCCCACCTCGGCCCCCCCTTTCTTCACCTACCCGAATATGATCCTCTTCCAAAATACCCCAGCTATGATAATGATAATGACACATTATCTACTCAGTCACTGTGTCCCTTTCACGATCCCTACAAAGATCTTTATTCAACTGTGCTTGCCCTCTTCTAATGCCTGCCCTGATGCTGAAGAATTAGGTCCCTTTTATGCCTCTCCAGATTTTGTGAGTTCACGTTGGCTCTTTAATGTTTTGTCAAAAGCAAAAAGTAGCAAACCCAGCCATTGTGTCAGACCAGAGAGATCCTATACCTTTAAACGAAAAGGGAACATGTTGCAACAGAAATATCATATTCGTTAGCAACAAGATAGTCTTAGCTTGTAAAGTGCTTGGCAAACTGCCAGACCTCAATTAGCATTCCCCCTCTTTTGAGATTACTAAACCTTCATTTCTTTTTTTTTTTGTATTTTATTTTATTTACTTATTTGAGAGAGAGAGAGAACAAGAGAAGGGGGAGAGTCAGAGGGAGACACAGACTCCCTGCCGAGCAGGGAGCCCGACCAGGACCCGATCCTGGGACTCCAGGATCATGACCTGAGCTAAAGGTAGTGGCTTAACCAACTGAGCCACCAGGGTACCCTAAGCCTTCATTTCTGACCAGTATCTTTCCTGTCTCTCAAGTAAAACTGAGAAAGGGAACTCAGAACTAGAGTTTTGATAGCACCATATCATACAGTTTCAGTGTCCACGTCAAAACCAACTGAGGCACCTGGGTGGCTCAGTCATTAAGCGTCTGCCTTTGGCTGGGGGTCATAATCCCAGGGTCCTGGGTTGGGGCCCCACATTGGGCTCCCTGTTCAGAGGGAAGCCTGATTCTCCCTCTCCCACTCCCCCTGCTTGTGTTCCCTCTCTTGCTGTTGTTCTCTATCACATAATAGAATCTTAACAAACAAACACACAAGAAACAAAACTGGCACTACTTTTATTATTTGGGTCAGTTTTATATGCTGTTCTAGGGGCCACTTTTGGTGGTTCATTCAACTGCTCCATACAAGTACTCATAATAGAAAAAGAGAGAGAGAAAATGAGATGTAAACCTAACTTTAGGTTGGACTTCAGGAAGCAGAGAAATTCTAGAATGACTACATGATGTCATATCAACTGAAACAGGCCTTTTATTTTATTTTTTAAGAGTTTATTTATTTGACAGAGAGAGAGAGATAGAACGAGTGGGAGGAAGAGCAGAGGGAGTAGCAGACTTGCCACTGAGCAAGGGGCCGGATGAAGGACTCCATCCCACGAAGCCGAAGCCGGGATCGTGACCTGATAGGCAGATGCTTAATTAATTGAGCCACTCAGATGTCTCTGGAATAGCCCTTTCAGATTAAGACAGCACTGTCCAAACTGTAGGTCAAATCATCCATTAAGGTATGGAAGAAATAGAATTTCCTTTCCTACTTTTTATCTTGAAGTTTCAAAACTTTCATTCACAGAATATTGATAAAGTAATACACTTGTTTAATTTGTTTTTAAAAAAATCAATGTGCAAATATTGATGGAAATTCAAAAATATTTTACCTGTATTGGTGTATTATCAAAAATATTTGGAAACTACTGGATTATCACATTACGCAAATAACAGAAAGATGCTTAGAGGTACTGTGACCTCTTAGCTATTCACTTTTGTTGAGCTATTCCCCCTTATCCTAGGGACTCAGAGCTAAAGCCAATTTTCTGCTTTTATATATAGTCCGGTTTACAAGAATAAAGGGCAGGGTGGTTGGCATTTCTGCCCATAAGAATACTCTTGGAACATAATCTTCAGATCTTTAAATTCCTCTAAACAAGAAATCTCACAGTCTCCCTAAAATCTCCCTTTCTACAAATACTAATGGCTCACCAAGGACTGCTGACTTTTCTCCCTGAATACTGCCTCAGTCTGTCCCTCTGCTCCATTTGCCCTACAGCAATGCCACAATGCACACTGTGATGGTGGTTCTCCTGGGATCATGTAGCACCAGCTCTGGAGGTCAATACAAACTCTATCACATGGATAGCATATGTATTCTATCCTCTAAATCCAGGTTCATTTCCCAACATTCCCCTTACACTCACACTTCTGAAACACTGAATCCACTGCAATTCCCCATGCATACCTAACGTTTCTTTAGATCTCCATATTTTTGGATAGTTTCAAGGACCTAAAATTCCCTTCATTCCCGTACTCTAAACCTTTATTCACCTACATAATTCCTGCTCTTTCTTCAAAATTCAGCTCTGTTCTGTTCTCACAAAAGACATGTTACTGCCCCCTGTTAGGTATCTATCACTTTGTTTATTAAATTTATTCTTACCAAATTATATTCAAATGATCCATTTGTGTGTCACCCTTTTCCCCTAGATTGGAAGTTCTTTGAAGTCAAAGATTTTCTCTTATTATTTTTATATTCCCAGTGCTTAACACACTATAGAGGCTCAAAAAGATTTATTAAACTGAATGTGTACTTTTAATTCTCCAGAATGTCATATGTAATAGACAATTTAGGTATTTACCTAGGGTATCCCTAATCCAGTGCTCAGACAATGTATCCCTTGGCACTGAGCTAGTCCACAGTTTATACATGTGGGTAAGCCTGTAAGTAAATAGAAAACAAAAACAAAAACAAAAAGCAACCACAACAACCCTGTTATCAAATCAAGTATTTCCTAAAGAACATGGAGTCTGGTCATTCAAAGTTCCCTCGTTCTGCCACACTTTGTTGTATTTGGACTTGCAAGCTTTGCTCAGGAGCTGAGAAGAACTAAAATTCTATGGGCAAGAGAGTGGAAAAACTTAAAGCTAAAGAGGATATGCTGAGGAAGATGTGGTGGGGAGGAAGAAGAGTGAGAGATGTAAGAAAACTAGCAAGATGGGAGAAAATTGGGTGCTTCATAAGAAGGTCCCCACTGCCCACCCCTACCCCTTCAGTTAATATTACTAATTTGTAAAATTTGTGTATTTTTTTAGTAACTTGGAGAAATGGATAAAGGTTAAGTGTATGTTTATGTAAAGGTGAAAGATGAAAAGAGCATGAGAACAGGAATCCAGAGAAATGAGTCGTAATCCTGAGGAATTTGGATTTTACAAGCAGGGATTAAAATGGATCATTATCTAGGTTTCTGAGACGCCAAGAAGCCCTCGTTAACATCTGGAGAGAAAACAAAAACAAACTAGAAATATAAAATATATGTATCTGGAATGTATTGCCTGAGCATGGTTAGGGATAACTTGGGTAAGTTATATATACATATATATAATATACATATGTTATATATGTAATATATATGTAATGTATAGGTATATAAGTATATGCTTATATAAGATATATATGTTATATATCCATATATGATTATATAGTTTTACATAATAGGTATAACTATATATTAAATATGGTATACAATTATAAATATTACATATAGTATATATCCATATATATTCTATATAGTATATAATTATAAATATTTTTACACACACACACACACACACACACAGTACTAGCACTGCATTTGAAAAGACACATCAGGAATCCATTGGCAATGTCTTTAAGAAAAATAGTGTAAAGAAGTAAAATTAATAGACATTATCAGATTCAAAAGAAGACCGTTAAGTTAGATCAGTCAGCAAAAACCTTTTTTGAAAAAGCTAGATTGAAATCGGGCTCTAAGTGATCCAGAGAAATGAGTTAACAGGACATAATTTAGTAAAGAAATAGTGATAGATGCAGAAGTAGAAGTTGAAAAACAAAAAAGAATCAATCAATCTGTCTAGGGCAGGTGTATTTGAGACAAATAATATATTTTTCATACAGAAATTCAGCATCTCGCCTCTTTGAACTGTATCAAAAAGCTTAGCTTTCTGACCAGGTGCATTCATTCATCTATCAGTCATCTCATTACCAATTTTTATGCTCTAAAAACCAGACCATCCTATCAAGAACTTTCAGGAATAAGAGCATCCTGAGCATCTATGTCTAATAATTTCGAATTTCCCCCCATGGCCCTTTCCTACCCATAATACTTGAATTAAATTGACAAAAACAATTTTTTCTCTTACCACATTTTGAAGACTGACCTTAGCACTTTATATAATACTAAAGTCTTTCTTTCTTTTTTTTTTTTTAGATTTCATTTATTTATTTGACAGACAGAGATCACAAGTAGGCAGAGAGGCAGGCAGAGAAAGAGGAAGGGAAGCAGACTCGCTGCTTCACAGAGAGCCCAATGCGGGGCTCGATCCCAGGACCCTGAGATCATGACCTGAGCCAAAGGCAGAGGCTTTAACCCACTGAGCCACCCAGGTGCCCCCACTAAAGTCTTTCTAAGTCAGTATCACTGAGTCTCAATATCTCACACTGATGATATCCAGAACATAAGGTAACTCAATGATACTTTGTAAAGTTCCATTCAAATTATGAGGAATCGTACCTGATATTTTATATTTATTAGTGCTATGGGTGCTCACTGCTTTTACCGGAAAGACTGAGTTGAATTTTCTTGTTTCTCATGTAACAGTTGGAAAACCCTAGAAAAGCCTTGCCTCAGTTCAAATCCTTAACTCCCCACTGAGATTTTTGACCTTAGGCAAGTTACTTTGCTAGTCTCTGCAATTCTTTCATCTGTAGAATGTTGATGTTAATAATAAAACCTGTCTTATTTGTATCGATTAAATGAGCTAATGTTAACATGTCTATTCATTACAATTAGACACAGTTATGAGAAGCAAAGACCCAGAGAAAGAAGTCCACAGATGACCAATCTGTATGGCGGCTTCATTGCACCAGGGATCAAGGACCTTTCCCTATTGTTATTAGACAGTACTTAGCTTCAATTCTCATGGTCATTTCATTATCTTGGAGAGGGAACTGTTAACCTGGACTCATTACATTTTAAGCAGCAGGAGAAAGGCACAAAGGAAAGAGTATTGTTTACTAGTAAAGGACAATTTGGGGACAACTTATCTGATGGCCTCACTATTAACTTACCAGGCAAAACCCATCACTTATGATCTACATGTGAAGGAGATTAGGGAAGGAGCAGAGAATATTTATTGTAACTGTAGGGGCTAAGGGCAGGCTTCCCCAAAATAGGTCACATTGGGATGGAGATTATTTTGAGTTAAAAAGCAATCAAGGGGTGCCTGGGTGGTTCAGTGGTTTAAGCCTCTGCCTTCGGCTTAGGTCATGATCTCAGGATCCTGGGATCTAGCCCCGCATCAGGCTCAGGCTCTCTGCTCAACGGGGAGCCTGCTTCCCCCATCCTCTCTCTGCCTGCCTCTCTGCCTACTTGTGATCTCTGTCTATCAAATAAATAAATAAATCTTAAAAAAAAAAAATCAAAACCCAGCAGATTCAGGAAAAACTCTTTGCCTCCCTTTCAACTAAGAATTTAGATTCTTAGGTTTTAGAATTTAGATTCAACCTAAGAATTTAGATAAAGGAACTGCTCTAGTAACAGAGTTATCACTATAAAGTTCTAACATGAACTAGGCATGGGAGACAAGGAAGAACCTAGCAAGGTCTGTTTGGTCACAGTCCTCTATGTCCTATTGTTTATGAACGGCACAACAAACATTTGTTTACAATCTTCCTTTGAATTGCATTTCTTTTATTTGAAGTCCCAGAACCCTACCCTCTTCTCTTAAGTTCAAAATGAAAAATATACTTCATTTTTGCCTGTCTTTGGAATCTCATGTTCGTGTGGATTTTCTGTACATAGGAAATTAAATTTGATTTTCTCTATTCATCTGTCAGGAACAAATCTGTTAATCCATCAGTTTGATCCTTAGTCTTGCTAGAAGGACCCTGAAGAGCAGAGAAAATTCTCCCACCTTGACATAATGCTTTTTAGTTTTTAGTTAGTCGTTTTTTTTTTAAAGCTATAATCAACAGATTTTCTTATCTGCAACCTCATTGTTATAAAATACAAATTCTACTTAGAATCCCAGTTAGTTCCATGATAATTACATGAAGATTTCTTATGCCATTGAAATCATAAATCTATTTCATAGGCCAACTAATGCTTGTCTCCTTTGTGTTACAAAGAATGTCAATACGATTTAGCATTCATACAAGCCTAAAATATATATTTTGCCTAAGAATGGTGTTACAAAGAATGTCAATACGATTTAGCATTCATACAAGCCTAAAATATATATTTTGCCTAAGAATGAGGCAAAGAAACATTATTTTGGAAAAATATGAAAAATAGCAATTTGGGAAAACTAGATTTTTGTTGTAATAAGAACTTCCCAGTTTATATGGCTTCCATATATGACATTTATTCATAAGTTTAAACTAAAATATCATAAGTTCTTAGTGTGATAAATAGCCAAAAGAAAATAGGCATGCTTATAAATGATTAGTCTACAAAATGTCATCTGTTAACATCTTTTCTGAACAAACATAAAAGCTAATGCTTCCAATTTACTTTTCTACCCAATCAACTCATTACTTAGGATGTGATTAATGTACCATTACTGAATATCACCAATGCATGTATTTAGTCACATGGATCACATTCTTAGAATAAAAACTTGCCAGAAGTGAATAATTGGAAAAGTTTAGGTCTCAATGCAGTGAGATCACTTGTGAATCAATCAATAATACCTTCAAAAGAATTAAGGCACCTGATCCAATTGGGAATAGAGCTGCTCTGAAAATTACATGGGTAAATTTGCTGTTGTTTTTTTGTTTGTTTGTTTGTTTGTTTGTTTTTGGAATAACATTATTTTGCAGCACTATATTGCGTAAGAATTTGGGTTCATGTTCAAAATGGCTGGAAGTCTAAAAATACTTTTATGACCATATGTTCAAAAAAATAGTTATCTCATCGGAAAACTACAATGAAGATTGCTAATGTTTTAAGGACTTACTACAGATATATTAGTGTCTGATGGAAATAACCTTTTAAAATGGGGGGGTAAGGTGTTAAGAACTATAAATAGAACTAAAATGAGTGATAGACTAGGGATATTTTTGCAAAGCAGCTTTAGGAAAGCTAAAGGAAGGAAAGTAAACTGTACTCAAGCTAGAATTTATAATCCTGAGTTGGTTACTGTGGGAAAAAAAGGGTATCCATATAAGAGGGGAACAAAGAAGACTAATAAAACCAGCTTTTACGATGTTCCTGTTGTGTTCTTATGTACTCTGTCATGGAGCACCTAATCCTACAAATTGGAAAAGGATTTTGAAAAAACATATTTCAGTCCATGTGGCTACTTCTCTCTAGCAATTATGGCTGAAAAGATGGGAGAGGGGGAGGAATTGCTTTTTTTTTCCCATTTAAAGAAAATAATCTGAAAGTATAGTGATATCTAGGAGACAGAAGTCAACTAATTACTTTAAAGAAGAATACTATAAGTAATGGCATGCAGGGTGAAATATTTCTTCTACTGAATATAGGTTCTATGTTTAAGATATCTATCAAAAGACAGTGTGTGGGAAGAACTCTTGCCTGTGGTCCTGTCTAGTGGTATACTGAAGCCGCTAGTACTAGATAGCAAGAGCCCAGTGTTATATTTTCAGGAATCCTGACAACTGGTTTTTAAATGCAGCTACCGTTAAAAAATTACATTATATAAACTTAAAATATAAAAGTTATATTAAAGCCAAAGGTAATAAATACTAAAAACTGATCACTTTCTAATTTTTTTATCATATTTCACTATTAACTATGGTCTTTAGTTTACTGGTATGTATTTTATCTGTATAATGGAAATACTATATTATATATCATATATGTAATATATGTATATAATTATTACATAATTGCATCTCTTCTCAATTCCAAGTTCAGGGACATCATATCAGTAGTTTGAACTTGGCCATGCTTGGAGTATTTACATCATGAAAACCATTAAATGCTAGAAATCTAGGGTTGATTTATTATTTTGTTGATTGTCTAGATTTAAAGTGATGGGAAAATGTTAATAATGAAGATTAAATTTAAAGTGGATCATGTCTCCAAGTGTTATGTTATGAATTTCCCCCCAAAATGAGAAAATAAGCTTCCAGCATTCAAAACCTATTATCCAAACCAGCAAAGAAATTGCTTGCATGATTAAAGAATGAATAAAGTTGCAATCTTACTCATTAAAGTAAATTAAAATTTCAGTCAAATGTTCATGTTTCCACACTCATGTATCAATGTCATGAGTGACTCCTTTGTCAAATATGATAGTAATCAAGCATTTATTTTGTTAGTTCATTGCTGAATTTCAACTATAAGTAAACTGCAAATAGAAGAGTTTGACAAAATCATTTGTTGAGTATCATTTGACTGTGTGGAATTTGTAATAAAGAATATTATTTAATTTCATAATTATTTGTAAATGTGCTATGCAGTCTTTATATCATTAAAGTTTATTATAAACTTAAGTACATATACATGCATGTTCTTTTATCAGAGAGTCTATTGTTAAACATCTCCAGTACACCACCATCAAGTGGTGTACATCAAAATCTAAGTTAGAGTATGATTCTAAAAAAATATGCCACCCCAATAACACTATGGCCCTGTGCTCTAAAAATTAACCAATCCATTCTTGAATCTATTTATATTTTAACCTGTATCTCCTTTTACCTTGAACTATATCAGTTATGATGTAAATTATTGCTTATCCCAGACTAGTTGAAGACTTTAGCTATAACATGTAGGAATTTGATGAATTTATGTTCATCCTTCGTGTATTCCATTTATGAATTCATGTATCTCAATCACCTCTTTTCTCAGCTTCCATTATTCTAAAATGAAGATCTTTTACCTAACTGATTGGGCCCCTATCTTTGCTCATCTCTGTGGTTCAGAAATCCCCTATAAATCAAAGACCATGATATACATTCACTTGATCAAAATTTTTTTTCCATATTATCCACTGATATTTCCAAGACTAAAAAGCCTAGGAAAACTCACACCAACATCAGAGGCATCAGTAACAGGAGGTGGGTTCCACTCTCCATCCTCCACTGGAGACCACAAATGGCAGATGAACAAAAGGTTCAAGATCCAGGCAGAAATGAGACCACATTGGGAATGGGAAAAGAAAATAATGAGAGTACTGGAATATAATCAAGAAAACATTCTAGTGCCTATGTATTACCATTAATGGTTTTCCAAAACTGAGATGCATCTATAAGTAACTGGCTATAAGTGGAGGGTTCTTTTTTTTTTAGTATTAATAACACCTATAACATAAAATGAGCTACACTAGGTCCTGAGGATACAACAGTAAGCAAGACATATTTAGTGCCTACCTTCAGGAAGCCTATATCCCAAGGTTGGGAGGGATGACTCTTTTCTCATTTTGCTTCCTAAGGAAGCATAGTTTTTATTTCTATCACAATATTCACCCATTCCTTGACTGTATTCAGACCTGTACCATCCTAAGACCATTCTAAGAGCTATCTTGACTTCAAATATTTTTACAGATATATATTACTTTAGAGCACCAATTTAGTGTTACATTCATCCACTCTATAGTTATCCTTCTTTTATTCTATAATTAGAGACTATATTAAATAGACTATATCTTACATTGTTTGCTTCTTTCGCCCTACTCTCTGACCATACAGTTTGTTATTTTCCCACTCCTTCACCCCACTCTAGGCACACTGGCCTCTTTGCTGGTCATCAGACCTACTGGGCACACCTCAAATTTAGGGGATTTGTAATGGATATTCCCAATGCCTGGAACATACTTTTTTATAGAGATCTACATGAATAACTCCTTTACATTCCAAATCTTAGTTCAGTGCCATATTTTTAATAAGACCTGCCCTGACTACCTGTGATGGTTATTGTATCTGCCAGTTTGGCTAGGCTATGGTACCTAGTTGTTTGGTTAAACACTAGTCTAAGTACTTCTGTCAAGGCTTACTGTAAATGTGAATAACATTTAAATCAGTTGACTTTAAGTAAAGGAGGTTACTTTTAACAATATGAATGGGACTCACCCAACCGGTTGAAGGCTTAAGAGCAAAAACTGAGGCTTCTAGGAGAATTCTGCCTCAAGATTGTAACACAGATCCCACCTAAGTTACCAGCATTCTGGCCTGCCACATAGATTTCATTACTTGTCAGCCCCCACAGATATGTGAGCCAATTACTTGAAGTCTGTGCATGTGCGTATATGTGTGTGTAGATATTGTATATACATGATTTTAAGGAATTTTTAAATGAATGTGTGTATAAAACCAGGAAGAACCATAGAACCAATAAGACAACTCTGACTGACATATTACCCTACTGAAAATTGCACTTTCTGGAATTTCCAGTTCCCCTTATTTTCCTCCACTCATTTTTCTGCGCAAAATTCTTTATATTAAAACATATTCTCCATCTTGTTTATTTTTTAGGTTATTATTCATTGAGTATCTCCCCTCCACAACATGAAGAGATACCATAAAGGATATTTTGCCAGTTTTGTTCACTGATAAGTCCCAGTGTACAACACCAAACCAAAACACATGACCAATGCTGAGTAAGTATTTCTTGAGGGTATCAGTGGTATATGACCTTCAAATATAGGACATAAGAAAAATACATAATTATTTATATGATTAAAAATAACTTTGCCACCATTATCTTAATAATTTCTATAATTTACAGAAAATTACTACATATTAGATATACCACAATCTCATCTTTTTGTGTTTATGTCACTTAAAATCACAAAAACCCTATAAGGCAGGTTCTATGATTATTCTTGGTTTCCTAATGAGGATGCTGATTTACAGAGAGATTAGATGATTTGCCCATAGCTTACAAGTGTCAGGATTTAGTAAGTAGACTAAAACACATGTCAATCTTCTTTTGAAGCCAATTTGAGATATTGGGAACAATTTGAGATATTAAATCTTTATGCCAATCCTCTGAATTTACTCCACAAAATTGGAAATACTAGCAAAGCTAAACTTGGCTAAGTTACTTTACAAAGATAGCAAGTTTTTGCCCTAATGAAACCTATCTAAAATGTACACCCATCTAGCAATTGTCTTGTTTTCATTCTGATCTAAAGAAAGACTAGCCTTTATTTTAACAAGACTCATATTTTCACTAATTTTCTTCTACTGTTATCAATAGTTCATCTGTAATTTAAAACTATGAACTATAAATCTCCCAGATAACCATGTATATCTCCTGAAAAGTTGCTTCATAATGCCTGGGTTTTATTATTACAATTTGTCAGATTGGTTGACAACTGAGAAACTTGTTCTTCTCTATCAGCTATAATAGGTAGTGAAATAATAAATGATTGAAGCACATATTCATTAGTCATCTTTCCCCAATTCTTTTCTTAGCCGAACATGTGACTTTGAAATCAAGTTGCTTTACAAACTCTCAGGAAATAACCAGAGAATCAATGTAAAGAGAAGCAGAATCTTCTAACGTCCCGATTCAAGGATATGCACATTAGAATGAGCTTCCAAGAAGAGTCTGTCTGAGAAAAAGTGATCGGTGTGTACAGAAGAGTTCATGGTGGCTGCAGGGTTCTGTGCGAGCTCACTTTGAAATTGTGAACACGATTGAATTTTATCCTTAGGATATGTATAACTGAGAGGGTATTTAAGTTACATCCAAGATAATGGTATTTTCTTTTGCTTTGATTACAACAAGATCAGAGATTTTTCTCAGGAGAATCTACTTTTTCACTCCCTCATATAAGAAATCAGTCGTAAGGAAGGCACAATGCCAGGAATGACCAGCAATCCTTGTATTGATGGATGAGACTACTCCAAACTTTGCTGTGAAAGAGAGAAGACGAGGGGGAGTCAACTTTCAGAGACCAAGACCCTTTGCTCTTCTTTGCTTCCGCTTTTATTGTTTCTGCAGGATACTCATAACTATCACTGTTTCTCAAGCAGGTGATGTGTAACAAGGGGTCTCACTGAAATTGGAAGACTCTCTTTATGGGAAAGATATGCTAGGCTAAGGGCATGTCCTCCTAAACATAGCCTAAGGGACAATGCATACATCCCTTAGATCACAGGGTGGCTGTTTGGGCTCAGAAAGGATCTGGAAGACACCTCCCATCTCCATATTCCAAAGGCCTACACCCTTCTCTGAAAATTTCCTTTGCCCCCAGCAGCATTTGTATTACATTTTAGCAAGCCCAGTAGTAAAGGCTGATTTTGTGCTCTACCTTATCCCCAATAGCACAAGCTCTAAATAAATTATCACCCTAATCTGCAAATATCCAAGCCTCAAATTCCAGTAAGCCGCTGTACTACTTTGACTGCAAATAATAGTAGAGGCAACAGGCTGGGCAAAAATAAATAAATTAATAAATAAAAATTATCTCACATGACTTTAAAGTTCAGGAATAATTTAACATCAGCAGCATCTGAATCCAGGTACTCTCCATTTCTCTATATCACCTTCTTCTCTGTCACCCTTAACACGCAGATTTCTGACACTGTGCTAGGAAGCTGGTCACCCCTAGCGACAGATCTGCCTCTTCACAGTTGACGACTCTACATGGGTTGGGAACATAAAGTGTTTTAATATTTTCTTCTGAACATGGGTTTTTTGGATATGAGTTTTGGATTTGAGTCCCATTGACGTGGTTGATTTTGCTTGCCTATTCTACAACCTATTGGTGAAATCACGGAAATAGAATATTCTTATTGACTTTCAAAACAGGTTTGGGGATAGGTCAGAACACTCAAGAACATAGGCTGAGTCAAGGGGGATAAAAAGCCTATCACTTCCTCAATATTCACTAAAAGAGCCCATTCTTCACTCCACCTTTTTTTGAAAAAGGACCTTAAACACAATAGCAAACCATTACTTCTTAAAATGGATAGAAACTGCTGCTGCTTTTATTTTTACTTTTTTAAAGATTTTATTTGAAAGAGAGAAGCCAAGTAGAGTGAGGGGGAGAGGGAGAGAATCTCAAGCAGACTCCCTGCTAAGCACAGAGCCAGACACAGGGCTTGATCTCACAGCCCATGAGATCACTACCTGAGATGAATCCAACAGTTGGATGTTCAACTGACCAAGCCACCCAAGCACCCCAAAACTGTTGCTGCTTTTAGCTTGTAATGTTATTCCTGAGTAGCAGCCTGGCAGGGAATGAAAGCCAGTCACCTGGGAATCCTGAAGTTCTGGTACCAGTTGTGGCTCGTCAACCTTCTAAATAAATGAATTTCTTTAAATCTTAATGACTTAAGAATTCAAGTTTAAGAAACAGCATGCCTAGGATCAAATCTGTAACACTTTCTAGATAGGTGGCCTTTTGAAATGTTAGAAGTTGAATTGTGTTCCCCAAAAAAGCATATTGAAGTCTTAACCTCTGGTACCTGTGAATGAATATGACCCTATTTTGAAATAGGGTCTTTGCAGATGTAATCAAGTTAAGATGAGCTCATTGGGGTGGGTGTTAGTCTAATATGAGTGGTGTCCTTATAAAAAGGGAAAACAGAGACACAGAAATACAGAGAGAGAATTCCATGTGATGACAGAGATAGAAATTATAGTGATTCATCTAAAAGCCAAGGAATACCAAAGACTGAGTGCTACCGACAGAAACTAGGAAGAGACAAGGAATGATATTCCTACTGGTTTCAGAGGCAGCATGACCATGTCAACTGGACTACTAGCTTAAATAACTGTGAGAGACTAATTTTCTGTTTTAAACCACCCAGTATGGGGGTATGTTGTTACAACAGCCTTAGGAAACTAATACAAGAAATATTCCCAAGTGGTTTAAGCCCCAGTTTCCTCAAATATGAAATGGAAGAATATGATTATCAACTTTATTTGATTGTTATGACAATGTACACTACTGGATTAGTACTGGGACTAGCACAGAATAAGTGCAAAATAAATGGAAGAGGTTATTTACTCTCACTGAATGTTGATACAGTTAATAGGTACTCACCTAGGGTCCTGAGTTCAAGCCCTGGGTTGGGCTTCACATGTTTTGGGGAGCTCTCATAAAAACCCTGTGAGCTAATAAGAATAAGGATTCTTTTCCTTACTTTATATATGAGGTTCAGAAACTAAAAGCAGTTCAAACAATTTATCCAAGTTCACACAGTTACCTCATGATAGATCTTTGATCTAGATAGATCTAGATCTACCTCATGATAGATCTATGGTTTGATCTTAGGCATTCTGAATATTAGTGGGAATTTCTTCACCTATACTAAAAGTATCTCTGACTAGCATGGGTCTCTTTATCCTGCAGAGTTGAGGGTCTACTATGACTGAATATCTGTGTGTGTCAACTTTCCTAGGTGAATTATAATCATTAATACATTGATCTCTATAAAACCATTCAGGCAGAGCATGCCCATTTTTCTGGAAAGGAAATTCAGATTCAGAGAAGAATCACACAACTTGTAATGGCAGGAACAATATTCAAAACCCTAGATTCTTTACACTTATTTCATTTTGTCCTACCACTATTCAACACACCAAGGGTCAACCAAGACTGTATGTTTGCTTTTGGCAGGGCATAAGTTAGCATCATTTATCACAAGCAGTTTGGAAAATATGATTCAAAGTTCTTCCAATTCTCATTTGGATATGTCAAGATAACATTTACTTCTTTTTAGATACCTGCTTTTTACCTGCCCAGCACCATTAAGAAGCAGACAACTTGTCATAATGTTTAGCAGCACCAAATTATATGAATATAAATGGTGCTGTCTTCTTTAAGAGACAACTTCTAGATGCTTCACTTGCTGCTGCAGTGGGCAAGCTCTAGATCCTTTTGTGACCTCAGTTTCTCCAGCAGCTTTGATCAAGAAAATAAATAATGCATGATTATGTCATTATGTAAAACAGTATCCAGAGGAAAATGGCATTTAAGATCAGGGAAAAAGGCAAGCAAGACAGAGAAAGGAAAGCAAAAGAGCTCTGATTCTCAGAACTAGACATTCAGATAGAAAAGTAGGTATGATTTCACTCATATATGTGTTGAGGGAAATGCCACCACCCTCCAATGGCCAGCAGATGGTTTCTTTGTTGCTTCAATTAATGACTGGAAATCCAAAGATCATGTACAGGGAGCTGATGTTGTTAAACGCCATTTATTGAGAAGATATCTTACTAGAAACTATCATCTCCTATCATGTTTAACCAGTAAAGGAGTCAGGATGGCAGAAATAAAGAAGGAAAAGAATATACCCTAAGAGTCTATATTCAACCACCATTAACTGAGCACCTACTCTTGCAAATTAGTAATCTAAGTCCCTTCAGATGAGGCACTGCACAAAGCTAGATGCTTTCCCTCATGGAGTTTACATTCCAGGATAATCTATTATGTGTCAAAGGCTTTATGAATGTTTTATCACTTAATCTTTACCATACTCCACCATAGATGTAATGGAGACATTTTTCCTTTTATTCTTTTTTTTTTTTTAAGGTAATTTGCACTTGTTTACCTTTCTTGTGGCAAGTACCCTTTGAGGGAATTACCTCTCATCCATTGTGTATAATCTTTGCAAGTCTGTAAATCAAAATATTCTGTGCTCACCTACTCAAACTGTCAAGTTAAGCCACTTGGACTTTCCCAGAAAGTTGATCAGAGTAATTAAAGGGTGGAGAGATGAGCAGTGGCGGGTATGTATTTTAGCAATGGTCTCCGGAAATATTATGAAGTATTTCTGTCTCTTGAAACTCCCTATGGCATCCTTACTTCCTGCCCATCCATAATTCTGGTTTTATAGCCTTTCTATTTTTCTGTGAATTTCCCCAACATCCTTCCAACAAATTCTCTTTCTGTTAAGTTTACCAATGGCTATCTGTCACTAGCAACCAATGAACCCAAACTGTCACAATATGTATATGTAGTGTATAACATTACATGATATGTCATGTTATAGATGAAAAAACTAAGTCTCAGGTTAAAAATATATCCAAGTTCACAGAACTACTACGCAACGATGTTATGCGTGTCTAATCCCAAAGGTCAAGCTCTTTCCTCAATACCATGTTTTACACCTCTTGATGCAGACAATTTAAAGAAGAGCATTCTGGGGAAGTTGGGTGCTCATTTGGTTAGGTGACAGACTCGATCTCAGCTCAGGTTTTGATCTTAGGGTCCTGAGTTCAAGCCCTGGGTTGGGCTCCACAATGGGCATGGACTCTATTTAAAATAAATAAAATAAAATAAAATAAAATAAAATAAAATAAAATAAAGAAGAGCATTCTTTCCATAACTGGTGATATACCTTTTGCTTCTTTATAAGAGGATTTATTTAATGATGGAAATGACATCAAAGCAAACAGGACAGACCTTGGATTCAGTTTACAGAAAAATGCAAAGACCAGAAAATGCAAAGGCAAGCTGCCAGGTGGCTCCAAGTTCTACCTATTGTTTGAAATAAACAATACAGAAAGAAATGCTCTTTAAAGGGATTTATTAAAACATTCTCCTCTAAACCTTTGCTTGCAGTTCCTTTAATGCTTCATATGATTACATTCTCTGCATTCTCTGGCAATCAAAAAGAGTCATGCCATGGTTCACAGTGCCAAGGAACTAAATTCTACAGTAATATATCTTAGGAAGAAAAAAAAAGCTACATAATTAACAACAATCTGTGTATTTTCTGGAGCTAGCATTTTCCATATTCCATCAATTCCCATGATGGTTCTTTTATTATTATTATTTGGCATTTAGCCCACAGTGCTTTCAACCCATAGTGAAGGCTGGTAGAAAAAACACCCTTTGAAAATGCAGGGTCGTATTTGCTCTAAACCTATTGCTCATTATAATATAATTTTCTACTCAGTGAGGACTCATTCAAAAAGACGTGGGACTAGATCTGCTTGTGCTCCTCCAGAACTGGTATGCTTTTTGTTTTTTGTTTTTCCCACAATGATTTAAGTACCAGATTACATCTCTGTCTTTCCCTTGATTGTTAAAAATTTGGATGCTAGGGTATATAAGGAGCTCAGAGCTGGCTTCAATTCTGTCCCCATCAATACGACTATTTTTACCTTATTAATTTTTTTCTACCATTGACTCTGATTCCCTCACTTTACCTACATATGTTCCTGTGTTTTATATTCAACTTTACTGAAATAAAAATAATGTGTAGAAAACCAAACAAACACAATATGTAATAAATAGGTAGACTTAATTTACCTGCAATGCATGGAGTTCCTACTTCATGCTTGACCTGTGCCAGTCTGTGCCTATACTGCACATACTGTGAGTGCTGCAAATAATTTGATAATCAAAATATATAAAATGTTTGGGATATTTTGATCTAACCCTTAGGGGAATCCAAGTGATTTGAGAACGTTACTAAAATGTAATATTTTGGTAACTGTGGAAGTTCCTAATATCCTAGGGCCAAAGAAATCAGCTTCATGGTTACAGATGAAGTCTAAGCAAATACTAGAAATAATTTTTCTACAAAGGGAGATGGAGAGGAGAAGGGAGTTGAGGGAAATTGGAAGGGGAGGTGAACCATGAGAGACTATGGACTCTGAAAAACAATCTGAGGGTTTTGAAGGGGCGGGGGATGGGAGGTTGGGGGAACCAGGTGGTGGTATTAGGGAGGGCATGGATTGCATGGAGCATTGGGTATGATGCAAAAACAATGAATTCTATTATGCTGAAAAGAAATAAAAAATTTAAAAAATAATTTTTCTAATTGATTTTCTTCTTACAGTGTTATTGAAATGCGTTATCAGGCCTGAGTTCACTTTTTTACTACTAAATTTATGTACAATTTCTTTTTTGAACTGCAAAAGCCCTCGTAAAGTTGTTGATTTGGTTGTTTTGTTTTGTTTTGTTTTTCCCCAGCAATGCTTAATTTAAGAAAGAACAAAAAGCAGATAATTCCTTCCTAGTAGGTAGAGATAAGAACTGTTATGGAAGGAGTGGGAAGCCAGTTGAATGCCTTTGAACTAATAGAATTAATCGCCAATCAAACAAACATTCATTCTAAGATATATGATAAAAGTTTCATTTCAAGATATAAGTTGTTTTTGGTTTTGTTTTCAAAATTATATCTTCAGACTTAAATCATCTAAAAGCTCTGGACATATCACACCTCCTTCAATCAATGCAATACATTTGCTAAAATCAGAGACTTTAGGAACAGACTTAATATGGTTGGTCTCTACTTACTAATGATATAGTTTTTGAATATACCTTCAGGTAACCGCTTTAAGACTGTGTTGCTTTTTCTTTGGTAAAGTGTGAATAGCCATGCTAACTTCTCAGCATTGCTAAGAAAATTAAATAAAATAATGAATGTGAATTTATTATCTCAGTGCCCAGTAAATAATAGGAACACACTAAAGAACAGTTAATAATGGTATCATTTTGTAGATGTATATGTCAAATAATACCTGGGAAATGTAAAAAAAAAAAAAATGCATTATAGTCCTAGCCCCAAACAAAATTTTGGGAGATAAAAACCAAAACGCCAAAGTATGTGGTAAAAATATAAATTCAAATTTAGTTCTGAAAAATAAATCCAACATTCAGAAAAAAAATTATTTTAAAAACAGATTTGAAGTCAGCATTAAAAATCTGGTACTAATGAGTACAGAATCCAAATCAAAAGTTTTGAAATTCAAACTCTACTAAATTTATTCTATTTTGTTACCTTTTGTTTTAGCCAAGCACAGGTTCCTAATTCTTAATAAGCCCATTGCTAGAAAATATTCTTTTTGCCACATGTACACATAGGTCAGTTGGAAACTTCTCCATATGCAGAGATTTTGTATTTTCTAAGTTGTCATATGCTATTTTTAATTTGACACATGGTTAAGATCCTTCAAGAGATCTCTCTTATTTCCTTTAAACAATTCAGAACAACATTGGAAAAATATATATTTGGTGTCACTATGGAAATCATACTACATGATATTACCACATGATAGTGCCACATGGTTTCTATTTACTGAATATTAAGAACACACCAGGTAGTATACTAGGCACACACTAGTTTATTTAATTCTTGAAATAACACTGGACAGTAGATACAGTCATCTCATTTTTACAAGGGAGAAGACAACCTGAGAAAAGGAAATGGTAGAGATAAAATTTTAAACAAGGTCTTTATGAACCCAAAGACCATGACTTTTAACCAATGTTTACAACCTCCTACTGCATAGTTTCATTCCAAATAATTAATAAAATTTCTGTATGACTTCTCTTTCCATTAGCTGGACATGTCAGACAAAATCTGAGCTAATAAAGCACACAGCCTCATGGTACATGGTCTCTCTAAGTTAATCCCCCAAACTGGCTCTATTCATTCTCTGCATTTAAGTTTTGCTAAACTATTTGTTAAAACAGGCATAATTTCCTTGAACATTTAGTGATGGACACAGAAATGTCCAATAAATAATACTGATCTACTTTTTAATTTTTTTATTTTATTTCCCTTACTTCCTGAGTGATGATAATATATTTCTTAAGATTGATTCAAGAGGTAAAGATTAAAACTTAGAATAAATTCTAAGAATATAAAAACATAAGAAATAAAGGAAACTGGAAAATGAGACTTTTAATAGCGAGAACATAAACCTATATGCGTATAATCTTGCACAGCACGTTCTGAAGCGAAAAGAATTGCTCTTTCCTGGGAAATGTGGACATTCAGATGCTTCAAGATGATTCTCTTACCACCGGGTCCAAAATTTGTTCCCTCCTCCATCTAAAACGTGGCTGGCAAAATATTTGCAAAGCATTAAGGTGAGAGCATAAGCTGGGGGTGGGGTTTGGAGCCATTTTGTGTATTTTTACTGCTCTCTCCTGCTTTCAGGAAAATGTATTAGTCCTTCCTTCGTGGAAATACAGGTGGATGGGAATAGCTAGATCCGCAATTAGTTATTACCATTCTTCCCTTTCTCTACTACTACAAATCTGTTTTCTAATGGAAGTGACGTAGTGGGTTGAATTATTTCCTCCCAAAAGATAGTTTTAAATCTTAACCTCTAGTACCTATAAGTGTGAGCTTTTTGGGAAATAGGTTCATTGCAGAGGTAATCAAGTTAAAATGAGGTCATGTTTGATTAGAGCAATCCTAAATCCATAGACTGATGTCTGTCCTTACAGAAAGAGGAGAGGATACACAGAGACCCAGGGAAGAAGACCATGAGGCTGCAGACTCAGAGATTGGAGTAATGGAGCTACAAGCCAAGACCGGCCAAGGATTGCCCAAAGCCCTGGGAATTTTTCCACAGAACCCCCAGAGAGAACATGGTACTGTTGAATCCCTGGTTTCCAGACTTCTAACCTCCAGAACTGTGAGAGAATAAGTTTTTATTGTTTTATGCCACCAAGTTTGTGGTAATTTGTTTTGTAGCCTGAGGAAACTAATAAAGGAATTACTGGCCACTCTTCTCTTCCCTAGTCTCTATGCAGAGTAGGACTGTGCCCCTCTCTTCTACCTTTCCTCTCTGCCCAATTGTCCTGACAGCTCGTCTCTTGTTACGGGATACAGTGCTGGTCACTCCAAGGAAGCGGGATGGGAGTGGGGGATGCGGAGGGGGTGAGAGAAACATACTCGGCAAACATGAAAGAAACAGGAAGACATAGGCAGTGCTCACTGGGCTCAGTGCTTCTCTGCTTTATTTCACTAAAATTGCACCATGATGCTGGAAGGTAGATATTCTTAATCTGCTTTATTAAGGTGAGAAAGCTATGTTTCAAAAAGTTTTAGTCACTTATGCTTAAGCATATTATCATCCATTTAAAACAGAAGAGCCAGGATTCAAACTAAAATCTGACTCCAGAAAGCCTCCAGAGAACTTTTAAGTCGTATATGTGTATGTATGCATGTGTGTGTGTGTGTGTGTGTGTGTGTGTATGGGTGTGCGCGCGCACATGCGGGAGTGTTTGTGTGTGTGTTTTAAGTTGTATATCTGTATTTGTTGTATATATGTCATATATATATTTGTATATGTATGTATGTATATGTATATAGTATATATACGTATATATAGTTGTGTGTGTGTGTGTGTGTGTGTGTGTATAAAAGTAAATCTCCCTTCCCCCTCTTTAACCCAATCACTCAGTTCTCTTGTCTGGAATCAGCCACTGTTACCAGTTTCTTATACATTCTTATACTCAATGAATTTACATTTATGCATATAGATATCACTGCTTTTCTCCGAAATGGCAGCTCAGTTCTGCTTCTCTTTGTAACCTTTCCTGACACTGCTTTTAGCTGGCCATAGAAACCTTCCAGCCGATACAATGTTCCTCTATTTCCTAAAATCTTACCAAACAATCCACATCATCCCTCTTCTTCTTTCTCTCAATGTTCCCCCTTCCTAACGCTGGCAAGTTCAAGGTTGTTTTCATTCCGTCATATTATGGTTCATTAGTAACATTCCAGTTAATCAGAACACTCCGTAAACCAGAACTGCTCTCCACCCACCCAATTATTATCATAAGACAGTAACAAAAGTTGTATTGCTCAAGAAGAAAATGTTTTACGAATCAAAGTATGATGTTCGGGGATTATTTTTTTGTTTGTCTTTGTAAAAGAATTCCCCTGAGGATACATGGCAGAGATTGCTCTCAAAGGGAGCCCAGCTCCGTCATGAAAAAAATCCAGTTGCCATTTTTCCTTTCCAGATTAAGCTAATTCATGCTGGCACCAAAAGAGCAAAAGAGATTAACTCTGTTTAGAGATCTGGGGAAGTAAAACTGCCACTCTGTTTGATTTTTTAAAAACATTTATAGCAGCTCACCTAACTCACATCCGCATTTTCAACATCACATAGTTTATGTACTCAGCTTTGTCCACAGCCTCCAGTTAAAATTTAACACCTTGAGTTTATTATAACTTGTGGGAGTGAAGGAGAACACACAGAACCATACAGAACTATGGGGCATCTCAGTAAAAGGGTATTGGAAAACACTTAAAAGACTTAGGTTTGTGTTAGGTGACTTTAAGGAGAATGTAAGGAGGTGGGGTTTTCTTTGGTTTGTGTGCACCAGGAAGTAGGGGTAATTCTATGATTGGGTTTCTTAATTTTATCCAGAAAGAAGGAAGACCAGATTGAGACTTAAAAACTATTGAATAAAGAAGCAACAGTCATTCATATTGACCAGGGAGAGAAAAGGTTTGGTTTATTGCTGTGGCTTGGATAAATGTGTGTATTTTGTCTTTATTCAGACACAATTACAGAATGACCTTGTTCTTGTCTTCAATCATAAAGATCCAAAGGGAACCTGTCTCATCCTGATGTTCTGGGAAATTGTCTATGTTCAACAGAAGAACACCAAGCCTACATAGCTGTGAGTACCAGGTCAGCTTGGAGCAGCAGTAAGCCTTAGCTAATGGTACCAGGCCAGTCCCTGGATATCAAGGACTGCTTACCTCTTTCTCATTCCTCCTCTTCTAACCAAGAGCAAAGTTAGACTGCAGGACATTAATCTAAACTCTAGGCAATGAATCCAGCTGGGTCTCTTTTAGAGAGCCAAGCGCCTATTTTTTTTTTTTTTTTCTTAGTTTAATCACAAGCTTAGTTATCTGCCTTCTCCTGTGTAGGAGCATCAAGGAGAGCTTGTTCTAGCATAGATATTCTTTTGGTTAGGTAAGAGGAAATCAAGGACTGTGTGATTGTCCATCACAACTCTTAATAAATGCATTTAGATTTGTTGGGCTTTCAGAACAGCAGCTGTATGCAAACAAAATTTTGAATGAAAGCAAAAGTCATAATGGTAATATTAATAGTAACTTTGTACTTAATTGAATTTAATCCTCAAAGAAATTCCCTGAGGTATTATTTGTCTCCATTGAATAATTATAGAAAGTAAAGCATGAAAAAGAAAACTCCCCTAAGGTCATACCACTAATAAGTAGAAGAAAAAGGTGTCATCCTCAGGTTAGTCTGATCCTCTGGAGCCTGCATCCTTGGCAATCACTGTTTATCTTCACCATGCTTCTGGAATTAATTCCCATGATCCATTCCTTGAGTAATATGCCTGGGGTGTTTCTAATCCCAGTAAGTAATAATTAGTAAGATAGTACTAATCTTCTTCCACCGTTATTCTCTGTGCCTGCCTGCCTCGAGCCACTGCTTTGGGGGCAAAGATATCAGAAGCTCCATGGAATCAGACAGTGTAGTGGGAGGGTGGATGAGAGATTGAGAGATTCCATGTGGTTATCCTCATTCCATAGCCATCATCTTGCTTCTCCATGCATTGATACGATAAATATCCATTTTGGAGTGGTTGCATGCCCTGGAAGTAAAAATTTTAAACAAGAATTCGGAAGGCATTTGTTTGTCCTGTATCTTTCCCCAGGAAGTATGGCTACAAAGCTTTTGAACAGTTTTTCATTTCACCTATTTTTTAAAGCTTTGTTTGCTAAAATGTTCCCACTGAAATGTAATAGAGTAACCTGTCAAACTACCAACACTGCACCATATCATTTAACTTAGCAAAGTGTGCTGATGGATGCCCCCAACTAATTAGAAAGATGACTCGAAGACCATATCCCAATGACTCAGAAAATCCGCCTCAACTATTTTTTTTCTAAGTTAATTATTGGTTTGGGAATACACATCCTATTTTGAGGGCTAAATTCCCCTTTCCTGGAATTAAACACACACACACACACACACACACACACACAGAAATCTATATTGGTGTTGATTTTGTGTCCATGTTTCTGATTAAACTTTTCCATTTATACATATTGCACCCTTACCCATATAAGTCACACTTAAAACAATGTCCCATAAAAGCTCCTGTCTACCTATTTTTTACCTGGAGCTTAGAATATCACATAATTATTTTTAAAACAATTTAAACTAGAAAGCTGCTCTATGAATATGGGTTCTTCATTTCAGGTGATAGGTAAGATACTGAAAAGCTGTATGTAAAAAAAAAAAAAAGGTCTAGGAAATTTAATATTATGAATATCTCATGGCATACCAAACTGTATATAAAACCACTATAGAGTTGCTTTAAAGCCAGGTGTTGTTTTCGAACTTTTTAATTCATCTGTACCAAAAGTTCATATGCTCCTCTCTCAAGTTTTCTCAAAGTAGGCAGGCCTATGCTGTTGAACACATTGCAATTCTGGGGGAAGAAAATGTGTATTCTCACAATATTGCTTACATAAATATCAAGTATGGTGCTGCGTAATCTAGAGAAAATGGTATGCAGCGTAGTCATGGAACTGCATCAAAATTCAAGGGTTATATTTATTCTCTGGAACTTTCGAAGAAATGGATGACATTAACTGCAATGTAACAGAATCCCATGGCCTATTTAGCTGAACATAAAGTTCTAACCAAATCCAGCATGAATATCATCTTTAGATACAATATTGTTAGCCACAAGAAGTTGTGTTTATTTTAGCTTTATTTCTAAAGTAATGCTCATTTCTAAAGAAATGTGATCCGGGAAACAGATCCTGATCCATTCCAGATTAATTTTGGCAAAGAATTTATGTTGTCTTATATATATATTGTCATCCTTGAGATGCATTTAGAAGAGGAGATATAGAGAAGGAGGAGAAAGAAGGAGGGGAAAAAAAAAAGAAGAGGAAGATAAAGGACAGGAGAAAGCAGGGAAAGTTCACATTGATCTAACAGAAGGTAGAATGAAAGACCAAAGAGAAATCAAAATTTGTTCTACATCCAACAGTTCATGTGATTTCTAAATTTGGCAAACCTGGAATCATGTCTTCTCTCTATAGTGAAATATCTTCACACTCTGAGGCTCCTAACAGAAAACCTTCTGGAAGGTAGGACTATTCATATTTTGCTCTCAGCTGTTCCTGCAAAATATTCTGCAAATTTAATTAGACCTTCCTTCTCATGAATAGGTACAAAGGACTTTTTAATTACCATGTAAGAGAAGAAGAGCTTAGGAGATCACCTTAGTAATTTGTCTGATATCACTGTTTTTGGGCAGTACCCATTTTATAAAGCCCTCTCCTAACCCCAGCCTGTCCAATAAACATTCCTGATCACTTCAGTCGAAATAATCATATTTTATATTCTCACAAACAAACTGCTCTTATTTATCCCAATAAATTTCCTACTTGTTTTTACAAAACAAAATTTGTACTTATTCGTGGGGTTCTTTAGGATCCAACCAAATTCTATACCCTTATTACTGGATTTGAAAATCTGGCCTTCCTTCCTATAGCCACGTGGAAATGAGCAAAACACTTAACCCATCAGTTATCTGAAAGATCATCAGTTATATCTTAAGTATAAAATAGAGATGATAATAATTATTTTTCATGGTTACTGTAGTAGTAAAGGTGATAAAACATGTCATTCTCCTAGAAGAATGTCCAGCATATGGTAAGAGCAAAATGAGCGTTAGCTACTATTGCTACTACAACTGTTGATAATAATTATAACAGTAATAGTAATAATAATTAGTAGTGGTGGTAGTAATTCTGGAATGGAACGTACCCTATATGTCTTTAAAATATTTTGACTGATTTTAATCAGAGCTATAAGCCTCGCAAATGGCAAGAATCACAATCTACTCTTTGCACTTCCCAACCCCCTGCCACAGTTCTTTGAGATTTAAAAGTGCTCATCCAACATGTGTGAAACAACTGGGAGATGAACTTGTTTATGGCTGACAACACGAACTCTATAAATTTCTCTGCCATGAATAATATATAGGCCCTGGGAGGGTCATGCACGTCTTCCACTCTTGCTCATATATTATCTATTTTATGCTAGATCGTATGCTACAAGTTTTTGAGAGAACTAACTCATTAAACATCAGAATATATACACCATAAATGGAAGTACTCTGTTTACCATCACTTCATACACTTTATCTCTTACACAGACCCAGGACAAAATACCACCCAATAAATCTAAATGAAGAGTGTTTTTACTAGTATTCAATTACTTGAAAGATCATTTCAAGTAAGTTCTGTGACGGATAAAAACCCTAAAAAAAAATTTAGTATCCAAAATGTCTATCAACTAATATCACGTGATGTTGAACATAGGAAATATAAAACCGTATTTGAACAAAAATGACTGACATGACCATGCAATAGAATAATGAATAACCTTCAGTAACATTCAATCCTTCTTCTGGGGTGACCTACCCAATTTGCAGGAAACTTCTAAAAAGTCTCTCTCCATAGTCGTTTGCTTCTGCAAAGCCCAAACACTAATCTATTTCTCTAGAATGACGGCCCATATATCTAAGGTCTTGGGAGAAGCACAGCAGTAAAGGAAAGATTAATATCCCCATCCTGCTTTTCTTTTCTCCAAAATGAACATTGGGTTCAGCAGTAACAAACACCAGCCTCTGACTTCCCTTCTGAGATTTCCAAATCCACAGGCTCACAGTTCTCTCAAGCAGAAAATAACTTATTTTCCTCCCTGTGCTGTTATCTTTCTCTTTCCTTTTGGTTCCCAACTTCTTGAGTTAATATGCTGTATAATTGACCACAAAAGAGAGGGAGGAAGGGAACTGTGAGCAGCCAGAAGCTTTGGGGCTAAACTGAACTAGCGATTACAAGGGGATAGTTTCTGGGCAACAAATTGAGTCTCATGGCCTTCGTCGAAGGAACTGTTACTTGCCAAGTGGTTTTCCATTATAATAGAGGGAGAAAACAGAGTTTATAATCAAAATATTTGGGGGAGGAATCATGAGGCAAAGATACTTCAGCTTTATCTTACTTCTTCCCCTATTTATGATAGCAGTAAAACAAGCAACCTGTCAACTTTCTGAGTATGTCAAGTGTACTGAACACTGCACTAGGTATATATTACTGTTAGAAGGTGAGACAGAGACATGATTACTTCCAGCACCATGATATGTGATAGATACACATCACATGCTTGTACACACACACACACACACACACATCTTCTCAGTTATAAACATAAACAAACAGAAATAGACATTATACTCACACTGTTATCAATTACATGAGTGCTCCTGATTATTTTTTCTCCCTCTTCTTAAGATAGAATGACATGTCCCTATTTAATTGGCATCAGACTTAGCCATGTGACCAGCTTTAGCCAAAAAATTAGAACAGGAAGCAATGAAAGTCACTATTGCATGTTCTACCATCATTATTTTCCCAGAGCCAAGAGCTTTAATAAGGACTACTCTTTTGGTCTGTATCCTGGTGTGCAGAGACCCGGAGCAGAGTCCCAACTTATATGTAATGTAATGTAATGTAATATAATGTAATGTAATGTAATGTAATGTATATGTAATGTATATGGGATGTAATGTAGTGAGAAATAAAATATCTTCTGGGAAGGCACTAAGTATTTGGGAATACTTTGGTATTGCAGTAAATTCTGATAAAAATTATTTATATGTATAATTTAATAGATCAAAATATCTTATGTTTTATTATTTTATTCTAGTTTCTTCCCTATTTCAAATATTTCTAAGACTCTCCATTTAGGCTGTAAATTCAAAACTCGTAAGATGGAATTCACAATTCCACAGGGAATTCCATAGGCTTTAAATCCTCTTCAGCTTCATCTCCTGCCTTCCATTCCACACAATACAGCCATACTAATACATCTACAATTCATCCATTTCTCTAAGATGTGTAACTTTCATACTTGTCTTTTAATGTTCCCTCTTCTTAGAATTCTATCCACCCTGTCCTCTACTTTCACTTCATCTGCAAGGCTAGTTTCTACTTGTTTGAAAAACCCCTCTCCTTCCCCCTTAAGCACCTCTAACCTACCCAAATAATTACTCTCTTTCTACTTCTTGTCATCAAGGCAATGTGTTAGACTTCACTGCAACTCCTTTTTGATATTTCTGACACTGGGAGTTTCTTGAAAGCAAACTTTGGATCTCCAGCACCTAGTAGAGAATTTGACATATAATAGATAGTTGATAAATATTTTGAAACTCTGAATGAGTTAATGGTCTTTGTGTCTCTCCATTAACACTGGAATGACCAAGAGGAAGAGAAAAAAGTAATTGATTTGCATGTGTTGATTTTGTTCTAAAATTCAAATATTACATATCCTTACTAGTGTGCCCATTCATAAAAAGAGGAGCACTTATAGCCAAAGACTAAGAATTGTATATATTAGATGGTACCATCTCAATTGGAGATTATTAAGATGAATAATCTCTAATTTGGCTTTAATTTCTAAAGTAATGATGATAATTACCTGAGTATCTAGTGGACACTGGGTCAATCTTAGAAGTTTCTTGTATTTATTTTTGCATATTTTCCAAATATCATCATCCCAGCTCCATTAGTACATTCTTCACTTCATCTAGAAGGTCAACTAAAGGAGTCAACCCTTCAAGCTTCTGTTTGACACTTCTTTTTATCTTCATGCAAGGAATAAATATCCCATACTTCTCAATCAATTAAGGCCAATTCTATTTTTGGCCAAACCATACCACTTTTGTTCTTCCATGTTAGAAATACTCAATAGGACTTAACAAGCAGAAAACCTGAATTCAAGAGATGGTTCATTACACATAGGTTGTATGAGCAAGTGGTCATTCATCCTTCTTGAGACTCAGCTTTCTCACCCTTCTGAAATGAGAATGGAAGAGGGGAGGGAAAAGAAATTTACTTTATATTATAGTAGTGAGAAACAAATTAGAGTAAATGCATTCTCTTGTAAATTTAGAAGGAAAAGAGAGGGCCAATATTCAGATGTCAAGTGAACTAAGACAACTACCAGAAAAACTTCTGAATATTCCTTACTACCTAAAACTGAAATCTACAGAACAAGTTGTACAACCATATAGACCTGGGTTGGAATTCCAACTCTACTGTTTTTTTGACTATGTGATCTTGGAAAAGAAGCCTGGCCCACCTGAACTTCAGTTTTCTCATGTATAAGAAGAGAATACATGGCTTTATCCTATAGAATTTTTACAAAAATCAAATATCTCCACATCTCAGTTTAAGACAATTTCCTTCTTCTACGTACTTCAACCAAAGATTTTGGAATCACCTTTGATTCTCTTTATTTCTCTTTTGTTCTTCATCTTATAGCTAGAAAGTCATCAAGTATTTTGAATGCAACTGTTTTTCACAAACTTCACTAGACCATTTAATCCTCAAACAAACTTTATCCTCACAACAACCTTATGAGTTAATAATAGTGGCGATGCTAATGGTATTGATCAACTCTAAGTACCTAATAATTGTATGTCAGAAGCTGTTCTAAAGAATTGGGATATCTCATTTAATCCTTATAATAACATCATAAAGTGGATATTAAGATCTGGTATTTGAACCCAGGTGATTTGGCTCCAGTACTTTTGACATGAGTGACCTACTACCTTCCAAATGAGTACTTGGAATCCTAGAGTGGTGGGGAGGACACTGAAGTTAAAACTTCACTTAAAGAGCACAACCTTTGAAATATGAAGATATGGACTTGAATTTCAGCTTCCACCAGTGTCTACATTTTGTACTTTCTGAATCTCTGAGATTTAATTCCTCCATTCAGACTTGCCATTTTGGTTTCCATCTTGAATATTTGTTAAGTGCCGCTCTAGTATCCATTTCTCCTTATCCACTTCTAGCAGTGCCTCTAATTTCTTAGCTATGTGTATAGGGAAGGCATTAACTGGACTCTGATCCAGGCATGGGCCTATATCTGTAAGAAAGGACCACCATTAAGGGATGTGACCTCTAATTGAGAATCACAACTATCAACTCAGCCTCACAGGGAGCAGGCTGAGGAAAAAATTCCCTAACTCCTCTTTTTGCTGTCCAACAATTTCCAGAATGCCAAATCTCCACCACCAAAGGGATAGGCAGCAAGAAAACCCAAGGGACACCTTAAAAATGAAAATCTACCATAGGACTTTGTAAGTAAACACATTTCCTTTCAACTTAATTAATAAAATGGAGGACAAGGAGTAGTTGTAAATGGATTTGTGGCATAATGACAAAAAGTTCTTTCAGCATTAATACATTTTTATTTCTGAGCCTTAGCATTTCTCCTTAACAGTCTTCCCAACTTTACATTTTCCAGCTCACCTCAGTCAATCCCTGGTTTTGTTTATTGAAAGTCTTTCTCATCTTGACTAAATCATGACTGGCCTGGCAGTTCCTATTTACATAAAATTGGGGACTGAGAAAAGACTGAATTGATAATAATTCCTTTTTGAAGAAAGTATGTGGAGTTTTCCATAATTGGTTTTCTTGATAAAAATAAGTCTTCAAAAAAAATAATAAGTCTTCAATTTTTCTCCAGACTTCTACTGTAAAGCACTGCCTGCATTTCCAATCAAGCCACCATGTAATACGTACTTCAAACTTACCCTTCAAAGTGTTTCCTCTTTGGAACTATGATCATTTTTATTCTAGTTTACCTTATCAATAATTGAAGTGTTTCAAGTCTTTCATCCACCCAACCCTATGAATTATGTGGGTTTGGTTTTGTTTGTTTTGTTTTGTTTCGTTTTGGCAAGGTGAGGAAGTCACGTTTGCCTTTGCTTGCGTTTCCATAGAACAGAAAAGATATTTCTTTTTCTATATATATTACTTGCCAGTAAACCAGAAAGCAAGGATTGTTCAAAATTTACTCTAGGAGACTTCTCTTCTGTCCAACCATTCCTGTGCAGATGCAGTCTATGTGAGACAGGGAAGGAGTCTTCAGGGAAAATCTCTGCACAAGCCTTCCAAGTATCTCTGTGACAGAATTCTTTAAGTCTCAGAAGCTATGATTTTTAAGATTTGAGTCTTCATTTAAAAGGACATAAAATTGAAGTACAGTATATAGGGTAAGAACTTAGAGTCTCCTAAGGAAATGAAAAAAGATGGAAATAAGGTTGCTATTTGGGAGTTAAACTATATAATGAGAACAACAATGAAAAAAATGTATCAAAGCAGAGTTATGCAGTTATAGAGGCAAAACTGGACTTCAAGAATAAAAGTATAATATCAACAAGAATGATAATACTAGCAACAAATTAGAAAAATTTTAAATCAGTGTATACTATGTGTCAGACACTATGCTAGGTACTTGCCAGAGTTATTTTATTTAATTCTGATGAATCCTTCTGAGGCAAATGTTATTATGGTTCTCTTTTGCTGATGAGAAAACTGAAACTTAGGGCCATTAAATAAGCTGCTTGTTCAAGGTTAATATAGGTAGTAAATGAGAGTTGGGACTTGAACTTTTAGAACTACTACAATCTGTGTCTCCAATCAAAGAGGAAGTACAAACAATGGAAATTCAGGCAGGCATGGACTGGTAATCCTGTACAAAATAGCACACCCCTGAAAAAAGTTCCCATTCTTTCTGGAAGGCACCTTCCTATTGTAGAAATAGACATGGCATCCTGCCTTGGGTTGAAGTTATTAAGCACTGCAATCAAGAGCTTATTCCTTCTCCTCTAATTCCAGGCTTACAAGTGAGAGCCTTTAGAACCTGGTTTCTCCTGTAGCTTTCCTATGGAGAAATTGGGTGTTGAATCCATTGATATTTTAGTTATTTGCTGTATACATTTTTTAAAGATTTTGTTTATTTATTTTGAGAGAGAGAGAGGTGCACATGGGGGCAGAGGGTGCAGAGGAAGAGGGAGAAAGAATCTGGAGCAGACTCTGTGATGAGCACAGAGCCCAAAGGAGGGCTCAGTCTCACAACCCTGAGATGATGATCCAAGTTGTAATCAAGAGTCTGACAAGAAACTGACTGAGGCACCAAGGCATGCCTTGCTGCATTTGTTTGTGAATTATTACTGAGAAGTGATTTTATACAACATTAGAAATGGGACACTAACAAGTTTGAATTTAAGGACCTATGAAGTGTTATCAGTTGTTTTTAATCTTCCTGAATCAGAAACTAACTTCTACTTCCTCTTTATTGAGGAAACATTTCCTCCTCTCACTCTAAGCATGCATTTTGAATGGAAGTTTCCAGATTTTTGCAGATCCAATCGCTCTAGCCACAGTCAACATCTGTCCCACAATGGACCTATCACAGTACACAGCTGAATTGTGAGTCCAGAGATGTGCCCACTATATGACTCATAAGAAGCCATGGTCTCCCATCTTGCTGAAAAAAATTTTTGGTAATAAGCAAAACAACACATAGAGAAAAGCAGAGATGAAAGAATGAGTTGACCAAGTTCTCATTGATGGCAGTTGTTTCTTACCCTAGCTGCTCTGATAGTTCCTAAGTTAAATAAGCTTTCTAATTACCCTCTTTTTAGGCCAAAGCCAATTCACCTCTGGTTTCAGAGTACTGACTGATCCAGCAATCCTACTTCTGGGTATTTATCAGAAGAAAACAAAATCATTAACTCAAAAAGATACATCCATCTCTAGGTTCACTGCAACATTATTTACAATAGCCAAGATATGGAAACAAATGAAGTATCCATCGGTGGATGAATGGATAAAGAAGATGTGTCACCTGTGTGTGTGCACACATGCACACATACACACATGCGCATGCACACACACACACTGAAATACTATTCACCAACAAAAAAGAATTAAACCTTGCCATTTGCAGCTACATGAGTGGAACTTGAGGGCATGCTGAATGAATTAAGTCAGACAGAGAAAGTTAAATATCATATAATCTCACTTATATGTGGAATATAAAAAAGAAAACATCATTCTCATAGGTAAAGAGAATGGATTGGTATTTGCAAAAGTCAGGGGTGCAGAATGGAGAGGTGGGTGCAGGGGATGGGAAAAATGGGTGAAATGGGTAAAAAGGTACAAACTTCCAGTTATAAAGTAAATAAGTCATGGGGACATAAGGTACAGAATGGTAACTATAGTGAATAATACTATATTGCAATTTGAAAGTTGCTAAGAGAATAGATCTTAGAAGTTATCATCTTGGGACCCCTACATGGTTCAGTCCGTTGTGCCCAGCCCTTGGTTTTGGCTCAGGTCCGTGATCTTAGGGTCATGATACTGAGCCAAGAGCTGGGCTCCTTCCTCAGCATGGAGTCTGCTTCAGTTTCTCTCTCCCTCTGCCTCTGCCCCTCTCACTCACATTTGCTCTCTCTCTCTCAAATCACTAAATATTAAAAAATGAAAACCCTCATCTCAAGGAAAAAAAAACTATGTATGGGGATGGATATTAACTAATCTTATTGTGATCACTTTGCAATATATACAAATACCAAATCATTATGTTGTATGTCTGACACTAATACAATGTTGTATGTCAATCATATTATTATTACTATTTATACTAATGTAATCCAAAGACCAAACATGGACTAGTATAACCAGTGCCACCACATTCAAGTGTGCATTCTGTGCACTGCACAAAGGCTCCCAACCAAGGTGAGGAACAAAGGCCAAAATTCAGCCATGCAACCTATAAGGCAGTACCTACCTAGAAGTAGTGACTTTTTAAACATATTTCACAAATCACCCTAATGACAAGGTTGATGTTGGCCCTGAGTGAAGTCAACAAAGTAAATGTCAACTTCTAAGTCCTCTTGGGAGCCAAATATACCTAGATCTTATTTGATTTCTCCTACCTTAATCATCTATCCCCATTTGTGTGTGACTAAGAGATGTCAACATTTCTCACACATCAGGAACCTTCTACACACATACACACCAGCCTACTTCAATCTCAATAAATCCCAAATGCTGCTCTTTTGTTCCTATGTCAGAAAAATTAGCCAGCTTTCTTTCTCAACAATCGTGGAAGAGTATATTCCAACATGATGAAGTTTCTTACCAATACAGAATGCTTAACATGCATTACAGATTCAGCTGACAATTCCTGGGTTAGATATGATTTTCTTATAAGTTTTAGGAAATAATGTGTGCATGTGAACACCCAGACCAAACTTCCCATTGCAAGCCCCATGATCCATGCAAATGCTCAGCCACTTGGATATGACATTAAATGTTTGCAAGTCCACAAGCTATACTTATCCTGTTTCCTGAGCATCTTAAAAGAGTTCTGTTGTCACTGTGGTGAGTAAGCTAGCTATGTCATAACAGCCTATAACCACCAGACACCAGTCTTAAACTCATCACAACTATCTTTCATATTCCTCTTGACTATTATTAGGGAACATAAAAAGATGAAAACTGGGCTTATGGATTTTCCATTTACCCAGTGAGTCACTTTATCTCTAAATCATACAGAAAATTGTAGGAAGGGTGACGGTTTCAACTTTCACTGCTTTCACAAGCAACCAAATGGGGAAATAGGCCAGGCTTCTCCATGCCAGTCAAATCTCTACCAAACACTGTCCCTGGCACTCCGGAAAATACATCCACTTACATTTCCATCCATTTGGATTAATCACTAATGCTTTTTTCTTTTAGTTAAGAGACAGTATAACATAATGGCTGAAAGTACATGTTTTCTAGTCAGTACATGACCTTAAAAAAGTTATTGAAATTCTCTGCGCCTCAGTTTCTTCACTGGTAAAGTAATGATAAATGTAGTGTCTATGCTCTAGAGCTATAGTATGATAATGCATATAAAGTATTAAGAACCATTCCTAATATGTCAAAGACTCAATAAGTATTTCTTATTAGTTTGCACATATTTCATAAGTATTTGCTAGGTTTTTTTTTTCATATGCTGGATAGTGTATGAAGAAAAGAAGAGGAAGCTATAAAAACGAGTAAGATAGTCCTGCTATCAAAAAGATATATTATGTATTTGTGAAGAAATACATAGACAATTAAATTCCAATAAAAAGCAAAATGAATTAGGCTTAATTACAATTAAAAAAATCATATGCTAAATGCTACAGCTATTCCAGGTGACTGATTTTAGATAAGGCTTTGAAAATTTCTTCTCACTGGGACTTCTCCACCTAGGTATATTATAAATAGTAGGTGAGTTAGTTAAATGAGATATAAAGTGGAATACTAGGGGGAATGAAAATTTCTGTAGAAATTCATGATTTACTCCTTTCTTACAAATCCTGGCCTCATAGTAGCTGCTCAATTAATCTTTGCTAAAGAAATAAAATAAATACTCTATGTTTTTCCATCTCTTACTGTGGGTGACTTCTTGACACCTGAGCCCCCTCAATCACTCTGCATTTGGATGTTCATCAAGGTAAACTTTCACAGTGAACCTACTACTATATGAAGAATCCAAAGAAACCAACTCTTATGATTGTGTTAGCAGCCCTGAGACTTTCATTTTCTTATGCAACAGTTAAATTTCTATTCCAAAACAAAAACAAAAACCTCTGGGGTAATAAGATATTAAAAAATAAGAAAATGGAATAACTCTAGAAATTCATACTAATGTACCTTTATCCTCTGGCTTCCTTGCATTTGTCTTGATAACCATGATGCTGACAAAAAGTTTTTATAGTATCAGCGGTATTTCATTGGAAGGGAGTAAAAAGTACAAGTAATGTACCCAAGGCCACACAGCTCCAGAACTCAGGAGGCACAGAAACAGCTTTTAAACCAGCTCCCTGGGGGCACCCAGGTGGCTCAGTTGGTTAAGCAGCTGCCTTCGGCTTGGGTCATGATTCCAGGGTCCTGGGATCAAGCCCCGCATCGGGCTCCCTGCTCAGCGGAGAGCCTGCTTCTCTCTCTCCCCCTCTCCTTACTGCTCTGCTTACTTTTGCTCTCTCTCTAGCTCTCTGTCAAATAAACGAATAAAATATTAAAAAATAAAAATGAACATAAAAATAAACCAGCTCCTCGGCCTTGAAGGCCAGGACTTTACCACACAGTGATGCATTTCTCACACATCAGTTCTTTCATTTTTTATTACACATTGGAATTTTTTTCTGACTCTGAGAATTGCTGATTTAACTCAGAGATGTTTTGAAAATGTCTTTGATGGGTCTTTCACTCAACATGAGAACTTCCCATTTAGAAGGAAGGCAGAAGAGCTGGATCCAAGGACCAGCTGGAATACAGCAGGCATCATCCCTTGTTCAGATCCTGCAGACAGAAGCATTTCTTGCCTCCTGTGTGTGGCAAGTGGATAGTGGGAAAACAACACTGGACACATGAAGGGCCTCATTAATAAAATGTTTCTTAGAGCAGCAGGAGAAAGGAATTGGAATCAAGATTGCAAATGTTGCTGCTTTGCCTGTATTTAAAAAAAAAAAAAAAGTATTTCTAGCCTTAAATGGTCTTCAGCTGCGTATATAGAGTGAAAGCTATTCAAAAATTTAGAATTGTATTCACTGATTAGATGGCAATGTTCCCTTTCTTAACTCAAAAATCTCCTGAATCTAGATTCAATTAACCTCGTTCAATCCCACTACAATTTAATAAACATTTTAATTGTTTTCTATATTTCTACTTTAATGCTTATAAATTATGTTTAATTAAGAAAAAAAAAGGTTAATCAGGTTCTTTTGCTCTCCAGCCCCCTCAAACTAAGATCTATTTATAACCAAAGAAGGCCTTGAGAGATGATCAAGTTCAGCCTGCAGTCTCCTATGAAATGAATACCTAAGGCACATAAGATTGGGAAACCTACAGTATTTTCACCCAGATTTCCAGGATTAGAGACCCTTCCGTTGGATATCTTGGGTTATTATCACTCTGATAGAATAGACCTCCATTTGAAATCATACTTTTTTTTTTTTTTTTAAGATTGTTACAGTTTATTCTAGTTTTCATTCATAAGGAAACAACCAACTGCCAGATGTCTACTTGGCCTCTAGGCTTCCTTCCAACTCTCGGATTTTATGTCCCTATTAAACCCAGCGTCTCCCATATAAACTTGAAAATAGTAATTAAGTCTGCCCTCAGCTTCTCTCAGCTAAACCACCACTTTTCTTTACAATGCATTCATTTGCTTAGGCTATGCCCAATGCCAGGCATGGTGAATGACTCTAGGGACACAGAGTTGAAAGAGTCTCTAACTTCTAGTTGTTCTTGTTCTCACAAGGGTCACAAACAACCAAATGTGAAGAGATCTGGAATAGAGACAAGCATGGAGTACCATGGAAAGAACAGAGGCAAAGAACAGAACTCACTGCACAGTTTCATTGCCAGGTAGACAATGGGTGATTAAAATGTCCAAATGTGGCAATCAAAAGGCTTGAGAGCAGAATGAATTTGGATGTGAGAAATGGTTTGGGGGGAAATCGTTCCCACCTAAGATTCTAAGACAGGTAGGTACAGCATGAAAAAGGAAGCAATTAGGGGTAGACAGAGTCCAATGGAATAAGCAAGAAGTAGAAGGCCTTCACAATGATGGATAAAAAGACCCAAACTCAGACACGTGCAGAAGTTGGGCCCGGGTACTTACCAAGCAGAGTACATGAAGATAAATCATGCTTTGGGCTTGAAATCAAGGCAAGATCAAAAGTAACATGGCTCAGTACATCAGAGTAAACAGAACTCACACATGCTAGTTTAATAGAGGAATTTTAGTAGCACAGCCTAATTATAAAGATCAAGGGCAACCTGAAGGTCAAATAAGAGATATGAGACAACTCCAAGATAACAACACCAGAGGACCATAATGATACCTGGGATGGAAATATAAAGAATGTATCTAGGAGTTAATGTTACCAGAACCCAGGACATTGGGCCAACAAGAGGCCCTTACAGAAAGTTCTGGAAACATTGAGTGCCTGGCAGAGATGCCATAGGAAAGCAGAGGAGTGAGGGACGTGCGGGAAGGAACATCTGGCTTCTTCCTTCTTCTGGCTCTCCCATTTCTTGTCAAGGGTTCCACTAGCTGAATCCATCATGAAGCCAGCTGGCAAAAACTTCTTAGAAATAACAACACTTAGCCCACTGAGATTCAAACATATCAGGAGACAAGAGAGTACAAAACATGAGAGCAAACAGGCAAATGACTGGCAAAGTGGATGAGAAATCAGAGAAGTTGAAACCAGATTCCAAAGACATGGTTTGAACATCGCACCAAGGGGAAAACATTCAGAAACTAAAAGTGGCACAAGCGGTTCAAGATTCCTTCTTTTGAAAAGACAGGTAAGACAATAAATAAATTGGGAAATTATTATTGGAATTCCAGTCTGCCTAACTCCAAAACCTGTGTTCAGGACACTAAATCACTATATACACTATAGGATGAACTATAGCTCATTCAGTGAACTATAATGAATGATCTCAAATTCATACACTGAGAGGGAGCAGAGTTAGTGGCTAAACACACAGATGCTGAAATAGCCAGATACTGGTTCAAATCTCAGCTCAGCTACTTAAGGACTGTGTTATCTTGGAAGATGATTTGGTTTCCTGGTCCTACAATTTACGACAAGTACAGTGGCTTAAGTCAACAAAAATTTGTTCTTTTGTAGTTTCTGAAAGCTAGCAATCAGAAAGGAGTCTCAAAGGGCTAAAAATAAAGCAATGGCATGGCTGGTTTCTTCTGGGGGCTCTAGGAGAGATTCTGTTTCTTATTTTTGAATAAGTCATATACTGAGGTTTTAGGTGAATATGAATTTTCGAGAGACACTATTCAGCCCAGTATAAGACTTAATACATATTTATTTGCATGACTAAATGAATTAGTTCTGAGCTTGAACTCACAAGGTATTGCTCTGGGCAGTATAGAAGAATGTAAGGTAAGAAAACAGAATGGCTGTGACGCAAGTGTGTACGGCTGACGAGAGAAATCTCTCCACATTTAACCTTGATTAGTGGCAGCCAGTAATGAAATCGAGGATTTTTTTTTTCTCCCTTGTGTCTCCAAACATAAAGACAAACAAGTCTGAAAGGCTAAACTGGGATGAGAAAGGAAATAGTTTGTACATAGGTCATTTGTACATAAACTAAATACTCAGGTCATAAAAATAGCATTTATTGGGGACATATTCGTTTGATTTAAGCAAAAAATTCAAAGTATATCTGAACTCGAGTAGCCCACAGCAATTAAATGAGGATGCTCTTGTCAAACGGTGAGAGCAGCATTAGTCTATTGACTAATTGAATTGAATCTTCTGTCTACAGTTACAAAGTTAGAGAGCTCCTTAACAATATAGACATCTCGATACAGACCAAATATACATCCTACATGTACACACATAGAGTGACTGGTAATTAGTTATTGCATCATTCATCTCATGAGCCAAAGTGTGACAGACACCACATATTAATAAAACACAAAAAAATGCAGAACAGCCGAAAAGGGGCTTAATCAAAGATTGAGAGCAGAGTGGGGCTGAGGGCCTTATCCACTAGCTACCTATAACTTCTTTCTCTGTATGTGTTTGGCCTCCATGGAAGACATAGTTAATATTCTGTGCCATAGTAAAAATTATAATCAAGGTAATTCTCCACCTGGGAAATATCCATTTACTTTGCTTATGCTCTCTATAAAATTTTACCTCAAGAGGATTAAAGACATTTCTAGAAAAAACAACCATTAATGGTTTTTATATTTACTGATTATCGGTATCCAAGTAGGTATCTTTCTATTCTTGCTTTGCCTTATTATTTTTTCCACACACACACAAATAATCTTCTTACATGAAAATCAGTAACCCAACCTCACCCATCTTCCCCTTTGCCACAGCATCTGGTATTTTCCAGTAGCCAAAAATGTCTTCTTCAAAGAAGGGAGTTAAATGTCTCTAATGCATGTAATTGTTCAATATAATCTTCATTTATCAGAGATAGAGAGAAGTCTCTTCCTGACATGATTAAGTCATTAGCTTATACTGGACCTTAATTTCTCATATTAGCATCATCACAAAAGTTCAAAGTACAAAAAGGGATTGGACTTGACCTAAAATAAAATCCAGCTGAAGTTAAAGAGGAACAAGAATTTTATCTTCTCTTCTGTGTTGCTTCTGCAGCTAAGGCTTAGTTGCTGAAGGCAGAGAGAGCTTTCAAAAGCAGCAGGCAGATTGTTCTGAGGTTTGGGAACTAGTTCTAAACACATACTCCTTCTCTGAATGAATATTACAGTAAGATAGCATCCTCAAAGGTAATGTCAGCACATAATGCACATTTGACCATTTCAGCTTAGTGATCTCTGATCTTTTGCCAGTGAAGCTGGACCAGTGTGGGACAGAGGAAGGAAAGTCCCCAGATTTCAACTGGCAGAGAGAGAGAATCCCCTTAATGAAAGAATATTTGAATAAAAAGGGTTTCCTTATTTTAAGAAGTAAATTATATCTGTAATAAAAAGTTTCCAAAGAGTAAAAATAGCCCCTTACCTATGTTTTCTTCAGTTTTGCATCCTTAACAACTATCACACCCTTAGTAACATGCACATTATTAACATCAGGAGAAAAGTGCCCATAAGAATGTCTCAAAAGGTACTACCAGAAGAATTTGTGTCTGTACTAAAAATGTAAAGGAATTTCTCTTTGTGCTTCCATCACTGTTAGGAGTGTTGTTAGGAACATCTTGGTGGCTCAGTCTGTTAAGCATCTGTTTTCAGCTCAGGTCATGATCCCAGGGTCCTGGGATTGAGCCCCATGCCAGGCTCCCTGCTGGGTTGGGGGCCTGCTTCTCCCTCTCCCTCTGCCACTCCCCCTGTTGTGTGCTTGCTCACACTCTGTCAAATAAATTTTAAAAATCTTTGGTAGAAAAAAAAAAGAGTATTTGTTTTCACATCAATTCCTTTGGAAAAAAATGTTTATCTATTTAACAAATTGTGCCAATTCTTAACTTCTCTCCAACTTTCGTCTCTGCTAAAATCTTAAGCTCTGATTCTTTCATCCTCCAGGACAAATGTGTCCAGTCTCCCCTTATTTAGTTATTATCAAAGATCCTTTCCTTCTCTGAAAACAAAATGTTTAAATAGCTTTTCCTTACACAATGCAGAACCATGGGCTGGAGACTTTCATCTACTCCATGGACTCCTTCATCATTACCCCCTTAATATGCCAAAAATGACTTGGGCAAATAGGGGTAATATGATTAAAAGGAGTGGGAAATGCAGGCTTCCAGTTGTGGAATAAATAAGTCATGGAGCTCAGAGGTACTGTATAGGGAATCCAGTCAGTATTGTAATACTGTTATATAGGGACAGATAGTAGCTATACTTGTGAGCACAGCATAAGGAATAGACTCATCCAATCACTTTGTTGTACACCTGAAACTAATGTAACATTGTGTGCCAACTCTACTTCAATTTTAAAAAATAATAAATGCCTCCTTTTCCTAGTTATTCTCCTCTTATCCTCTATGATCTTCACTCACCACTAGCAGAAATTATCTTTATATATCTCTTTCCTAGACTGGTGTGATATCCTTCACTGTAGATGTTCACAAGTAGGACATGGACCCTTGTACATCTTGGACATAGCAGCGCAGCCAGTATTCAAAAAGTGGTTAGCATAAAATAGAAATGCAATAAATTAATGCACATAAAGTAACAGATCCTTGGTAAATCTTGATAGTTACCTAACAAAAAAAATTTACTAAAAAAAAAAAATCATAGCCATGATTACTTATCCTTTAGTACCCTTTTGTTAATGCTTTGAGAAAGGCTAAATCTCCTGGTGTTCTTTATTATGCGTTAAGAATACCTATCACCACAACCAAGAAGTTTCCAATGCAAAGCTTCTTTCTTGTTAGAGCCTGAATTCAATTATCCAGAATACTTGAGAAAAATCCCAAATTCCTCTTTCTATAATCCGCACCTACCTTATCCTTATTTGTACATTACAACTGTATCTCACACACACACACACACACACACACACACACACACACAATAAAACCTAGGTATTGTACAACTGCCCATAACCAATGTACCAACTAAATTTAGTAGCCCTGAGTAGTTAGCATTAAATTGTCCTGAAAAGTCCACAAAGCAAAATGTTTATCCAAAGGAAACTCCACGTCCTTTGCAATTTTTTTCCTCCCCGTACAGGTGGTAACTAGAACCTGAAACTGTTCATTTCCTGAGCTATAGTAAATAACAGAAAGAAATCACCCCCGGAACCACAGTCTGCCCCGGAAATTCAAAGGCAGACTTCTCTAGCCCTTCCACATTTTGCATTAAATCCAGAATGTCCATGGCGCTGTCACTAAGGTGATTTTCTTCCCTTCCACAGGTAGTACAATAAACACATTTGTGGTGGAGAAAATAGTGTCGCTACCTCACATGTAGCCCAATTCAGTCCCCCCAAAAGAGGTCAAGTGAGGCTCACCAAACAAGTATCAGAACCCTTGAAAAGTACAAACTATAATTATAGATGGGATGCACACAGTCTGCGAATAGTAAATAAAGACAAATTTATTGTTCTGTTTAGTGCAATTTTCATTATAGAATGCTCACAATGTGCTCTTTCAGATTCTCTTTGTATGAAAACCGGCCCCTAGAAAATGGACTTTATAGCAAGTAATATTGAAATCTCCATTAGTCAAGAGAAGAAAATATACTCATTGTTACTAGAAGGAAGAATATTTACCTTGTAGCTGCCACATATTGGGCATTTCACAAGAAGCTTCACCCCTGTTATTTTTATTTAGTATAAACCACTAATGATAGATAATATCCCCATTTTCAGATGGGTGAATTGAGTCTCAGAGATGTCACAACAAGATAAAGAGTTTTCAAAGTAACTATGGCTTCAAAGTCTGTGCTGTTTTCCTTACCCCATGTTGATTTTCTCTGCTATTTATGCCAACCTATATTATTAGAATCTTAAACTTCAATCCGCTGCAAGGACTTCAAGGAAACTCTCTTAGTCAGCTCAGGCTGCTATATCAAAATACCATAGACTAGGTCACATAAACAACAGACATTTATTTTTCACAGTTCTGGAGGCTGAAAAGTCCAAGATTAAGGTGCCAACAGATTCTGGTTTTGGTGAGGGTGCTCTCCGTGGCTTACATAGAATAGCCTTCTCCTATCCCATAGCAATAAGACAGCACTACTCAGCAAGTTTCAAGACTTTGTTAACGTGACATTCCCTGGAAGGAAAAAAAAAAAATACAAACCTCTACTTTAGTCAGAATACATCTACCTCCTTAATTATTTGATATATTTTGATCATTCACAATATACTGTATTGTTGTCTTAGTCTTGCTCAAATCTCCTTTAATACTTCCTAATGCTCTGGACACTACTTATCTTTCTAAAATGCTTCAAAAACAATACATGTCTCCACCCCCTCCTTTTTCTGTCACCCTGTTTTCTTTCTCTTTCCAGCTAAAGTGGCTTTGGTTTGCTATTTCTTATTTGAAGATTGTTTTTCTGGATCCATATGCCAACCCCATTCCTTCATCCAAGGAACAACTTGTACTTTTCCTTTTTTTTTTTTTCCCCCAAAATATAACTTTTTTTAGGGCCTTTGATTTGTTCCCTTTGCTTCTGCCCTGACTGAAGTTAGCTTCACTCTTTGGAAGCAATGGTCTTTGATCTCCACTGGATTAGCTCCCCCAAACCATCTAATAAGATGTTGGGTTTTGGATGGATATAGAAATAATAAAAAGCCAAAGACTTAAAGGAAAAGTGAGAGAACAGAAAAAGTTGCCTTGTCCCTAGAACAGTCATCAATTAATATTTATTCAATATTCACTGGGTCATGAGATAAAACTAGATAAAATAAAATTTTGATGATCACCTAACTGAATAATCAGAATTTGGTTAAACTGTACCTTTCGAAACACAGTCAGTGGGATGTAGAGAAACTGTAGAGATCATCTACTCCAATTCTGCTATTTAAAAAGACTGAGTAGGTTAAATGACTGGCCCCAGACCATCCAGATAGTCAATGCCACAACTGCTGTTAGGCTCAAACGACTGACAAACAGTGCTGTGAACTGAGAACATTTTAGGAGGTTTTTACCCCTCAAAAAGCAGATAATCAGAACAAGTGTCTAGGTTATAAACATAAGCTGTGAAATAGGAGTGCCAGGGAAAAATTATTAGTATCCCCATTTTATATTTTACTAAAGAATGTATTCACATCTCTGTTTCACTTATTATATGTATAATTTGTGACCTTGGGCAGATTGCTTAACCTATGTCTCAATACCCTTAATATGAAATAGATTTTATAATAATGTCAGAAGCTTTATCTGAGTAATAAATAATGTGCCTATATTGTTTAGGGACTGCATTTTGTTGCATGTATATAAACCTCAATCACATAAGTATAACCAAAGAAAAAACATTTAGTCCATATATTCAGACTCTAGAGGTAGGCATTCCAACATTTGTGCAGAGGCTCCACAATGCCTCAGGACCCTCCTATCTTCCTGTTCTGTGATCCTTTTAGAGGCTCACATCTTCATGGTTGCATGACGAAGCCAGAGGGCTGTTTTTCCTGCAGGCTTATTTGCACCACAGGCACAGAACAGAAAGAGGAAGTAACAAGGAAGTGGCAGCGCTTTCCCAGAAACTGGTAGCAGATTTCTGAATCTGAATCTGTTGCCAGAACTTTGTCATGTGGCTGTTTCTAGATTCAAGAGCAGCTAAAAACTCTTTTAAGCTGGGCACATAATTTAGGATTCTGTTAACAAAGAATAGACATAGGAAGGACAGTTGACCATGTCTGTTTCAATAATTAAAGTAGTTTAATGCAATGCCCAGCATATATTAAGTACTTAAGAAATATGGTATTATTATTGTTCTTATCATTAATAAGGAACCTGAGCTCCAGGAAAAATGGAAGTACCTGCCATATTCCAGCACAGTGAGAAGAGGTCTAGGTATGTTATGTTGTTCAAAAATTTCCACAACCCCGTGAGGTTAATTTTGTCTGGCGTGCCAATAATACATGGACTTCAAGAATATTAAGACTGAGAAAAAAAGAAAGGGTTTTGTCCAAGGCCCCATAACTAGGGAATTGAACTGACCGAACTGAAAATGTGAATTCAAGTCCATCGGACTCCAGAGGCTCATTCCTCTGCCCGTTCTGCCGTTCTATGACACCACCTTTTGGAAGGGGTCAAGAATGCCAATCCACGGACACTGGGGATGTTTTCTGATGTGATCTTTTGGGGACTTGCCTCACCTGTATTGGTCGTCTAAATCCCAGGCCATTCTAGGCTGTAAGTTGTTGGAAAGGTACTTGGGAGCGATGTGAGAAAACATAGGCAGCAGATCCAAAGAAACATCCCTAACAGACATCTGACTCATCTGGAACATGTTCCAAAGCACACGCAGCCCCCACACACCGTACCTTAGAACTGAACAATACACTCCCACACCTCATTCCCGAGATAAAGTGCGGGGTTCTTTCTGTCAATAGGAGATCAATAGGACCAAATTTATTGCACAAATGAGTTACTTGGTGGACTTGTTGCTACATCTATACTTCAGAACTCCCAGTGCTTCTGACTTTCTGAAAGACCTTTACAAGGTGGGATTTCTCACTTCCTTCCCAGACAGGATGAGTGCTTGGCTGTACATCTTTAATCTCCCTGAAACTCCCTCAGAAGGTTTCAACATTAAACAGGTGGGAACTGTTCTCCAATACTACATGATAATTTATTCCTATTATGTAAAAAAAAAAAAAAAAAAAAAAAAAAGTTTTCAAACCAAATTTAATCAGTACCCTTACTACCACCATTTACAAAGTACCAGAATAACATGAAAGCTGACACATGATTTTAGGGGTCTAATAATATGCAGAAGTGTGAGAATATTCCCCAGCAGTCTATAAATGTGGATAAATATAAAAATTAGGGTTTGAATAGATTGGGAGGATTAAACAAACAAACCAGAATACCAATCAAATGTAATGAAGATCTTCTTTCTAGGGCTCTCTCTTTGGAGCTGGTGGAAAAATTGAAGTGGATGGTCATCTTAGGGGACCTTGCACTAATATGGGCACCAATAAACCCTCTACCCTCTGTGTTCTAGGTGTTTATATCACTGTTTTGAATAATGGAAGCCTCTTCTCAAGTAACTGGAGGGCCAAATGCTATGAGGAAAATAGAGGAGAGTGACCTGGGGTAAAGAACATGACAACAGGAACTTTTTTTTTTTTTTTTTTTTTTGACAACAGGAACTCACAGGAAGGCTTCTAGGCGATGACAGTCAAGCTAAGACCAAAGTGACAAGAGTAGACAGCCACGTTAGGACCTGGAAAGGGTGTCCATGAACTCAAGAGTAGAAGTGTAGGCCCAGAACCAGGAACTGAAAAGTTATCAGGGCCTGCAAAGTCATGAGGGAACAAAATAACCTTTCCCTTAAGGGCCAAGACACCCCTGTCCCTGACTCTCTCTCTGCACCATCCTCGATTCCTCTCCCTATAAACCAGCTTTATCAGCACTGATTGCCAAGAGTTTATCCAGGTTACTGATCTGGGTCACCATTCCACCAATCTAAGTTTCAGGAAGAATCAGTTTGGTCCAATTTGGACCAGCTGATTGCCCTCGATTCAATCTAATACTGCTTGGTCAGACTCCCAGCCTCTGCTCTTCACGAAGCACGGTGAGGAGAGGACAAATTGGTTTGCTAAAAGGGAGTATAGAGCTTTATAAAGTGGATTCATTGAGAACATTCTATTCTTTAAATCTCCAAGGGTTGATCTAATTATTCACTCATTCCCTCAAATTAATGTTATTTAAAGAGTCAACTATATATCTGTTACTCTGTAACTAGGTACACAGAACAGGCTGAGGAGAAGAGCAGTATGGGATTGGGGTACAAATATGGAAGCAAAGGCTCTATTAAGGCAGATAAGTCATATATAACAATATCTATAATGTAGAGATAAAAGTGCTATAAAAGACATACAAATAGAGCCTGAGGTATTTTAGCATAGACAGAAAGATATATATACCTTTATCCATACGCTATATATTTAGCCCCATTTCTCAGAGGGGTGCTGGAATTAAAGTTCGAAGCCTCTGGCAGGATTTTGAATCCACCACTGCCTTCTCACGACATCTTACAAAGTTAATTTCCATCAGAAAAGTAAGAATAGCAGCTGAGGTTAAAGGGTTCTGTCAGGGATTGTGTTGGGAGGCCAGAAGGCTAAGTGCTGTATCAATAATAAATGTGTGTGAATACTCTATGGCTTGTGATTAAACCAGGCTTTTCAAAGAGTCAGTAGAGCACGCTTTTCAGAAAGACGATTATCTTCGCAGGGTACTACTGTGCTAGTCAAAATGGAGCTGAGATTTTTTTTGATAAATTCTACTGGTATAATACTTTATACTCCCCCAACAACATCCCCACCCATGATCAAATTTCAGTCTAAAAATTAGCAATTGCATTAGGAGTTTTGGAATCAAAGCTCTGCTGCTCTTGATCACAGACATAAATTTTCTTGGCCCCATTTCTAGGAGAAAAAAATATCTGATGCTTAAAAGCCTAAGATGTGAGGAATTGTCACTCACTCGATATAGGTGTAATGAGATGTGACATATAATTTTTTCTATTATTGTAAAATTCTCCAGAGGCCTCAGCAGTTGAAGACAATGAAATAGGCAGCAGGCCACATAATCAGGTTATGTAAAAGACAGTGATATTGGATATCCAATCCTTCATTTATCAAACACCTTGAGGCTGAAGATTTGAGGTGTAGATAAAGATTATTTGGAACAGTTTTTCTACTGTGGTATAAATGTTCTCAACCACCAACCATTCACCCAGTGTGGGAAGGAGAAGAGTATCTCTTTCTCATCTAAAGCTAAATGAGGTTTTTAAAAGAACCATTCAAGAGCTTGGTTGTAACTGAGTGGCCTGAAGTGGCAGGGAAGGAAGACAGAAGCTGAAGAGAGAGTTGTAAGTGACAATATAGAGGAGAACTCACTTTCCTAGCTGATTCTGCCATTGGAGAGGCCCCTATAGGAAGAAATATTGAAGACTCCAAAAAGGGCTCACTAAAAGAAACCCTCAGATTTGGCACTATTAAGCATAGATATCAACTAAACCAGATTTGGCACTATTAAACATAGATATCAACTAAACCAAACTATGCCTTTTAAAACTTGCCCCAACCCATCAATACTTGACTCTAGAGGAGTTCCCCAATAGTAGCTAATGAATGGGGGGGGGGAGACAGAATCAACCAAATCCGCCCCCCCCCCTTCATTTTAGTGATCAAGCCCAATCTTGGGGAAGTGAGAAACTTGAGTAAAAGTTTTTGTTAGACCGGGCTGGAAATTTTACTATCTGAGAAAGACCAAAAGAGTTACGAGTTATTGAGATTTCATTCAGGGAAGCAGTATGCTGTGGTTTTAAAATGTGTCCACAAATTCTTTGATACTCCCTCCTTCGGGTGGTAAAGTAGAATACCCCTTCTTTTTATTTTGTTTTGTTCTATTCTAAGATTTTATTATAATACCTTCTTTTGAGTGTGAGCTATCCTTAGTGACTCCTTTCTAAATGAGAAAATATGGTGGCGGCAATGTTATAGGACTGGGTCATAAATGGTAGGGCAGCTTCTCCCTTCTATTCTCTTTCAGCTCATATGCTCTAGAGGAAGTCACCTTCCATGCCATGAGGAGATTCATGCAGCCCTTGTCTGGCCTGAACCTATTTGCGACTTTCATATGCAAGCTCAAGCCACTGCAGCTAAGTCAGGACGGGCTCTATGCCCAACATTACTCCTTGGGCATCAAAGAGGCTTCAAGATCCCACATTAATTTCTAAACCAAGGTTTTATTCCTGATAGGGTGAACTGTCCCTTGCTACCTATTAGCAGACTTTTACAGCTTTATGAATGAGCACTCTTGACACTTTGGGTCAAATAATTCTTTGTTGTAATGTCTATCCTGTGCATTGTAGGATGGTTAGCAACATCTCTGGCTTCTAAACCTTGGATGCCCGTGGCAAACAATCATGTCTAAACACATGGTCAAATATTTTCTAGGGATAAAATTTCTTCCCCTTAAAAAGGCATTTTCCTGCACTAGAAAACTCAACCCAAACTGCAATACAAAAGGAACTTACTGGTTCACATGATGAACTAGATCCCAGGGCTCAGATGAAATCACTTAGACTTTATCCCTCTCCCTTTTCCTGAATCCTTTGGTATTAACTCCATTTCCATCCAGGCCCTCCCTGTGAAATTATTGCCAAATTTTTTAATTGCATCTGTTGTTTTCAAGATCGACTTTTTAAAAGTTCTCTACTCTTCAGTAGTTTAATTTTAAATCTCACCCACCCACCCACCTACCAGCCTCAGCTGAGTCTCAGACTCACCCCTGAACCAATAATTATAGTTACATGATATACTGGAGTCGGGTTATGAGTCCATGCTTAGGTATGGGGTCAGTCCTACCCCTACCGATGTACTGAAATGAAGATGGGACACTTCCTCTAAAACAAAGTTGGATCTAGTACAACCAAAGTGTTGGGGAGTGGAGTAGACATTGGGTGCAAAGCCAAGGTTGACAGTTTAGGTTTATTTTCCCCAGGATGCATCTGGCTTACATCCTTTTTGTGATGAAAAATAGGCAAGGCTGGCCTCCCAAGCTTACCCCGACCCTAGGCCCCCTCATTAAGAATTATTAGTCACAAAGCCTTAGAGAATCAATAACACCAAGGAAATGACACAGCACATAATTCATCCCCTTGGAAACTTTTCAAAAATATCACCTCACTGATGCAGAGGAGGATTTCTTTGCCTACTATAAATTAGAAAAAAAAAAAAAAAAAAAAAAAAAGAGGAAAAAGATCTGAGCTGCCTGACAATTACCGTCCCTGGCATCACTCACACTGCAATCACGCCCACACCTCTGTGCCAGCACTCTAGCAACCACAGGCATGCACGCTCACAGCACCCTCACACACCCTCTCACACACCTACCACCTCAAAGTCGGCCCACCAGCCTGACAATCACACTGGCGACTCAGCACAACCAAAGCCTTCTTCCCCCATGCCTGTCATTTCCTAGGTTACCAGCTCCCCCCCCCTCACGAGAGGGGCTGGCTGCCGAGAGGGAAAAGAAATGCCCTCCAGACATGCAGCAAATCCAGCTGCATAAAAAACCATGGTCTCGGTAAGGAGAGAAATCCTCCTAGCAAACCTTCCCAGAGGGCTAGCCGCAAGGGAGGATCCTGCTGCTGGCTGTTCCCTTCCCATTTCTTTCAGAAGCATAAGCTACCAGGGGCATTGGCCAGACTTCAATAACCAGTTTGTGACCCCTAAACCAAGGGCCATGCTTGCTTGTGCCTGAGCTAAAAGACAAACTGAATGTAGGCATTACTGAGAGAGATGAGCAGCGTATGAGGAGGAGGAGAATGAAGACAGTGCCAGGAATTCCAAAGAGCAGTCCTCCCCCAGGGAGCTGGGTGCCAGGCTCTGTGGGATGGGCAGGAGACATAAATAGCCTTCTCCTGGATCCCTGTGGGGCCGGTAGTGGGTGGGCCGCTGGAACCCTCAGTGACCCAGTTAAAGGAAAGCTTTCCGAGGGCTGGAGCTGGCCTCACGTACAATGAATATAATAGCAAGAGTGATTTTATTTCCTCAACTGTAAAAGGACGATAACAATATTTTCTCCCTCGGGGTAGTGTCATGAGGATTAAATGAAATGAAAGATACAGAGCTCATTGAGTAGTGCGTGGCTTATAGTAAAAGCTCAATAAATATTAACTAATAATAATCATGACAGGCAGGACGGCATAAAGAAAAAAGCACAGACTTCAGTCCAAAACCTAATCCCGCCACTGACTCGTCCAGCTCAAGCTTGAGTATCATCTCTGAGCTTCAAGTTTCTTAGCTGTGAAATACTTCTGTCAGGTAGGGTTGTTGGATTTGTTTGTTTGTTTGCTTGCTTGTTTTTTAATGAGAATACATAATATATGTAAAACCTCCTTAGCTCTATGCCTGACAAATAAGACTTCAGAATTAGCTGGTGATTTCATCACCACTGTCACCATCATCACTGCCTTCACCTTTGTGCTTTTTTCTTAATAAATGACATTCACTCTCTCACTTTACCTTGTTGGATCCCATAGAGTATGTAAATAAACAGGACAGGCATTACCTTCATTTTCCAGATTAGAAAATGAGGGCCCATAAAGGTTAAATGACTTCTAAAACCGTGCAATTAGGAGGAGACGTCTGGAAGATATGCGGCCTTGGGATTGTAAGGTGACGCTCATTTATCTTGCCATAGTACCTCCCCAGTAGAGCGGGACACCAGTGATCCATGACGATAATAGTAGCTGCTGTGTATTGAGTGCCTTTTACTCTACGGGTTCTGATCTAGACACTTCTCAGGCTCAAAAAGGATGAACAGAGATCTTGGGAAATCTTGTCAGCTGACCCTTACAGGTGTCCTACAATCTATTTTAGGTTGCTCATTCTCCAAATAGCACTTCTCTGAAAACTGCCTGCTTTCTGGCAAGGCCCAGTCTCTATCTAATCCACAGACACACCATCTCATGTACTATTTGGAAGGCTCGGTTTCTGCATAACCTTCCAGAGCTTTCCTCTTGCCTCCTCCACTCTCCTCCCAGTCTTAAAAAAGACTCTCTTAACCTCATAGCCAGCTGGGTGAGTCATGGGGGAGGAGGCCAGCTTTCTTCAGCTCTCCCCCAAAAAAAGACCTGTTTTTATTTTTATTTTTCCATTCCGTACACCCGTGCACTAGCAGAACAGAGAGAAAACCCTGGGAAGACCCCAATAGGAAGAACACCTCCCTGTACTCATTCATCAGGTGGGTACCAAGCCCCTCCAGCCCTCCAGGGTCTAACATCTCCCCCTCTCTCCCGAGGTAACATTTCCTTTGGTGTGCAGTCTAGATTATGCTACCATTCACAAGTTCTTCATTTTTCTCGATAAGAACGCTGCTCATTAAATGGTCTCTTTTGATATTAATGTGGGTGCCAAAATGAGGGTTTGTTGATGAATGCCCTAACATATAAGCAATTTCTAAAGCAAATGTTAAAAAAGAAAATAAAATGGTTGGAAATCAACTCGTTATATACTTTTATTGTGCCAGACTGGTAAGAAATATCCATCCTTAAATCTTGTCAGATTTGACAAGATAAGGGAAATTCAGAGAGGGATTTCAAAGGCACACAAATGATACTAAAGCTTGATGTTGCTCATCTGACACAGATATAAAATGAATCATGTTTATCAGAGGCTTTTATAAGAAAAATGAGAGGTAGATATATATCCCTACACCAGAATCAAGCAGCGAAAGGTTGTTATTTGCTTAAATGCTATATTTCACAATTGGAGGAGTGGTACTCATTTTTAATGGCATCCATTAGTCTCCTACCAAGCTCAAATTCTCTGATCAGAGTTTATAAGAACAAACCTTCTCAGGGGTCAGAAAAGTTTAAAGTATAAGATGGATTTTAGACAACTCTTAAAATTTGTTTCTTCTGTTGAACTCATACCTTGACCTGGAAATCTCCTCAGCCTCCAGATGAATCCCAAATTTGTACTTCCTATTTATTCTCCTCATTTGGGGTTAATATTAATCAGTTAGGGAATGCTTCTGGCCTTGTAGAGTTATAAGTAATGAGGATTTATAGATGGCACATGGAGAGACTTCTGTGGTTCAAGTTCCACCAGAAACCAGCCATTGTGACCATGAGCAAACCATTTTCCGAGATCAGACGAGATCGGGCGCGTTCAAGGTATGGCCGTAGACGAGCAAACCATTTTCATTCTCTGGGATACACTTGTCTCACTCGTAACCGAAGGCCATTTACTGGAACAGACACACTCAGTTGAAATGTCTGTAGCAGCAACAAAGACAATCAGCCCAGAAGGCTCCTGAGGAAAACAGAGAGACAAGTCTCTGGGTTTGAGGAAGCAGTCGGTTGCCAGCATCAACTGTTGTATAGTTTTACTGATTAATGTTACCAGTAGATGGAAATTTGAACTTCGCTCATTGTCATTCATTCAGTAAATATTTCCTGGGAATCTTCTATGTTCTAGGTATTGTTCTAGGCCTCAGGGGGCAATAAAACGCAAGAAAAAAATATCCTTGCCCCTTTGGAGTTTACATTCTGATGGGGGAGACAGACAATGAACAAGTAAATTTTTTAAAATACAATTTTAGCTCAGAATAACTTCCATGAAAACAATAAAGATCTCCGTTCTCAGGAGGTATGGGGAACACTATGAAAAAACACAGCCCAGGCAAGCCCAGGGGGCTTCCTTCCAAACTTTGTCACCTCCCATCCATGAAATATCACTAGATCCCTAAACAAAGAATCATAAATACGCTGAATAGCATTGCTTCATGGGGAAGTAAAGAAATAAAGTAATGAAAAGAATCAGTAAATGGAAGTTCAAATTGTGCTCCATAAGCCAAGGAGAAAGCTGAAGTTGTTCTAGAGCAGATGCCAATGCGGTACTCAGCCCTGCATTAAGTCAAGATCCTCAAGGGGAAGAAATGGTCCCCAGCAGGGAGTCCTAACTGGCTCCAGGCAAGCAGCACACACAATATCCCCCAGGAAATCCCTAATTTATATCCTCAGGATTTTACATATTAAGTTCAACCAAATATGATCTATTTGACCTCAGTTAGAACTGCAACTACAGGATATAAAAATACATGAAAGATTTAAAGAACTAAAAGGGCAGAATAAAGAATAAGTAGACTACAAAATACGAGGATCAAAAATGAAGGTCACATTTTTTAAAGGGTCCAGGGGATCTCTATTGCTAGTTTTCCTGGTCATGAGCTAGGTTACCCAGACCAATGTTCTGTTGAAAACAAAAAAGAAAAAAGGTTATGCTGAAATCTCCTTAAACACATTTTTAAGAACTAAAAAAAAAAATACATAAAGGGGTTTATAGGCTCAAATCTAAACTATTACTTCTCCAATTGTGTTCCACCAATGCCTGGGGGCCTCCAAGACCCATTCAAAAGACCTAGGAGGTCAAAACTATTTTCGTAAGAATACCAAAATGTTACTTCCTTTCTCATGGGGCTGACTTACACTGTCGGAATAAAAGGAATGGAGGGGTTGGAGGGAGAGGGACAATGCTGCTGGTACGTTAGCCCCAGTCAAGACCGTAGCCCCAATATCCTAGAAGTCAGAATACTGGCATTCCAAAAGTCCGTTGCAGCAGCACCTGGGTGACTCAGTGGGTTAAAGCCTCTGCCTTTGGCTCCAGTCATGATCTCAGGGTCCTGGGATCAAGCCCCACATCTGGCTCCCTGTTCAGCAGGGACCCTGCTTCCTCCTCTCTCTCTCTGCCTGCCTCTCTGCCTACTTGTAACTCTTCTTGTCAAATAAATAAATAAAATCTTAAAAAAAAAAAAAAAAGCCAGTTGCACTAAAGAATATCTTTAATTGAATAGTAAAGATAGGTATTAAATATTGACCATTGAGTATGTCTTCTTAATATTTTGTGTGATGAGATGGACAGAACACATCAGGTATTTTTGTTGCATACTAAAATATAGCATTTCTCAGGATGGAAAGCCCATGTGCTGTTCGAGCTTTGTGTTCAACGGGCTGCTTTTTTCTTGGATCACCACTTTTACTTGAAGGAATGATTGACAGACCAACTATGGCTTTTTGGACTTGGGTGTTTTCCAAGATTTTTCCTGAAAATGAATGAAAGCCTGTCACTTCAAGGAAAACAACTGACAGTATTTGTTGCCAATGATAAAATCTGAGCTTTAAAGAAAAACTCAAGTTTTGGAAAACTTGTATCTGCTACCATGAGCTCGACAGCTTTCCTATACAAAAGGACTTTTTTTTTTTAAGATTTTATTAATTTATTTAAAAGGGATTGAGAGTGAGAGAGATCACAGAGGGAGACGGAGAAGCAGACTCGCTGCTGAGCAGGGAGCTGACTCAAGCTCTATCTCAGGTCCCTGGAACCATGACTTGAGCTGAAGGAAGACGTTTAGCCAACTGAGGCACCCAGGTGCCCCCATAAAGGCTTTTCTGATGAGATCAGTGTGATAGTAACAAATTATTTTTTTTTCATTAGTGGATTTTTATTTATTCTCAGAAAAGTTTTGCATTTAGAGAGAAATTGAGCAGATGGGTAAGAGTTTCCATATACTACATCTCTCCTACAGTTTCCCTTCTTATTAATGTCTTGCATTAATGTAGTACATTTGTTAAGTTGGTAAATTGACATTGATACATTGCTACTAACTAAATTCCATAGTGTATATATATTGGGTTTCACTCTGCATTGTACAGTGCCATGTCTGGACAAATGCATAATGTCATACATCCACAATGCAGTATCATACATAGTGTCACTGCCTTAAAAACTCTATGATTCACCTACCTATTCATCCCTCCCCTAGATTCATGTTCTTTTTATTTCTGTAGTTTTGTCTCTTCCATGTTAGAATAACATGGCATATTGACTTTTCATACTGACTTCTTTCACTTAGCAATATGCATTTAAGTTCTCCGTATCTCATCTTGGCTTAATACCTTATTTCTCTTTATCACTGAACAATATTCCGTTATCTGGACGTACCAACATGTATGTATCCATTCACCTACTGAAGGACATCTTGGTTGCTTCCAATTTTTTGCAGTTATGAGGAAAACTGTTATAAACATTTGTGTGCAGGTTTTTGTGTAGATTTAAGTTTTCAATTCATTTGGATAAGTATCTAGGAGTCCAATCACTAGATCATATGACAAAATTCTTTCATTTTGCAAGAAACTTTGAAACTGTTTGCCAAGTACCACGTTTCATTTCCTCCAGCAGCAAATAAGAGTTTCTGTCGCTCCACATCCTTATCAGCATTTGATGTTGTCAGGTGTTTAGATTTTATTCATTTTAGTAGATATGTATAGGTATCTCATTGTTTTAATTTGAAATTCCCTAATATCAGAGTGTGGAGCCTATTTTCATATATTTATTTGCCATTTGTGTATTTTCTGTGGTAACACATCTTTCAGGCCTGTTTTATTATCTGTATTTTTTTTAATCGCTGAGTTTTGAGGCTTCTTTATATATTTAGGATATAAGTCCTTCATCAAATATGTGGTTTACAAATATTTTCTTCCAGTCCATGTTCTGTCTTTTCTTTCTCTTAAGAGTATCTTTGCAGGGACACCTGGGTGGCTCAGTGGGTTAAAGCTTCTGCCTTCGGCTCAGGTCATGATCCCAGGGTCCTAGGATCAAGCCCCGCATCGGGCTCTCTGCTCAGCAGGGAGCCTGCTTCCTCCTCTCTCTCTGCCTGTGTCTCTCCCTACTTGTGATCTCTGTCAAATAAATAAATAAGGTCTTTAAAAAAAAAAAAAAAGTATCTTTGCAGAGCCCAAGTTTTATTTCAAATCCAACTTACCACTTTTTTTTTTTAAAGATTTATTTATTTGACAGAGAGAAATCACAAGTAGACAGAGAGGAAGCCAGAGAGAGAGAGAGAGAGGGAAGCAGGCTCCCTGCTGAGCAGAGAGCCCGATGCGGGACTCGATCCCAGGACCCTGAGATCATGACCTGAGCCGAAGGCAGCGGCTTAATCCACTGAGCCACCCAGGCGCCCCACCACTTTTTTTTTTTAAAGATCTTATTTATTTATTTATTTGACCGAGAGAGAGAGACAGTGAGAGAGGGAACATAAGCAGGGGGAGAGGGAGAAGCAAGCTTCCTGCTGAGCACGGAACCCTATGTGGGGCTCAATCCCAGAGCCCTGAGAATCATAACCTAAGCTGAAGGCAGTCACTTAATGGCTGAGATACCCAGGGGCCCTGACATATCAATTTTCTTTCTGAGATTGTGCCTTTGAAGTTATCTAAAACCTCATTGCCAAACAGGAGGTCACCCAGATTTTCTCCTCTAGAAATTTTATAGTTTTGAATATTACGTTTAGGCCTATGATCCATTTTGAGTTAATTTCTGTGAAGAGTATAAGGTCTGTATTTCATTTCACTTGTTTGTTTGTTTGTTTTTATGTAAATATCCAGCTGTTTCCAGCACCAATAGTTGAATTGCCTTTGCTCCTTTGTCAGAGCTTTGTTGACTATATATGTATGGGCCTGTTTCTGGGTCCTTTATTCTATACCACTGTTCTGTTTATACCTTCACCATAACCACCTTATCTTCATTACAATGGCTTAATAGGAAGTTTCTAAGTCAGATCAAGTTAGTCGTCCAAGGGTTTTATTTTATTTATTTATTTATTTATTTATTGGTATTATGTTGGCTATTTGAGACTTTGCATTTCCATATACTTATAAATTATTCCTTTAGAATCAATTTGTCAATATCCAGGAAGTAATTTCCTGGAATTTTGACAGGGATTACATTGAATTTATAAATGAAGTTGGGGAGAATTAACATCTTTTTTTTTTTTTTTAAGATTTTATTTATTTATTTGACAGGAGGAAGATCACAAGTAGGTAGAGAGGCAGGCAGAGAGAGAGGAAGAAGCAGGCTCCTAGCCAAGTAGAGATCCTGATGCGGGGCTCAATCCCAGGACCCTGAGATCATGACCTGAGCTGAAGGCAGAGGCTTTAACCCACTGAGCCACCCAGGCATCCCCAGGGGAGAATTAACATCTTAAAATGTTCCTATCCATGGACATGGGATAGCTCTCCATTTATTTAGACCTTTACTTCATCAGTATTTTTAGTTTTTCTCATATAGATCCTATACATATTTTATTAGTTTTATGCTTTTTTTTTTGGTGATAATGAAAATAGTATTTTTTTTAATTTCAAATTCCAATTGCTCATTTTTGGTGTACAGGAAACCATTAATCTTTCTGTATTAACCTTGAATCCTACAACCTTTCCATAACTGGTTATTAATTCCAGGAGCTGTTTTGTTTCATTTTTGTTCCTTGTCATTTCTTGGGATTTTCTACATAAATGATTATAAACCAAAACAGTTTTATTTATACTTTCTCAACCTGTATATCTTTTCTTTTCTTTTCTTTTCTTTCCTTTTCTTTTACATAGTAGGTTCTAGGGATGATGAATAATGGGACACAGTAGATTTTCCCAACTAGGAGAGTTAATTAAACTTCACTGTCATAATTTAAACTTTTGTGGTATTTATCTACCTACTTTTGATACAGCTAGCTAGATAAGTTTACAGTCTATATGCAGCTGCAATGGACATTAATCCAAGGAGAGGGAATCCTCTGTATGGCATTTACAAACCTAGTTACTTACCTGATAATCCCAGGGTCTTCTATATGACCAGACGCTCCAGTGACCAAGTTACTGTCATCTTGACATTTAACTTATGCATTGTATATTAGATTAAACACAGAAAGAGATGTTTTATACCAGGAGCCAATAAATACGTTTGGTGGCAGTATTATTTGTATTGGGAGAAACAGCAACTGAAAAGTATCAGCATCAACTGGGTGACTGCAACTCTATCAGGAGATCTCATTTCACAACACCAGAGTTATAACAGCAGGAAGCTAATTCTGCAATCACAATCCAGGCAAAGCTCTGACAAGTCATGCTGCTCAAACCCATGTAAACAGGAATAGGAAAGATCCATAAAGGACTGGGGAAAAGGAAGGGAAGAATGGGTCACTTGTTTCAACTTATTTTAAAACAAAAAGTATTCTATTCTGAAAATCAGGAACAGTATTAAAGTTTTAGTTACAATGAAAAAGATTTCCCCTAAGAAAACCCTCTTCTTTATATTCACAAACAGCAACACCTCCTTTTCTGCATTTTTTATTTCTGTTGTTACCTTCCAGGTTAACTTAGGAACATGGACTCTTGAGATCTGAGAAATCTAAATCGAAGGCCACTTAGCCGTAGATCCTGGGCAAGTTACATAACTTTTCTAATTTGGTTTCTTCATTTGTAAAATTAGGAAAATAATTATATCTGTTTTAGATTGTTGAAAGAATTAAATGAACTAATGCCTACAAAAGACACAGTGTGGTACCTGATACATAGAAAGATCTTTATAACACTGTTGATAGTATGCTTAATAATAATATCCATGACTTACAAGTCCTACCCACTCTATTTTTAAAAAGGGGATCCATCACATCTTCCCTTCTTATCTTTCTATCTTATTACAGACCCCGGGTACTCATCACTTAGCCCACTTGATAGCCTCCAGTCTCTACTCTTTCCCATGCATTATTTTGCACACAAATGCCAACTTAATTTATCTAAAACACACCCTGCTTGAAAAACCTTCACTGGGGCTACAGTATCTACAGAGAAGAGTATAAACTCTTTGCTTTGGCACTCAAGGCCTCCGTAATCTGACCACAACCTTTAGCTCTGAATGCTCTATCCCTGGCATGCATTTAAATTCCAGCCAGACTGAATAGGGCAGCCAAGCTCAGGCTTAATTGAGTTTCACAGTTTCCCAGAATGGTCAGGAGGGAATGAAGCCAGATGGGGAGTGAAAGCTGCATCCAGAGGAAAATGCCAAGGTTTAAAACTATAGAAAAGAAGCCAGATCTGTTGTCAAGACCGAGGGCTAAATAGGGAATCAGAAGTGATAGATAAAGCCAAGAAGTTCTGAGGGTAGTAAAAGCAACCAGAGTGAAATCGAAGAACAAAGACCAAAAAAGAGGAGAGTATCAGGACTTTTTATGTGAACAGGGCTAGAATTGCCAAAATGCTCTTTCATTTGGTTCTCTTTATCCAATGTGAGGAGAGTCAGCACAGTTGAAAATGTGACTTAAACAGGACTAGGAAAATAGCACATTGAGTAAAAATTTATTAACTGTAACATTTTTGTGACAAAACTAGAATACTTATGCAAATAAAATTACTATGAAAAACTTATTAAATGAATAACATTGGTCATTGAATTTTACATTAATGTGTATACATATATGTATATCAATACATATTAATATGTAACATGTCTAACATTGATATTTTATATAAATATGTGTTTGTATATACTTACATATATATGGTTATATATTATATGAATACACAGTTATATGTTATGTGTATATGCAAAAATATATATGTTTACCAAAAAGATACATACCAAAATGATGTTAGCAGTAGTTAAGAGTGATTTAACATAAGGCCATTCACTCTCTTTTTTCTTGCACAGAAGTTGAAATTTTCTGAAGTGAATGCGTATTAAAACAACCACTGGAATAAATTGACTGCCTAAGCCACATAATTAATCAGAAAGAAATTAGTGGTTTATCTCTCCATGAAACATTCCAATCCACTTATTATATAACAGGAAATCAAGAAACAGACTCAGTTAAATAAAGAATTTAATTTCTGAACAAACATACTGATTCCTAAGCCAAACAGTAATAAATAAATGCAAGAGAATAAAAGACATAATCCCACCTAGAAATTCAGATCTATATCTTCTATGACTATCATCTCCCATGGTACTCCCATAGGTACTCAGTACGTTTTAGAGCACTTTTGCAGACAGTCACATTTGCTCTCAAGACTTTCTCCTACATACAGATGTGGAAACCCAGACACCAGCTTTTTTAAGGGATTTTCATCAATCTCACAAAGTGACATTGCACAACAGGAACTAGTTAGCATCCAGATAGTCTTGTGAATAACATGAGGTCTAATATACTTTACAGAACACTTAAATGCATGGGGATTTTTGTATTTTTTAAGCTAAATGACATTCTACATGATACAGCAAGAATCTGGTTTTGAAGGAAAAAATATTTAGAATGATACCAATTTTTCTATTATCATTGAGTAATATCACAGTTTTCTAACAAATAAAAGGAACCAAACCAAAATAGAAAAAAAAAAAAAAAGAGAGAGAGAAAAAGGGGAGGGAGGGAGGAATGAAAAGAAGGAAGGGGTAAGGGAGGGACAGAGGGGAGGAAGTGAAGAAGAAAAAAATAGATTCTCTAAACAGCAGAGATTCAGTTCTAGACAAAGGATGGTATTTATTCCTTCTTTGCATGTTTTCTTACAAACAGTACAATCCCACAAATCCGCTGCTAATATGACAACAGGGACTAATTAAATATATAAACTAAGAACTCTTTAGAATGTATTGATTGGACTCTGGTGAATTGCCAAACAGAAGAAAAGCTAGCATGAAGCAAGTCTCCTACATTCATTCTAAGTGATTTATTATTTATTAAAAGATTCTAAATTTGGAAAAACTGTCTCTTATTATTATTATTATTGTTATTATTATTAGTCCCTGCCTTGAATCCACAAGTGTTCTAATAAATGGAACAAAAAGTATACTACTTCTGAGTAGTTTCACTTCTCTAGGTACAGAGCTATCATTCTGTTTTATTACTCCTTTCAGTAATAATCCTTATTGAGTTACAGCAATACCCACGGTACCTTTCCTAGTACAGAGAGCTGGGAGTGTTTTCCCATTTCCTCTAAACCTAAACCATGGAAAATGCCAGGGAGAAAAATCTGAGCTAGAGTCTGAAGCCGATTCTTTCAGCACCATTGAGACCGGATGGAGGCTATCTATGTTGTAAAAGCACCATGTGGCCTCCCTAAAGTGAGTGTTTGGTCCATAAATAAAAACAACCAGCAAAAATTTCTGGTTTTCTGCTTGATGACTTTCCATGTTATGATTGCGCACATTCCACTCATTCTCTTGAGTCCTATTCCTACCTCACCTTCTAACCAATGCCTACATCGATCTCTCCTGCCTTTGAAGTCATGTGTTATCTGTTCCATTCATATGGCACTTCTCCATATTGCTCTGCAGTGACACTTTTTTCTATGAACACTTTTTGCCATCCTATCTAGACTATCCGTGTCATTCACAACCAACCAGAAAGAAACAAACCTTATTATGTAGCTTTCTATGCAAAGCTCAGCTTAAGTGGTCCTGGGGATGAGAATCATGACTTTAACGGACTGGTAAGGCCTATTTATGTCTGTCTATAACAATATCCAAAAAGAGTCTTTAAGTCATGACTTTATGAAGACCCCAAAAAAGTAATGACCATCTATTTGGTAATTCAACAAATGTATCCTGAACACTTACTATGTACCAGGCATTGTTGACACAGATATAGAAGATACAGACCCTGCCCTGAAAGAGCTCAGACCATTGAGAGTTCAGTAAATAAGGATTATAGTAGAGGATATAATAAAAGGGAATCCTGAAACCAAACCTTAGAAGGATTTTGCTGTAATGACTTATACAAGGTATGCAGTGAAGTCCTATTTTAGAATCCCAGATTCTTCTCAGTAAAAAAATAATTGGAAAATATGTCTTTAAACCAGAAGGGTCTTATCTGTCTGAGTGCCCCTTGCAGTTTTGTTGAATTTCTCAGATATGCCCACATGTTGTTCTTTTTGCTTGCCAAACTACACAGGTATGTCACTTTCTTATATCAAGGCCATTATTGAAATTATGGTAGTATCTTTTATTTTCCATGAAAAAAAATTCCAGTGTTTACATTTAAAATAAGGAAGTATTCACTCATTATCTCACACAGCTTGGTAAAATGCCTAACTGCAATTATCAGATTATCCGTATCGTGCTAAGGGTTCACATCTCTCCCTGAGCACATAGTATTTGGGGGCATTCTGCTCCTTTTGCCTCTGAACTTCTTATTCTGAAACAGCCCCAGTGGGAGGGATATTAGTTAATTCTTTGGGAGGCTGGGAAAGGAAAAAGAGGGAACACAGTTGGAGAGTGACTTCATTAGTGTCCTGTCTATAAAAAGTAATTCTCCCTTTGTATAGAAACATAAGTAATAAGACAAATTCTTTTGCAGTATTAGTTTACATTGTCCTATCGGCCACAATTTTCATTGAAAATCATCTTTTCTCAGAGATAATTTTCTTGGGGAAAAAAAAAAATCCTGCTTTAATGTAAATCAATAAAAATATTTTCAGGAGCACCTGGATGGCTCAGTCAGTTAAGCATCTGACTCTCAATTTTGGGTTACGTCATAACTCAGGGTCGTAGAATCCAGCGCCGCATCGGGCTCCATACTTAGCCCAGAGTCTGCCTGAGATTCTCTCCCTTTGCCCCTCCCCATGTTCTCTCTTTCTCAAAATAAATAGACCAATGTTTTCTAAAAAAAAAAAAAAAAAAAAAAAAAAAAATTTGATTATGCCAATCATCATCATGACTCAACCATTACCCTATCTTAACTTAATGAATTGCACAGACTATCTCATAAATGCAGTAATTTGTACCCTCTAGAAAAATCTATAAAATCTCACTATATAACTTCAAGTGTGGCTGTGGATCAACCACTAAAATCTCTGACGCTGTTTCTCACCTACATAAGACATATAGAAGTGCCTTCTGTGTTTACCTTACTTAGCTATGAAACAGTCAGTTATAGTCTCTTAATAAAAAAAGAGGGGGAACTAGCACAAAAGAACTTGGGATTGGAAATTAACCCTGATATGAAAACTACCACTTTCTGACTTAGGAAAGTTATATAATCTCTTGAGCCTTGGTTTCCTCTTTTAAAAAAATATGGTAATGATTCATGTCTCTCAAGATCACTAGAGGATTAACTGAGACCATTTATGTAATGATCTTAATACAGAACCTAACACATACTAGGCACTCAAAACAAAGCAGCTGTTATTTGGAATACGTGTGCTCAACAATAAAACTGATATTCTAATTTATGTGCATGTATACATACAGATAATAAATAGGTATAAGTTAGATAAATAGATTAAATAACTGAGAATAACCCCAACTCCAATTAACTTCACAGAGAGAATTACTTGTGAATCTATTTTCCATAGCATTTTTTCTCATTTGTCTCTTAAGAATAAATAAACCTGTTGTAGAACATCATGGGTTGAATGGAACTTTGTGCAAAATAGTTTTGCTTAAGTGAACTTAAAAGTGAAAGGCATGTAGTGGGTGACTACAAGAAGATTTGAAGGAAAATATTGCAATTCTTTCTGCTACATTCTGGACAACTCCCCTGAGGAAAAAAACCTCCACATGGTTAACACTTTGAAGAGAGTCACCAAGTTAATCGCATGACGTCTTCTGAGCCTTCTGAATTAACCAGAATGGTCTCAGTACCACCCCGAGTCTTGGGAAAAAATAAAATTAAAAAATACATAAATAAATAAATAACCCTCTCTTCTGAAAACATGTATTAGTGTTTCTTAATAGAAAAAGGAAGGGAGAGAAGAAGGGAAGGAATAGGAAAGAAAGGAAAGAGGTGTGAACGGCATGAAGGGTTCAAACTAACAAAAGATCCCCTAGTTGTATCCCTACTTAGACATTTCCTAGTCTCTTCTTTCATTATCTCCACCAATAACAGTTTAGTGCACCTTAACCAGAATTTTTGCTCTGCCAGTAACGTGAGTTTAAATATAGGTCACTATTTTTTTAGAAGGCAGTTAGCTTATGAAGAAAAAAAAAAAATCCAGCTGGAAAGCTAATTGGATCTTTAAATTGTTATTTCAGATAAGTTTTCAGCTCTGTAAATGGTTTTTATGAACCCAGGCAATGGGTCATCCCTAAACCCTGCAAAGAGCCAGGTATCCTATATTCTTCCCATTGTTGGTCTCCCTAACTACTCCAGGCTTGAGATTTCTGGAAAGCACCTATTTGTCAATGGAAACCACGTTCTGGGATGTATGTGGACCCACTCCCTTGCCACTCAAAGCTGGTTCCTAACTGCACAATGAGGAGGAAAACAGACTGCTGGCCTGTCCTACTTGTGCATCCTTAATGTCACTATGCCTGAGAAGACAGAGAAGACTGAATGGGCACTTTGCTAAGCCCACCCTCTTGGCCAGTATGGAACCAGACTGTTTCAACTGGATGATGAGTGAAGGTTGGGTTATGTGTTAAAGTCCTCTCAACCAAACTAGAAGTGCAATTGTTATTATCTTAATAATTCATAATTATAATAGTATTTCACATTTGTGTAATACTTCAAATATCACAAAATGTTTTCCTTTAATACATTATCACTTTTAATTCTACATGACTCAGAATGGAGTTGTAGGAAGAACCACAGAGTTAGGCAAACCCTTGTTTAAATCCCATGTTTAAATCGATTATGAGTCATGTGATTTTATGGCAATTACCTAGCCTCTCTGCATCTTGGTTAATCATGTGTCAAATGGGAAAACATCTAAGATTCTGGTGTGGATTAAATAGATTAACATATGTAATGTTTCTAGACATCAGTAAGCCCTGGCCATATTATATGCTAGGATACTCTAGCATCCCCCAGGGGCTTTGCTTCCGTGCAGGAAAAGGAGGGGAAAAAAAAAGAGAGAGAGAGAGAGAGAAACAGAGAGACTTGAAAAAGACAAGTGGGAGAAGGAGAACAGAAGTTAACCCAACTAATGAAATATAATATTTATCATTAGCCGAGTGTTCATTATCTGTGGTGAACACTACTTTTTTTTTTTTTTGTATTATCAGATTTACCCTTGTAACAATTCTGTGAAATAAATACTATCATTCTCAACTTAGTGGTTGGAAATTAGATGGAATCTATGTAACTTGTCTAAGGTCGCACAGTTGACAAGTGGAGAAGCCAGGCTTAAAACCCATCAGAACCAAAACCCATGGTCATAACACTGTTTCTACCAGATTTTTTCCATAGGTCCTAAAAGTCTAAAAGTCTAAAAAGTCTAAAAGTCTAAAGGCCCTGAGAATACAGAACTCTTTCCTTCCAGTAAAAAGTTAAGAAAAAATATAATTACAGTACTTTATACAGAAATATAAAATAAAAAACTGTGCCTTTGCATACATTGACTTATCTTAGCAATTGCAAGAAGTAAACAGGGGTCTGTTTTCTCCATTGTACAGATAAGAAACTGAAGGTGAGTGTAATTAGTTTGATATTATATAGTTAAGTGGTAGAGTAAGGTCTCAAACCCTGTTCGTGATGCTGAAACACACGGCCTCTCTAGCAAGGTAAGAGAGACCCATTTGATGGATTTGGGTTGCCCATGAAAGCAGGAGCCTCTGCTAGTATACTCAGGATTCAAAAACTTCTCAGTGGGATTACAGCCCTGTGTCCCACTTACGTACAGTTGAACTGCTCACATTAATAGCATACAAAGGTCTCAGATGGGTAGATGTGGCCTGGACCGCAAGGATCTGTGAAGAGGAGGAGTATTATGCTTCCCTATGATCTGTCACTGATATTTAGCCAAAATATTATCAAAACCAATGTTTTTCCAACATCACCAAAGTGTGTGTGTTTGTTTAAATGCTGAGAAGTAAAGATGTGGGATTAAAAAAGTATAATTTCTAATCTCAATTTTTAGAGAAATAAATAATTTTTAGAGATACTTGCTTTAAAGTCACCAGCTTCAAATTACCCAGACTCAACCATCCCTGCACCAAGTAAGGACATGGGTCCTATCCCATCTCATACCCTCATGCCCCTGCCAGCCTACTTCTTCCCAGTGCTGTGTCATCCTGTTCCACACTTATCTACACTTGTCCCTCACAGAACATGCTTGCCTGCCATACCAAGAAGGCCCTCATGAGGCTTCCAATATCTTTCCTTCTTTACCCTTTAGCTTTTGTGCTGTTTCTGTTATGTTTTCTAGTCCCCAGAACCTGTACTGGACAGCACCTGCTATCTTTCTTTTGCTCTCCAGATCCACTCTTCACCTTTGCCCTCCTTGCCTTCCAACCCATGTGGCTGATTTGTGTGGCCTACAACATGTGAACTTGCCCTCTGGCTTCCAGTTTGTTTGGCCAGTGGTGAGCCCAATGGGGATTCCCTTCCCCCAAAGGGAAGAGAGAGAAGTTTGGATGTTGATTTCCCCAGCTTCCTCCCCACAGGGTGTCACTGGTCTGCCCATCCTTATGTGTCACTGCTCCTCTGAAGGAGCCCTGTCTGTACTATGTTTGTTTGTTTGTTTGCTTGTTTGTCTTTAAGGCTCTGATAACCACCTCTTGATGTTCTTTGGGGCCTAGGGTGGTTTAAGTTCCTCTGCTTTAACCTGCCTCATGGTTTCGCTTTACTCTACACAAATTTGTATGAATAGGTCCTTTATTATACCCTCTTCAAATTAACTTTTTTTAAAAAGCTTTTATTTATTTGAGAGAGAGAGTACAAGACAGAGAGAGAAAGACCTCATGAGCGGGGGCATCAGGGTGGGGGAGAAGCAGACTTCCTGCTGAGCAGGGAGCCCAATGGGGACTGATCCCAGGACTCTGGGATCCTGACATAAGCCAAAGGCAGGTGCTTAACCAACTGAGCCACCCAGGTGCCCCTAAATTAATCTATTTTAAATATGTATCTGTGTCTTGCATATTCCTGACTGATACGTGTACTAAGGAACAAGTTTTTATATATTACTTAAAAAGCCTCAATCTGGCATAAATCCTACATCAATGGCCCCAATAGAGGCCCACTGGACAACTGCAAAAATTATCCAGATAATCTCCCAGGACAACCTTAACCTTTACAATGTATCCTAAACCAAGCAGCCTCATTAATCTTTAATTATAAATCTGATACTATTTTCCTCTTTAAAGCCTTCGGTGATTTCCTATCTTCTTCAGGTTAAAGTCCACATCTCTTTACACAAGAGGCTGTAACTACACTTAAACTCTACCTCTACCTTCCTTCCGCTTTCCCTGCCATTTACTGTGAGGCCCAACCCATCCACCCACAAAGCAGTTCCTGAGGCAAGGATTCAGATGGAGGTAATTTAATGGGAAAGAATGCCAGAAAAAAAGGAGGCCAGGAAAGTGAGAAAAGACAATAAAATATACATTAAAAAGCCAGGCCGCTGGAGTCCAATTCTACTCGAAAACTTCTGTGAAACTGAGGATTGAGCCTTAGGATGTCCCCACCAATGGACCAAAGGACTGTTTTGTGCCAGTTGTAGCCTATCAATAACCAGTGATGTAGTGGGACCCATTCTTATTCTGATTTCAAGAAACCTTTTTGCAACAAACCATCAGAAAACTTTGAAAAAATAGATAGGAATTACTTAAAAGACCTGGAAATTACACAACACATATGGGGCCACACAGTAAGGTCATAGGTAGAGAGAGAAGAAGAGAAAGTGCTTTGGCCAATGGGCAGGGTCTTCTGCTTTTATTGGGATTGAGTGTGATGGCCTAGGATTTCAAGGGCTCCTTCTTTATTGGTGAATTCAAAACGCAACAGTGGGGAGACGCCCGGGTGTCTCAGTTGGTTAAATATCAGCCTTCAGCTCAGGTCATGATCTCAGGGTCTGGGGATGGAGTCCAGCATCAGTCTCCTTGCTCAGCAGGGACCCTGCTTCTCCCTCTGCCTCCCACTGCTCTCCCTGCTTGTGCTCTCTCTCTCTCTCTCTGACAAATAAATAAATAAATAAATAAAATCTTAAAAACAAAACAAAACCTAAGGGTGGCAAGTTAAAGCAAGGGGGAGAGAAAAGACAAATGGTCAGTTATGGAAAAAAACCCAAGATTTCTAAATCAAAGGAGCCTCAGTTGGGGAAGGGGCCTGGCTCTTCATCTAGTCCTGTGGCTGGGCAAAGAGTGTATTCAAGATAGCTGTCTTTGAAGTGGATGCCTCCACAATCAAACCTTAAGCGATGTACTTGCTTTACAAAAAGGAGGGGGTGTGGAAAAGCAACTCTCAAAGCTCACACTACAGGAACTAAAGTATTAGCACTGACCCAGCTCCCATTGGTTGGTTGAGGGTTGCCGCTGGAGTTAATTCTCCCTATTTCCATATTGCGCCTATCTGCAATTAAGCAAGCCTCTGCTGCCACAGAAAGGCTCCAGGTCAAGAAGCAAAGACTCTGGTATTTACATTGGGGAACTATCTACAGCAGATTCAGGTGAACTAGAGAGGAGTCTAAGGATACGGATTGGGGCATTCGTAGCATCTACTACCCCCACTTTGCCACACTAGCTATCTTGCACCATACTCTGTTCCTTAGAAATGTCTAGTTACTCTCTCTCACTTTCACTTGTGCAAAAACATGTTCATTCCACTCTCAATCAGAAAGACCCTTGTTCCCAGCCTTTTCATACAACTTCCAAAGCCCAGCTGAAATATTGCCTTGGAACAACAACTCCAAAAGAACAATTTTTTTTTCAGAGTTCCTAGATCATTTGTTCATGATTCTATATTACAATTCAGACACAAAGGGTCCGCTGGGTGGCTCGGTCTGTTAAGTATCTGCCTTTGGCTCAGGTCATGATGCTGGAGTCCCAGGATTCAGTCCCACATCGGGCTCCCTGCTCTTTGAGGAGTCTGCTTCTCCCTCTGCCCCTCACTCCACCTGTGCTCTCTCTCTCTCTCAAAAAATGAATAAAATCCTTTAAAATAGAATTCAGACACATAAATTGATAAATATAATATTTTAATTCTCCTCTACCATATATATTATGCTGAATGATTTTAGCTTTAGAGCCTCAGCTTATATAACTGGAAAAGAATACATAGTGTCGGGGGTTAAATGAGATGGTATGCATAGAGTGCCCAACACAATGTTTGGCACATCATAGATGATGCAAAACTCAGTTCCCATCAGTCTAATCCTTTCTTATGTTTTCATTTTTGTAACTCTAACACATAACACAATCCCCTGGTATAGCAAACTCTCACATAATCAGAATGCCTCAGTATCACTAAATTATCCGTCATTCCTATAACAACTCTGTTATAGGCAAGTAAAGGATGACGGATCTTTCAAAATAACTTTAAACTTCAAAATTATAGGCAGATGAACGTTTTATCTTGGGGAAAAGAAGAAAGCAATATGTCTGTAGTATTGTTGTCCCTACCGTTATATCAGAACATAAGCATAGAAACTTTTTTTATATCTTTTTTATATAAATTTTTTATATCAGAACATAAGCATAGAAACCTTTATAGAGAATTTCAACCAGGTATAGTAATAATAGGCAACTGGATTACAGAAGTTCTGAAATGATCTGACCTGTAGTGAATTCTTTAAAATGAATTTTGTCTTCCTACGGCCTATAGTTTTAAATGTTTACCTCCTTCTCAAAAGCAATTTCAAGTACAGCATGGGCTAACTAAAATGGTGTACATTTGAAATAATTCAATATAAATGCAGTGAATAGCTCAAATTGAGTTTCCTTTGCCCTAAGAGTATGATAAGTTGACATTAGCATTTCTAAAAAAAAAAAAAAACAAACAAGAACTGGGCAAAATTGCTTTCTTAGAAATAAGACGTGACTCAAGGGTCTTAAAACATCTTAGAGGGGTGCCTGGGTGGCTCGATCATTAAGCATCTGCCTTCAGCTCAGGTCATGATCTCAGGGTCCTGAGATCAAGCCCCACATTGTGCTCCCTGCTCAGGGGGAAGCCTGCTTCTCCTTCTGCCTCTGCTACTCCCCCTGTTTGTGTTCCCTCTCTCACTATCTCTCTCTCTCTCTCTCTGCCAAATAAATAAATAAAATCTTTAAAAAAAATCTTAAAGGAGGGAAACCAAAAGTACTTGGGGAAGGGTCCCAGGAGTCAATTTATTTAACATATAACACCAGTATTTTAAAAATCCTGGCAACCTGACAGTACTCTAGTGTTGGATTAGGAGCTCTCTGCTGACCTGAGCTCCTAGAGTATCAACAAAAGTTCCCTTCAGTTCACTGGTCAAAAAAAAAAAAAAAAAAAAAAAAGTTTTTAATGGAGACTATAAAATGGTTCTTAGGAGACCCTAATAATTGTTGGATGAGAGTGAATGACTAAATGAAATAATGACATTAAGAAAAGTATTCTTGGCTTCAGATTGTCTTTGCATAATTTGGGAGAAGTTTTTAGAGGATGATCTCTAAGGCACTCTCCATTCTATCATTTTAAATTTCTATCTATGGCATGTCAGTAGACATGTCAAGTAGAAAAGAGTCTTTCTCTTTCAGAAAAGAGATGCTTCCTGTTATTGGGGGAGAGGAGGAGGCAGGAATGGAATTCATTTTCTACAGAGTAACATTTCTCTATGAATATTGAGAAAAAGGTGATTACCCATTGAATTGAAATCAGAATAAAAGTAATGTGAATAAGAAAATGGAATTCTGTGTATCGGACAAAGAACAAACTGACTTCAGTAAAGCCTTTGGTGTTTGCAGTGGAAGTAATCCATGAGTTCCTCATCTAGATGAATCCTGGAGATGCAGAAGTACGCAGCTGAACAGTGTTTATGAGTCTGGGTGAGGGGGAAGATTTAAACTACATTCCCTTGGACAAATTCTGGTTCTGCCCCTATCAGCTGAGCTGACTCAGCAAGTTACTTAAACTTTCTAGATCTAGTTTTCTTAAACTTTCTAGATCTAGTTTTCTTTACTTTAAAGAGAGACAGAAATAGTATGCTAATAGAGTTCTTGTAAGTATTAAAAAATCAGTAAAGTAAAATGTTTACAGTGATTCCTGCCATATGATAAGTACTCAATAATTACTGGCTATCATTAGTCCTCCAATGTCATTCAGTTTCCATAAAACACCAAAGAAATACATCATACCAATTTTTAAAAAGCATCAGAATAGAACAATAAAGTCAGACCTAGCTGGAAGAATGTTCTTGAGGGAGAGTGAATGTGTTATAAGTTATTATTAGTAATACTGATGATGATGATGATGATAATGATGATTATAATTTATTACCTATCATGTCTTACAGGAATTGCCCAAGGGACTTGATATTTTTGTTATTGTATCCTACCAATAAATCTACGAAGGAAGATGTCATTTAGGTATTATATAGATAATAGATAATATATAAAATATTATGCAAATTAGAAAACTGAGGCTCAGGTTAGTAAAATGACTTGTAGTTATAAAGTTAGAATACTGAAGAGTCACTGATCAAAATTATGCTTAATGGGTTTGGAGCTCATTCTCTTTCCATCGCCACACATAGAACACTATATCCATAAGATAAAAGTTTAACCAGATGGGCTTACCAAAAAAAAAAAAAAATACAGAAATAGAAAAGGTAGAGAAATTACCAGGTGGCTAAAAACCAAATATTGAACACAGCTGAGGATGACCAAGACTATAAATATATCAAAACTTTCTCATTTTAAGGATTTAAAAAAACTTGACTATAAGACCTTAGCATTCTCCTGTTGAGCATCTCCTAACTCTGCATGGTCAACACATCCCTCAGGAAAACTAAGGAAACAAAGTGGTGAAAGAATCTAGTTGGCAGCCAGCAGTCTCTTTGCAAATTACATGATTTCCTTGTTAACTGGATTGGAGAAAGAAGTTGATGACTGATGACAGTGGTTAGGGTTAGGGCCGTTGCAAAAGAAATGTTGGAAATAGTCACATTCAGAATATATATGTATTCCAAATAAATATGCTACAGGTCCATCAGTTATCTGTTGCTATATAACAGACTCTTCAAAATCAAGGCCTAAAGTAACAACCATTAATTTTCTCAAGAGTCTGCAATTTGAGTTGGATCCAGCTGGCAGCTTTTCTGTCTGGTATCTCCTGGAGTCCCCCATAAAGCTGTAATCACTTGATAGCTCAGATGGAGTTGCATGGTCCTATGTGGCCTTAGTCACATACCCATGGGTTCTCTGGGGGTTGTCAGCCAGAGAATCTTGAGAAATCCCTACATAGTCTCTTCAGCAACATAGCCTAGGCTTTGAACATGGTGGTAACAACATTCTAAAAGGTAGACCTCAGTGTTCCAGCATGTAAAGATTGCTGCTTTGGGCATGTTTATTGGTGTCCTACTGACCAAAGGCAGTCATAGGACAAAGCCCAGAGTGGATTTAGAAAGGGGCTATCCAAGGGCACAGATATTGGTATGTATAATTAATTGGATGTCATTGATGTGACAGTCTGCCACAAAGGCTAAAGGAATGATGGAAATTAGATACATACATACATACTTACAGCTATAGATATATTTCTCTCAGATATATGTGTGTGTATATATGTGTTTGTGTGTGTATATATATATATTTCTCTCATATATATATGTATATATACATATATATATATATATATGTATATATACATATATATAATTTCTTTCAGTGCCTTTCAACCTAAGTCAGATCATACTTTTATTCTTTTGACCAAAATGATGTCAAATTTGCAGAATACTAAAACAAAGATATCAAACATTGGCCATAGGATTTCACACTTTATTTATTATCAAAGACAAGTTTAAGTGAAAATTATTACCTGCACTGCTCTCAGCATGAAAGAAAAAAGGGCATTATTCAATAGTTTCTTCAATCCTAGATCTGGCACTAACCCTCTTGGCAAGAGGAGAGTGCCTGAAGGGCTCAAACCCACAACCTATAACTACTGGCCTTCAGAATTGCAGATTATGTATTCCAATAAAATAATGATTTCATTTGCTCTTATTTGAAGTAAAAGGAAAATATTTCTCCCTAATTAGTGTGTAGTGAGATAGCAAAGGGCAAACAAATATTTCTAAACACACAGACTTAAAGCAAAGACTATAATTGTTATAATCAGAATTAAGAGTATCTATTGGGAGAAGTAAAGTGATGTGATGCTTTGCATACTAAGACACTGGTTAGAAATTTTAGTGCCACCTGCTCTGGTGAGAAGAAAAAAAAAATATATATATATATATATTACCAAGCAAAGCCAGAGTCTCAAGCTTAAGGAATAATGGCTACAAAAGGGAAATTCCTCCCATGAGGAGTAAAGCTTATAGACAAGAATCTCTTTTCTCCTTCTCTACAAGACTCAGAAATTAAACAGCTCCTGCAATCTCTTCTCTTCTCTGGATCAAGGTTAGCCAAATGGTGAGAGATTTTGCCTCCAGGCTGATCTACGTGAGTAACAAAATGAAACGCTGGATTTCCCCCCATTGGAAGGGATAGTTTATCCTGGTTTGCAAAGAAGGGTGCATATCCGTAACAGGTGGTAAGGGAGGGAGTTTGTGGTAGATGTGATTGGTTGGTTGGTGATTGATTGGTTGCCCATCAAAGATTCAAACTCCCTTCCATTGTATACAGTCACTGTCAGGAAAGGCTGACAGGTTAAACACTTCATTTCCCAACCTGCTGTGTGTATCCATGTGGGGCAATGTGACCAACTATGGTCAAGTCAATGCCAGCAGAAGTGATGCGTAGTATTTCTAGACTTGGACAATAATTAAAAACAAAACAAAACCCAAATCCATGTGCTTTTTTTCACGTTATCTCCCTCAATTTTGCTGCCTCGTTGACATCTTAGTAGCTAAGTGTTAAGGATGGCGTATCTCCAATCAGCTTAGGACCCTTAATGACTTGCGTAGAACAAAATACCAACCCATCCTCCTCAAACCCTACCCATAGGATTTAGGTGGGCAAAAATAAACTTCTATTGTATAAAACCAACGAAATGTTTTATTTTGTTTTAGCAGTTGGCATTGCCTTAACTAACATGTGGGGACGTCGGGAATTTTAGCTCCACTGGAATTCCGAGGTGAAGTGAATTAGAATAAGCACCTTGGCAAATGGAGCAGCTGGGAAGAAAGAATGTGCAGTGACAGGGATCAGAGCCAAAAGCAGGATCTTTGGAGCCAGACAAATCTGGATTTGAACTCAAGGTTCACAATTTTTGAATAAGTGAGTGACTGTTATAAACTAACTTTCTTTATTCAATTCTTACTATTTGCCAGACACTGTGATAAACACCACGGATACTGCAGCAAATGAAATAGAAAACCCCCTATCATTTGGGTGTTTATATTCTAGTCAGGGAGGTGGATAATACATAGATTAATTTTTTTAAAAGTAAAAGTATGGAATGTGATAGGAGCTGTGGAAAATAATGAAGAACAAAGAGATAAGAGGGCAGAGCACACTGTGTTAGACAGAATGATATTCAGAGAAACCTTCTCTAAATAGGTAAGTGACATATGATTAGAAATGTGTATGAAGTGGGAGCGTGAGCCTCATTGTTATTGGCAGAACAGAGTTTCAGGTGGATGGAAGAATAAGGATAAATACCCTGAAAATGGCACAAAATAGCAAGGAGCCCAGTACCGCTGGAATCAAACATGTAAGAAGAAAATCAGGAAGAAATGAGCTTAGCCAGGTAGGCAGTGACCAGAACACAGAGGACTTTGTCTCAGTTCAGGTCTCCCAGAAGCAAAATATAAAACAAGAATTTGTGTGAAACTGGTTTATTGAGGGAGTCCTCTAAAGAGAAGGTTGCAAGGTGAGAATATAGGATAGAGAGCAAGACAAAACAAAGCAAGAAAGTGAACTCTGCTGGAGACCACTGGCAGCCCAATGCCACAGAAGGTCTGGAGAAGGAAAAGCACTAGAGAGGCGGTCCCACTTTGTAGGAAGAAAAATGTCCTTTGGTTCTCTCACGTCACCAGCCATTACCAGTAAGCTGCTCCTGGGAAGAAGGGGACATAACTTCCCAGATGAGGCGGCACCTGTACTGCCAAGGACAATTCTCAGGGGATGTAGGCAGCTATGAGCCATTAGCAGCCACCATCCGGTAGGTCCGTGGGCCCAGGAAATGATATCTGGCCAAGGCACTAACAGCTTCCACCACGTTTCACCCTGGCATCATTCGGTGCCCTTGCTTCTCACACGAACTACACTCTATTCAGGCAATGTTTCTCCAAGATTCTGGTTGGTCACAATCTCAAGGAAAGCTTATAAGGAGAGGTCTAGTGCTGCTGCTATTGATCCCAAAGCTGTAACTGATACTTCATCTCCTTCCTCCATCACTCATTCTAGATTCCCCCCTCTCACTCACCTACCACCTCCACTAGATTGCCAGCTTGTCTGGTAAGGTGACCCTCGTCCAGGAGAAATCTGAGTCTCTGGTGTCCCTGCTCTTACTGAAACAAACATGGCTTCTCATCCCTGCACATTCCAGTTAAAATTGTGCATGAAACTAACAAGAGATGCCCCAGGACATCAACCAGATGCATCTATGTAACAGCAACCTGATCTCCTCATGACGATCAAGGTCAATCACTCAATTTTTTGCACTGGTATCCAAAGCCTAAAATATTTACTCTCTGCCAGAGGTCACCTACAGTCTCTGTCTGTCACATAGTCCCTTATTTTATTTTATTATTATTATTTTTTAATATATAACCCTTAAATATTTTTTTTAATTACTCTTTGTTCATGGGGCTATGGAAAGAACAGACTGTTGGCCAGATCTGGTGATCCCTGCTCTAGACCCACAGCACCTAAAGCTATGAGAAATTACCTACGTGGGTCACAGGCAGTGATATGAGCTGGGCTACTTCTCCTTCTACCCCTAGGTTCTTAGATTCCTATGTTCCACCTACTGGAGACATACAAATAACAACCTGCTGAGAAAGAACAGCTGCTGTTGGGTTGACACAGAGCTTCTGACACTGCCTGTGTAGTTACCTCATTCATAATCCTGGGCAAGTACTGAGGTGCCTGGGGTGATCAGGGACAGATGCTGGCTGATGTCAACTGGCCAAGTCGTTTTGTCCACTTGATTATTTAGTGCCTCTTCTGCAGTGAATGTTCTCTAGCGACATTCAAATGCAATACCAAGATTGTCAACTTTGAATTCGCTCTCCGAATTTGATAATATCCCATAGGCATAGCCTCCCCTGAGCTACCAGTCTCCTCCATTCTTGTTCTTAGACATTTTGAGAAAGATGAGGGGGTGAATCCCAGGTGAGAAACTTAATCATCAAGATCAAATGCCACAGTGTCCCTCTTACGTCTTTTCTGTACCTTCCATGTGCAGCTCCCTTAGCTCCCCTGACCCTTCTAGTGCAATCAGGTAAAATACAGCATGCCCCCATTAAAGCTGAATTTAAATAGATCAATTTCAATAAGTGTACACACCATCCACAATTTTTAACACACATATGCTAAAAAAAAAAAAAAAATGCCCTGTTCCTTTGCTGAATTTCTAATTTAACTAGTCATTCTGTATTTCTATTTTCTTAATCTGGCAGGCCTATGTATCCAAATACCAGTATTGTCACAACTCTGTTTCATGCCCTGATACACCTCACCTTTGTTCCAATTCTCTAGTCATATTTCAAGTTCTCTCAACACTTGTCATTTCCAAAATGTACTTTCATAGACACCGACTTCTGCCTGCTTTTGCTATCCTCTCTGCCTGGAGTCCCCCTCCCCACCTATTCCCAAATAGAAACAAAAAACTAATAAAAAAAAAAAAACAACAATACATTATATGTTTATTTAAAAAAAAACAAATTAATTAATTAAACAACAACAACAGAAAACAACAATGACAAAAAAACCAGCTCCTCTGTGAAAACCATACATCACGCCTCTGTGAAACACTCCCAGGTTTCCCTGTCAAATTCAATTGCTTTTTTCCATTTCAATTAGATTAGACCACAATGTGTAAACCCAATCCAGCAGCAAACTAAACATGAAACATGGTTCTTCTGATAACGATTAGCATTGATTATAAAAATGACAGTCACTTTGGTTGTATTTTGCAGGCCTCTGTGGACAGCATCTAAAATCTATGGCAAGAGAAGTTGTATATGAGAAGGGCCAAAGCTAAAATGGTTTTTAAAAGTAGTGACTGAGGGGCACCTGGGTGGCTCAGTGGGTTAAGCCTCTGCCTTCGGCTCAGGTCATGATCGCAGGATCGAGTCCCACATCGGGCTCTCTGCTCAGCAGGGAACCTGCTTCCTCCTCTCTCTCTGCCTGTCTCTCTGCCTACTTGTGATCTCTGTCTGTCAAATAAATAAATAAAATCTTAAAAAATAAAAAAAGTAGTGACTGAAAAATCATACTGCATTAACGACACATATAAAAAGTCAACATGTGAAAGTATAATCATTAATAAAATAGAATGGTTTGGGAAACACACAATAAACGGTATGATTATTTCATAGTCACATATAAAATTAGAAACACTCCTTTTAGAAAGAGTTACTGAGAGAAAAGTCCTAGGTTTGTTTTGTCCTATGGTCAAGTTAGCTTGTCTCTGGGACAAGGTCTTACATCATTCTTAATCAGTCATAGTAGATACGTGCCCTGTTCCCTCAGATTCTAATTCTGCAAAAACTTCTAACCAATAATAGGTCATCAGCAGCATTATATTCAGAAATCAACACATCTGGATAGGTTATATAAAAACCACCAATCCTAGAATATAAAGACATGGGACAATGGTTCAGCTCCACCATTTCCTAACTTGGTAACTGTGGGCAATTTCCTAAATGTCCATGAATTTTCATTTCCTACTATGTAACTTTATCAGTTCTTCTGGAGATCAAGCACAGTGACCTTTAGTAAAAATAGTATATAAAAACATTTTTTAAAGGAAATGTCAGTAGTATTTAGAGGTTAAATTAATCTACAACAAAAAAATTTTTTTTCCTCAAAATCATGGATCTCAGCCCTTTGCCCCTCGTAATACCTATTTGGATAATTTTGGTCATGACTAAAGTCTTTACAACCTAATGATCTGAGGGGAAGATGTTTTATTTAGCATCTGCCCATAAGACAGTTAGACAGCTGTTACAATGAAAGTATTTCCCTGCAGGCTTAAAGTCAGCTGCAAACTTGCTTTTGTGAAAGTGAAGTTTGCTCATCTATACTTTTATTAGTAGCAACTCCCCAGAGCTGAGACCTTGGTGTCAGCTCTGGAGAGAGCATGATAATGTTGCCTCCAGCAATTTCCCAGAGTTTCATTTCTCAGGCCCTTCTCAGGTGACGCTAGTTAGGACTCCCTGAGCATGGACTGAGTGAGTGCTGTGCACAGCAACGGACAGGCCTCCAGCACCAGCCTTGGTGGGTTCGGGAGAAAGGAAAATGACTCCTTTTCCTTCTTTCTAGTAGAGACTGAAGGGGAGTGGGGGAATCCAGGTGATGTCATTATTGTTCCTCCTGGCTGCGAAGAGCTTCTCACAACTCTAATCAACAGAACTTTTTTTTACATAGGCTTGTGGAACAATAAATGCATCCAACCACTCAGGTTCAAAATAGGTCACTTCTTTGGTGTAAAATTGCTTTGGGGGTTGGAAAAGATGGGTAGGGATAGAATTTTTTTTTTTTTTTCATGGCAGGGTGTACACTGGGGACTAGAACTCCATCTGCTATTATCCTCCTTTAGAAATTCTGACATTCTACATGAAATATCATGGCACAGTTTTGATCTATCCCCACTCCGACCCCAGAACGTGGCATGGTGCCTTATACAGCCTGTGGGATCAATAAATATGTTGTACAAATGAACAAAGAAGTAGTAAACAAGCATCATTTAGGAGGGAAAAAATAAAACAAAACCCAAAAATATATAAGAACCTCCCTCTCCTATCTGGAGAAGACTTTGTACTCAGGGAGACATCTGGTATTTCAAATATTAGGACCTGTCCTTGGGACAGGTCTATTTAAAAGACTTATACTTGTTTAATGTAATCCAATCGCTCTGCATAAAAATAGTGACTTTTAATTTTATTCACTCCTACACGGTCTACACAAATAGAGGAATAACTTCCACATGATTATAAAAGCAATAAATATTCCAAAACAAAAATTTAATTAGCTTTGAAAAAGAACCAAGACACATTCAAATCCAGCAACAAGGGTCTAGAGGCATTGCCTTGTGCCCTCTGCTTTCCAGTACACATATTAGATGAATGGGGCAACACACAGATTGTATATGCCCACTTGTTTGTGAGGACGAGAAGTATTCTGTCATTCATCCATGCAAAATGAAGAAAGTCTTATACAAATTAGTGTCTCTGTCTACCCAATTTCCATCTCTCATAACCTAGCTTATTTAAATACTAAAAATTCTCGTTTCTTCTTACCAGGACAGTATCTTTGGCTTAACTGTTATCTGAACAAAATATCTCTCATCTCTGTAACTTATCTAATCAACCTTTATTATCTACTACATGTCACATCCTACACTCAGCCTTTGGGGTAAAATAAAAGAGATAAAGATATGAGACAACCATCTGTTGAGCCCAAGCTAAACAGTAAAAACAAAAATAGAAAGTCTCTGAGAGCAGATGTCATGGTTCCCTCGGCTTTGCAACCCAGTGCCCATCGCAGTGTCTGACACATGCACCGTGAGTATTGATGGAAAGAAACAGTTCCTAGCAGAGATAAATACAGGTGCCCTTGGACAGGGAAAAGATTTAGGAGCAAGTTCAAAGAACCTGAAGACTGAATGATGGGTCTGCAGGTACATGAAGAGGATAAGGGCATGAAAGAAGTAGAATGTGTAAAGGCAGGAGGGATGAGAGCTCGGGGCACAGTAGGCTCAGCGGTGGAAAGTATTTGGGTGTGGTTTTTATGTTGGTACCAGCTTGTGTTGGGAGTCATAGCAGGAGATGAGCTGGAGAGGGGTGGGAGGAAACATAATCAGGGACCTCAGTGTTGTCTGAAGTAGTTGACTCTTTAACCTGCAGCATGTGACTGTTACATATGCTGGGATAAATCACAGTCTCCTTGGGATCCCTCCCTAGGTAAGAGTTCACTTGTTGCACCTTAGATGAAAACAATGCTATACACAGAAGGAAACCATCATCAACACCAACACCACCATCACCCTCATCTAATGTTTTCTGAGCTCTAAGTGCATGCTATATTCCGTCCTGACCTTTTAAATGTCACCACGCCCCCACTGAGGTAGGTACTTCAACTGATTGACAATTGAGCAAACACAGGCTTATAGAAAATTGGGTAATTTCTTCAAAGCAATAGGGCTAGCAAATGACAGAGCACCTAAGATTTTTAACTAACTTTGACTTCAAGTTTTATCCCTCAGATAATCTGCTTGTCTTCATAAATATCTGTTGATTTCCTGAATTTATATTTTTTCCTCTACTCCCAAAATAGTTGCATTCAATGACCAATAGAACTATTTCACGAAGGTTCATTTTCTTTCCATTTCTTTTCAGCTAATAGCATGATAAGGTGGGCGATAGGCCAGAACATGGCATCAGCTCAGCCCAGCCACTGACCTTCTGGTAAGGTATGAGGCCCCCCCCCCACCCCCCCGCACACCCATCACTCATTATACACATTTACTCTGGTAAATCAGAAAGTGTAGAAGTCTGAGTACATTTCACCAGCTATGATAAGCTTTCTCTCCTCAGTACCTTCTCAGAATTGACAGGTATCATTAAAACCTCCTCCATAAACTTTTAGCAGTTAACAAAGTTCCAGTCTCCATGGGAAGAATAAATGAAGGCACATTTTTTTAATGTATAAACTGAATCTTCAGAGGTACAGCGTTGGAGGTTGCCATGGAAACTTTTCTCTCTCCTTCCCACTGTTTTTGGCGAGTTTTTTATTAAACAAAACAACAAAAAAAAAAAAATTGTAAATGCCCTCATTAGCCCCATCTTCATTTCCAGCAGAATCAGAGGTACTCTCCCTATGTCTAGGCCCCAGATCTCTGGCTCACAGGACCCTGAACACTAAGAAACACAGACACTTTCATTCTCCAATATGGAGAAGGGAACACTGAGTTTATTCACTCACTCATTCACTGCATGGAATCTCTCATCACAAAGCTCTCGTCTAGGCCCCTTGTGAATATAGACTTGAGAAAACGCCCACATTCAAAGGAGCCAATCATCCAGGAGGAGAAAGAAAATGAGTACATAGCTGATTTAAGACAGCATTAAAGAGCAGTGCGAAATGCTGTAGGGGTTCACAGGGTAAAAGCAGTCATATCCAGCTAGTACCAGTGGGTAATGCTTCTTGGAGGAAGTAGCATTTAAACTGATCCTAGAAAGCTGACAAAGAATGAAAGGGTGAGAGTTTGGGTTTAATTCTATTCGGTCTCCTATGTTAGGTTGAAGAGCCTAGTCTTTACTTACCATAAAAGGTATTTTTGAGTCACAGCGTGATATAGATATCATATACCTGGATAATAAATCTGAAAGTATGGAACACCACTAAACGGAGAGAGGACCCAAGGGCTTGGGAGAATAGAGGTGAGAAAAACAGGAAATTGAGAAGGCTCGACCAGTGTGGGGGGAATATGACAGTGTTTCATTTCCCATGCATCAAGCTTGAGGTAGAAATGATCATCTTTCCTCCCAATTAATTGGCAAAAAAGAAAAACAAAATCACTTAAATATGTCTCTTAGCAATGCTAAGTGAAATCCTAGTCAAGGATGAAACTAAACTTTTTCTAAAGCACAAAGAGTTTTAGGAGGAAAGGCCCCATGGTTCTTTCTTGATAAATAATGACTAAACTTTTCTACATGCAAATTAGCTGTATTCCTCATTTTCCTCAGTATTTTCTTTGATCATATATTCCATATCACATTTATTCAGTGATAGAGGTTAGAAACCAAATCTACTCTTAAATAAGAAATGCTGAAAGCCTCTTCTCTCTCCATAGTCATCTCATCAAGGCAAAGAGCAGAAACTCTGTTCCCTTTGACGTACTAATTTCCTGACATTTAGCAGGTATAAGTAGGTATTTCTGCAATATGGTAAAAATACCACTTGAACATTCAGCTTGGATGCTGATCCTAAAGTAATCCAAAGCTCTCTCATTAAAAAATAAATAAATAAATAAAAATAAGGAAGGAAGGAAGAAAATGATCCTGCCCAGAATTTTACCCTAAAATCCAACCCAAAAGCTATGACTTGGGTTTAGTCAGTGGTTCCTAGCCTAGGTTTCCCCCCAAAAAGTATTTCTTAAACAGCAGAAAATTGAGGTGCCTGGGTGGCTCAGTGGTTTAAGGCCTCTGCCTTTGGCTCAGGTCATGATCTCAGAGTCCTGGGATCAAGCCCCACTTTGGGCTCTCTGCTCAGCGGGGAGCCTGCTTCCCTTCCTCTCTCTGCCTGCCTCTCTGCCTACCTGTGATCTCTGCCTGTTAAATAAATAAATAAAATCTTTAAATAAATAAATATAAAAATTTAAAAAAACAGCGGAAAATGGATTTTCAAGAGAAACACACACACTATATATATATAGGTATACATATATATATATATACATATACATATACATATATATATGTAATTTTAAGGCTAATTGAAGCTCTTCATTTACATATGGCAAAGCTGGAAATTTCCTTACTTTCCCAGGGATATAATCATCTCGGGGTGGTCATACTGCTTATATCTCATGCTGATCAGGAGCGCTTTCTGACAGCTGCTTAAGTCCCCAGTTAATTAAAAATGGAAAAACAAATTAATTATTACTTAATATATGCAGTTGGCTTGGAAGCTAAATCTTTTAGAACAGTGACTTCACAGAGGATATAAAAATGAAAATGAAGGGGCGCCTGGGTGGCTCAGTGGGTTGAAGACTCTGCCTTTGGTTCTGGTCATGATCCCAGGATCCTGGGATCAAGCCCCATATTGGGCTCTCTGCTCCATGGGGAGCCTGCTTCCCCCCTCTCTCTGCCTGCCTCTCTGCCTACTTGTGATCTCTCTCTCCCTGTGTCAAATAAATAAATAAATAAATAAATCTTTAAAAAAAAAAAGGAAAAGAAAATGATTCTTGGGTAAAAATCTAGGATGCAGAAAATTCTTGTAATTGTTCAACTCCATACCTATTACCTCCATTGTCGTATTAAGAAGACTTCACCTTTCATTGGTACTGGGGATAGGACAGATAAGCTTTTATGTAAAAGAGGGGGTTGGGGTTCAGGGAATAAATACAAAACTTGATAAAAGGAGATCAGGAATACCTCAGCATTGAGTTCCTCAGCAGCAAAGCAAACTTAGCACAACTTAGTCTTAAATTTGCCCTGGTCTGAGTGAGAAGCTGACCCTGGAACAACATGGGTTTGAACAGTGCTGATACACTTAGAGATTTTTTTTTATATATATACAGAGTAAGTATTTTCTCTTCCTTATAATTTCCTTAACATTTTTTCTCTAACTTACTTTATTGTGACAATACAGTATACGATACATAGAACATAAAAATACATATTAACAGACCATTTAGGTTATTGGCAAGGCTTCCACACAAAAGTGGGCTAGTAAAGTCTAAAGTTATACAAGGAGTTTGACCGCGTGGGGGATCAGCACCCTTAACCTGTGCATTGTCTGAGGGTCAACTGTGTTTGCATATTATTAAAGCAGCAGCATAACTGGCAAAGAGCAAGCTCATCACATAAATGTTGTGGCTGACAGATTAAGTAGGAGGATATCTCAGAATTATTCTGCCGTGATGGTTTGTGATACAGCTTAGTAAATAAGCCTGGTGCATTTCTAAATCCAGCTGGGGTATCATTCAGGCCCACTAAGTTCTGATTCTGGGCTCAGAATCAGAAAGTAATAGATTCTAATGGTTGCTGACTGTGTGACCTTAGGCAAATCATTTGACTTCTCTCATGTGTCAGCTGCTTCTTGTTTCTAAGTCCCCAAAAATGCAGTGGAAAACATTTACGCAGGACTATTCTGAGGAAGATGTTTAGATTCTTCCTGGCTCCAAAAGCTAATGGCTTTTTTGCCTTCGGGTATTTATCTTAATTGATATTTCCAGCTTTACTAATACCGGAGAGGCCAGCTATGTCTAGACTTCTTCAGGGCCATTTCACATTGCTATTACAGAGCAAATTATTAAGGGGAATTCACAGTGTAAATCAATCACTTTTCAACCAGAGCATTAAAAATGACACCAGCTTGCTTAAATTTATATTGTCATTTTCTTTCAAAGAGTTCTGAGCCCTTAGAGCTTATTTTGGCCTCACAACATCCCAAAGAAAGATTCTTACTAAAATTTCCATTCCCCATTACAGATAGAGAGATCAAGAATCAGAGATAATTTGTCCAAGGAGATGAAATGGATTTCCAGTAGAGGTGAGAGCAGGTGAGATACAACAGTGTCTCTTGACTTTCTGTCCCATAGGCATAGCTTACTTGATAGAATTCAACTGAAAGACACAGAAAGGTGCACCTCTCACAAAATAGGGCCTTATCAGCTTTCTAAAGTGTCTTATATTTGCCTTGACCCTTCCACATTACAATAATATAATATATAATCATGATATCTAATAGTAACTGAGTATTCACCTCTGTCAAATATTTACAATCCATTTAATTCTCTCCACAATCCTAGAGATGTGGGAAAGGACATGTAGCAAGGTTAGATAATTTACACAAGGCCACACGGTTGGTAGACCAGACATTAAAAGTCCTTACTAAAGGGCCAATGTGGGGGCGCCAGGGTGGCTCAGTGGGTTAAAGCCTCTGTCTTCAGCTCCGTCATGATATCAGGGTCCTGGAATCAAGCCCTGCATCAGGCTCTGTGTTCATCAGGCTCTGTGCTCAGCAGAGAGCCTGCTTCCTCCCCCACCCCCTCTATTCCTGCCTCTCTGCTTATTTGTGATCTGTCAAATAAATAAATGAAATCTTTAAAAAAAAAAAAAAAAAAGGCCAATGTGTATCTAAGTAAGTTTATGTGTTGGGAGTGGTAGGGTTGTTTACAGGAAAAGGGTAGCAATCAGAAGCAAGTCTGAGTTCAAAATCTCACCCAGCAGTCCATGAATCATGAAATATCCAGCATGGTCCACATCAAAACCAGAAGGCAAACTGAATCGTGTTACTAAAGACCATTTTCTGGGGTCCCATTGCTCTAGGTCCCTGCATTCTTCACCTTTCCTGTCTCTCTTGAATCCTCACCCATCAGCCTCCTCCTTACCCCTTGGGAGAGCAGGTACCACCACCTTTCTGCTTTCAAACAGGTCATAATCCCTTACCTGCCTTGGAGCCTCTAAACAGCCTGTCCCCTTTTACTGGAAGGTATCTCCACCCACCACCCACCTTGCTTCCAGCAGCTAAGCACTCCCATCTTATACCAGGTGACCTTTCCTTGGTCTAAACATCCTTATTCCTTGACTCTTTGCAGCATACACGATTCTTCATGAATTTTAGACAAGGACACTGAAGTTCTGAAAGGCTTATTTGTTGCCTACGATCACACTGCTAGTGAGTGAGTGGGGTGGGGGGTTGGGGTAACTGGGCGACGCGTTATTAAGGAGGGTATGAGCACTAGGTGTTATACACAACTAATGAATCGGTGAATGCTACATCAAAAACTAACGATGTACTATACGCTGGCTAAATGAACATAATAATAAAAAAATAGTAAGTCAAAAAATAAAATTAAAAAAAGAAGAAAAAAATAAAGGATTATCCAGCAAGCAAAATTTTTAAAATAATAAATAAAATAAAATCATATAAAATAAAATAAAATCCAAATCTAGTTCTAACTTCCAGTGTGGACTCTGCACTTCAACAAGCTGCCCTTGACTTTGCTCTCTGATGCAGCCATAAAGAAAGCAGGCAAGTCTCTTCCTCTCCTACAGCCCATCAGTTCACTACTGGAAATGACAACTTCACGGGCTATAGCTTAGGCCTTTCATATGATACTAAGCCAAAATTTCACACTGCCAAGGAATGCATGAAATCCTTCAAACCTCTGCCCACTTAGCCCTATGATACCTTCTGCCAAGTGATTTGTCCCTACATTATTCTCCAACTGAAAGCCACAAGGCTAGATAACTCTGCTCTATTCTTCCTCACGAATATGATCATCTAAGAGGGACTTGCGATAACATCAGGGTGACTGAAATTGGGTTGTGGTACAGATTACTTGACTTGAACAAACTGAAATATTTCCAGGATTTGTTCTCTTACTCTGTACACTCATAAGTACATTATTCTGTGTATTTAACACAACTGTATGGAACAGGCAATACTTGGGCCTTGCCATTTTCCCATTTGGGGGGAAATCAGAAAAGAAACAAGTAAACAAACATACCAACAAATATTTGCAAAATGTGACTGCAAAGGAAGCATACAGAGTGGTGCGACAAGGAATAATGAAGGGGGCACGGAGGCTACTTCACAGGGATCTCTAACTGGGGTCTGGCACCCTGAAGGATAGGAAGATGTTTCCTCCACCTGCAAACATCTGGAGGAGATAACTCCAGCTGGAGGGGATTACAAATGCCAAGATTCTGATTCAGGAAGGAATCTGATGTGATCAAGGTACTAAAGGAAGAGAGGAGGGAGATGTATTATGGGGATTGGAGAGCAGAGTGAGAAGACAGTTTAATCATTCACACCCATTTAATGGAGTACCAACCATTTGCTAGGCATTATTACACTTGAGGAAGATAAACTAATGACAAAGACAGAGAAGCTCCTTCCCACCCTGGGGTTGACTTTCCAGTGAGAGTTTGAAGCACCAGGCAGTCTTCAAGCCTTCTGGCTTTTATAAGCCATACAAAAGAGTTTGGAGTTTATTCTAATTGGAATGTAAAGCCAGGAAGTAACTTGATCTGATAAATATTTTAAAAGCTCACCCCAGTTTCCTCTGTGTGATGACAGCCAGAAACCTCCAGAATTACTGTTGTTGTGGTTTTGATTATTATCAATAATAAATATCCTGGGTCTCTCTTGCTTACATTTTTGAAGACCGAAATCTTGTCAACACAGTGACAAATATTTCAAACCACTAGAGGGAATCGTTTACAAAAGGACACCAACAGAGCACAGTGTTGTTTGTTCTCAGAGACTTTTTCCTCCGGATAATTTCTAAGCTAAAGCTAATTGACCTATTAGCCAATAATGTTTATAAGACAAAAGTGCCTGAGGTGAGTTGAGAGGGAGTAGAAAAAACAGTGCCCTGTCTGTAAACACAGGGACAATTTATAATCAGTCATATCCCTTTCCTCTCTAAGCCTTTCTATCTCTTTCTGATCATAGACTGCTTTAGAATGTGGTGAGGAATAATCAGATTTCATTTGATGCTTTTATGCGAGGAAGTAGAAAGTTCTAGAAAGAATATAGGTTTGGAATTTTGAAGTCCTGATCCATATCCCAATTTCAGTAGTAGCTGCTATTAAACTTGGGCAAACTACTTAGCATCTCAAAAATAAGAAGTTAAAAACAGGTATTTAAACAAAAGCTTATACATGAGTGTTCATAGCAGCACTATTCACAATAGTCAAAAAGTACAAATAACCCAAATGTCCACCAGCTGATGAATGGATAAACAAAATGTGGTATCCATGCAGTGGAATATTAGTCAGCCATAAAAAAGGAATGAAATATTGATACATGCTGCCACACGGATGAACCTCAAAAAATACTGTGTTAATTAGAGGAAGCTGGACACAAAAGACCATATATTACAAGATTCAATTTTTATGAAATATCCAGAATGTGTAAGCCCATGGAGACAGGAAGCAGAATAGTGGACGCCAGGGGCTGGAGGAATGGTTGGGGAATGACAGCTTAATGGGAAGAGGGTTGCCGTTCCGGGTGATAAAAATATTATGGTGCTAGGTAGATGTAACATTGTGGACATGCCAAATACCACCAATTTGTATACACTAAAATGATTACTTTCCTGTTATGTAAATCTTACACCAATTTTTTTTTTTAAAGTGGAGTCCTAAGAGCCCCTCCCTTTTAATAGTTATAACCCAGATTTGGCATGAAGGTTACATTTGCAAAATGTGTTTCATGAAACCTAGTTACTCGTGGTCTTTTGGAATCCTTGGATAACATTTTCTGCTTTATGTTTGGTATCCCATGAACATTCAATATCTGCCTTCCATGGATTCTTTGCCCATAGGGGATTTTTTCTTTTTAATTCATATTTACAGTAGCAAGCAGTCTTTATCTGCTTTTAAATTAAAGAGGTTACAAAGTGATAAGCTAACAACTAAACTTGAACTTGGGAGCCTATATTTTATATTTAAATTACCTCTAATGTTTAAAAGAATTTGATACTTCAAAGGATCTAATAGATTAGCCTTGTGTTGGTGGAGTGATTGATCTCTTCTGTTTGAAAAGTATAATGGTATTTAATCTTGACACAAAGTTTTAGGTTCACCATATGTATTAGTTTTCCTGAAACTGCTTATGTGTATGGGGATATTTTGGCTGTTAGTCATATATTTGAACTGTTTATAATGAAATAAATGAAGTTTAAAATACTTGAGGCATAATAGGCCAAGTTTGTAAATGAAACCAATCTAATCAAAATGATCATCCTATTTTGCTAGACTTATAAACAAAGATGAACCAAGAATCTTAATGAAAAACAAAGTTTCTGGGGTGCCTGGGTGGCTCAGTTGTTAAGCATCTGCCTTCGGCTCCAATCATGATCCCAGGGTCCTGGGATGGAGCCGAGCATTAGGCTCCCTGCTAATGAAGAGCGAGCACTATAATGAAGAGAAGAGGGAGCCTGCTTCTCCCTCTCCCATTCCCCGGCTTATGTTCCCTCTCTTGCTGTGTCTCTCTCTGTCAAATTAGTAAATAAAAAAGAAAAACAAAGTTTCTGAATTTATAAGTTTAATAAAATTAGTATTGCTTTTAAAATAACCAAAAATAGCCTTTTCTATGCATAAAAATCACCTCCAAGAAAATCTAAAACTTCATTCTGACATTTTCACTCAAGAAAGCTATCCACATTCTGTCTAATCTTCTCTCACTAATGCACATATATGTGTCACTTACCTTACCTGGGCCCATATCAAATTTTTAGAGCTTAATTCTCAAGCATAGTATAGTATAGTAGAGCATTAAGATCCCATACTCATGGGCACTCATGATTTTCTTTTCTTATAATATAGCTCATTGCAATCTTAGCATCTACTTACAAGAGATGCTGAGAGAAATACTTCCGCTTCCCTCTCCTCTACCCAAACTCAGAGCAATCATTATTAATTGATCATAGCATATTTTCCTGCAGAGCTTGGGTATTGCCTCAGAATCTTTTAGGTAACTGCTACTGAATTACCAGAAATAATGCACAAAATGAAATGTTTGTCACCTGCGATCTTTCTTCCTCAATTATTTTGTCAGCCCCACTTCTCCATCCTATACCCCTTAAGAAATAGAATAACACTAACAGTCTATACTATATCTACCACATCTGATACATGTGATTGCCTGGTCAGTCTCCATGAAAAAAGTAACTGCTTAACATCTCTGATACATGGTCACAACCCATTCCTAGGCATAGAACCCATTCAAGTTGATTCCTGAACATATACAAAGCTAGGTTAACTTTAAAAATGGGCCCCTTTCTCTTACAAACCTCCAGGGAAAAGGACAGTGTCTTTCTAGAGGCCACAGATAACAATTCCTCCACGCAAGGCCTATCTGAAAATTGTCCTACATCTAAAGATTAAAATGGTTCATAGTATCATTGCACATTCCAGAGTAATTAAATGGAATCATCTTCAGGACTTATCATTCCCTAGACAGTCTTTTGGAGAAATATACTATAAAAGCTCTCCTCCAGTGGCATATTATGGTGTGTTAATCTATCATCAGGATGCATTACCAGTAATTCTTTTGATACATTAATGTGTACACTGAGGTTTACTAAAGGTCAACTACATCATCGAATTAGTTTCCAAATGACAAGATCACTTAAAATTATAGAAAAAAGAGTCCAGAAGCAAATTTGTTAATGGATCATATTCTCAAAATAGCTCCACCAATGTTTTCCAGAATATTTAACTAATTCTGCATAGTAATTTCAGACACTACCAGTTGCAACATGTTTCCTCAACACTCCAGGTCTCCAAACCTCACATGATCATATGCACACACAAATTCTGTGTCTATTTCAAGATGGTTCTTTAGTTCCATATCTCTTTGTTTCATAATGTCTTTTATTCCATGAGTTCCTTCCACACTATACAAGTATTAAGTGGTAGAACCAGAACTGTGATGCAGTGATCCAGAAGTGGAACATATTAAAAAACCTTCTTCCTAGAATATCTGGAGATACAACAGTGATTTCTTTACAGTTCAAACTGTCTCTTTAAGAAAATAATGTTTTATTCATGTAATTTTATATAATTCAATCTGTCAATTATATGTATATAGTTTAGAAATAGATACATGGGATTGGTTTCCAAAGACTTTCAGCTGGAGAATGGTCCTCCTAAAGTTAGAGATTTTTGCTTCTGGTCATGATAAAATAACTGGCATGGGACTTGCCCTCTTGCTATAAACAGCTAGAAAACTGGACAAAGTATATACTCCAACAAGAAGGACAGGAGTGTGATTATGAAAAGTAGGAAAATAGGTGAGTCCTAATCTAAGCTTTCTGTCTGGATGCACTTTCTAGTCCATGGATCAGTGAAGAGGAATCCAAAAAGAATTCCACATTCCCATCGAGTTGAAGAGAGGAGTTTGCTGGTGGGGGACTGGAATGTACAGAGCTGAATACCAGAAAAGACAGCAAGACCTCCAAAGAGCTTCATACATGCCCAGAAGTGCTAGCTTAATGCTAAGCTGTACCTGCTTAGGCTCATCCTTTATGATGCTGGACAAAGAACAATTCCTAGACAGGAAAGTACCAGGAAATTGTAGGGTTGCTAATGCTCAGAGCTCTCATGGGGCGGTGGGAAGGGAGATATGATATTTGAGTTTCTAATAGGCAGAGTGGAAGGTCTTCATCAAACACACAGGGCACATAGTAAAGACCACAGAAAGCTCATACATACTTAAGAGCTAAATTATATCTGGCAAAAATATCCTTCAAAATAAAGGTATAATAAAGACTTTGACAAAAAGAAGCCAAGAGAGTTTATCACCAGCAGATCTGCACTATAAAAAATAATAAAGGAACACCTTTCGAAAAAAAGGAAATACCAGATAGAAACTAGAATCTATCAAAAGTAAACAATACTAAAAATATATGTTTATAAAAAATAAAAATTTTTTAAAATAAATAAATAAATAAATAAATAATAAATAAATGGATAATCAATGGGAAAAAAAGTAAACAATACTCATCAAAATGATAAATACGTGAATAAATAAAAGATCTATAGGTGTGATACAATCCCAAAGAATCCAGGCAACCTTTATGTAGAAATGGGCATGCTGATTCTAAAACCTACATGGAAATAAAAGAAACCTAGACTAGTCAAGCTAATTTTGAAAAATAACAAAGTTGGAGGAACTATATTTGTTTATTTCAAAACATAACATAAAGCTATGGTAATCGAGAGGATATAGGATTGGGGAAAAATAACTATGTAGATAGAAGAAAAAAAATGGGGACTCCAAAAAATGGACCCACACATACATGGTTAAGGATGGTTCTAGAAAACAGGGATCTGTTTGGGGAAAAAAAAAAATCTTGACCTTTACTTGACATTATAGCTCTAATTTAACTTGAGATAGATCACCGAACCACAAATAAAAACTAAAATTATAAAGCTCATAGAAGAAAACATAAGAGGAAACTCTTTGTCACTTCAGGGCAAACAAAAATTGCTTAGAAAATAAAAGGCAGGGCATCTGGGTGACTCAGTCAGCGCGGCATCTGGGTGACTCAGTCAGCGCAGCATCTGCCTTCAGCTCAGGTCGTGATACCAGGATACTGAGACACAGTCCTGTGTGGGACTCGCTGCTCAGTGCTGAGCCTGTTTCTCCTTCTCCTTCTCCTCCTCCTCCCTGCTCATGCCCTGTCACTCTCTCATGAGAGCCCATACACTCTCTCTCTCTCTCTCAAATAAATAAAATCAATAATAAAAGAAAGGAAGGAAGGAAGAAGGGAGGGAGAAAGAAAAGGCATTTACCAAAAAGGGAAAAAAATGATGAAGTTGGATTCCTCAAAATGAAAAGTCTCTGCCCTTTGAACAAGAAAAGTCAATGACACACTAGGGACTATATTTATAATACATATACATAACAAGAGACTTAAAGCCAAAATATACAGAAAACTCTACTTCATATTTAGAAAACCAACAACCCAGTAAAAAATCAAAGTTTTGACAAGGCCCTTTATAAAGCTTAATATATGAATGGCCACTGAGCCCATGAAAAGTTGTTCAATATCATTAGTCATCAGGGAAGTATAAATTAGAATGCCACCCCATCTGGTGGGGGAGAGGTAGAGGCAGAGGCAGAGGGAGAGGGAGAGGCAGAGAATCCCAGGCAGACTCCAAGCTGAGTGCAGAGCCCTTATAAGGCAGGGCTTGATGTTAAGACTGAGATCATGACCTGAGGAGAAACAAAGAATCAGAGGCTTAACTGACTAAGCCACCTAGGAACCCCAAATTAATAAGACATATAATATCAAGTCTTGGGGAGGATTTGGAACAGCTGGAACTGGTAAGAATATAAAATGGAATCACCATTTTAGAAAATGGTTTAGTAGTTTCCTGAAGATTAAACCTGTAACTACCATTTAACCCAGCCATTATATTCTTAAGTATTTACTCACAAAAAAATGAAAAAGTAATCTCCCCCACATCAAGACTTTTACACAACTGTTAGTTATAATTTGACTCATAATAGCTAAAAACTGGAAACACAGATGACCATTAAAAATAATTAGTGGATAAACACATAGTGGTATATCCATACAATAACATTTTATTCAGTGTTATTTAAAAAATTACTGATACATGCAACAACTTGAATTAGTCTGGGGGGAAAAAAAAGGCTGAAAGATATAAGCCAAATACAAACAAGTATATACCGTTTGATTTCATTTATACAAAATTTTAGAACAAGAAAACCTAATCTGCAATAACTGAATAACAGTATGTTTGCTAAGGCCAGGGCTGCTAGTAATTGGCTGTGAAGGGTTTGAGGGAATTTGAGAGTAATGGAAATGGTCTTTGTCATGATTAGGGTGGTTGTCATATAGGTGTCACATATTCGTTAAAACCCACAAACTGCACATTAAAATGAATGCATTTTACTGAATGTAAAATATACACATACATATACATATATATAATATATACATATACATGTATATACATGTATATATACTCACACATTTATGAATGTGTATATACATATACACACACACATATATATATTTGACTATTAAGTAAAATATTGTTTAATCTCCTTTGGAACCCCCATATATCAACTGGTAAAAACAGATATTCAGTATCTGGTAAGAGGTGAAGAACTTGCATACCCATCCACTGGAATTTCCCTTTATTTCATGTCCCTTAAGAAACTTTCATGAGGGGGCTGCCTGGGTGACTCAGTGGGTTAAGCCTCTGTCTTCAGCTCAGGTCATGATCTTGGGGTCCTGGGATCGAGTCCCGCATCGGGCTCTCTGCTAGCAGGGAGTCTGCTTCCTCCTCTCTCTCTCTACTTGTGATCTCTCTCTGTCAAATAAATAAAATCTTTAAAAAAAAAAAAGAAAATTTCATGAGAACTTGATGGAATACATAATGAAACCCATACTCCACAGTATCTACCTAAGGAACAGTTATGAAAAAAATTAACTATTTTTGTGATTTCCATATTTCTCTTCCATCTGAGTAATTAATGGCCTATAGGATCTAATCATAATGCTTAATTTGTTGAGTAATTCTCAAAAAAAAAAAAAAAAGTCAGAAAGATTACTTTTTGAAAATGTCCAGAATGAAGAAGTTAAAGATCAAAGTATCTACCTATAATGTTTTCCCAACAGGTGAAATCTGAGCTGTGTTAGTCTTCACATCCAGGACAAGGCAAGGGCTACTTACAAAGAAGGATGCACTTGCATTGGAAAGTCTTTCATTTAAGGCTGTGTGAAGCCTGAAACATTTCCCTGGTTTCTTCATTCACAGTGGAATTACACCAACGCCTAGGCTTCGCATTTAATTTAAAAATGTGGTTTTTTTTTCCTTCCCATTCACTTTGGATTAGCAAGAGACAAGTTCAAATAACCTTGATATAGGCCACAGCAAGGAGAGTGGTGCCAAGATCATTAAAAAATGAAGTTCACCAATGTCAGTAGAATTTGATTTTTATCTCTGCATTGCCAGAATCAAAACTTTCACTGAAAAGTTTATACCACCCACTGGGATGAAGTAATTCTTCCTTCTTTTCCACAAAAATTCATCAGTTAGAAGCATTTGGTTGTAAGCAAAAGTGATATTTCAAATAAATATCAACTATGTATGGGGCACCTGGATGGCTCAGTGGGTTAAAGCCTCTGCCTTCAGCTCAGGTCATGATCCCAAGGTCTTGGGATAGAGCCCCACATTGGGCTTTCTGCTCAGTAGGGAGCCTGATTTCCCTCTTCTCTCTCTGCCTACCTGTGATCTCTGTCTTCAAATAAGTAAATAAAATATTTTTAAAAAATCAACCATGTAATAATATAGTAAACCTACAAATAAACAGGCAACTCAAATATTTAACTATATGTTTCAAGCTAAAAGTAAACTATTTTCTAAGTGAAATACATTGTTCATCAAATCTTCCAATTATTTCCAAAGCATTTGTTTTTTATAAATTATTGCTGTGATTTTTCTTGATAGAACTGACGCTACCTAAGTGATACCCTGTCTGAGCCATAATTTATCGTGGTGAACCACATCAACTCTTCCAACAACTTTTCCAATTAGTTGATAGTCATTGTATGACTTGTGGTCTTGATAAGGAGAGAATTTCTGTAAACTCCCCAATACTGTTATCCCATGGTTGCTGTGTGAAACTTAGTCCACTGTTTTCTGCAGTCCTAGGAGTCTAAGCTGGTAGACAGAAGATGAAAGAATAGGGCTCTTTGAAGGAAAGCCTCCATCAGTAGCTGGGTTGGTAGCATCCGCCTAAGCACTAAACCCTCCCCTACTAGGACAAGTAGCTAAACATGAGTGGGCCACCAACCTTTCTGTCCTTACCCATCTCCTGTACGACAGCTCAGCAATCCAAGAGCACTTCTCTCGGCCAGTCTTAGTAGAGTTTAACCCAGAGAGCAAAAGCGGGAAGAGAGATGATATTTGGAACTCCAGCACCTCTTAATCCTACTCCCAGCGTAAACCAGAACCTGTCCCGCACAGAGTGCTCTTCCAATCCAAGCAGGCATGACCTGTATAAGCCAAGTTATTTAATAGGCACATGTGAAAGCAGAGTACTTCTTGAAAATTCCAGAACAAAGCTGTGCTGCTTTCTAGGCCAAAAACTAAACTGACAAAAAGTGCTTTATCTTTTTGTTTGTTTTTTTCAGACATCACCATAACAAAGAAGACCATTCATCAACGGTCAGTGCAACATCCTATGACAATAATTAATATCCAAATCCTCAAGAGGCTCTGCTCTTTTTTATTCTGCTCTAATACCCTCAGCATGTTGGCTTTTCTTCCTTATGCTTGTCACCTCAAAACAATACCACGGATTCCTTAATTCTGAACATCACACAGCCCAGAGTAAGGAAGGAAGGAGGGGCAGAAGTCAGTGTCGAGAGATATCCATGTGCACCTTTCTTTTTATCTGGAGGGGAAAATGTTTCCCAAAAGCTTCTCAAGAAACCTTCTATCAAAACTTTATCCAGTGCACGACAGCCTAAAGTAGAGTCCTGTTCTGGGGCACCTGAGTGGCTCAGTGGGTTAAAGCCTCTGCGTTTGACTCAGGTCATGATCCCAGGATCCTGGGATCAAGCCCCACGTCGTCGTCGGGCTCTCTGCTCAGCGGGGAGCCTGCTTCCTCCTCTCTCTCTGCCTGCCTCTCTGCCTACTTGTGATCTCTGTCAAATAAATAAATAAAATCTTTAAAAATAAATAAATAAAGAGTCGAGTCCTGTGCAAAAAGATCCAAAGGAATGAGATCTTAGTGTCTTGTTTAGACCAACTCTGACATAACCTTCCTGAACTGGTGGAATGGGAATGGCTAACTTCCCTAAGATACAGAAGTGCCTACTATCTGTACAAAATGAGGATTCTGTTAAGGAAAAGAAAGGCAGCAGCTGTCAAATGAGATCTGCTATATTGGATTTTATTTTGCAGATGTATTTATAACTTATTAGTACTATTACTAGTATTACTGCTATCAGTACCATCACCTTTCATTGAGGGAGAGCTCTTTACAGGAAATCCACTCTACTGGATATTTTACTTATATACTTTTTAAATTTAATCTATGCAATAATTTTCAAGGACCAGAAAGGCCAATAAAATTTACATAGTTAGATGGTGTTTGATTTCATCTAATGTCTGAATGATTCCAAAGCCCAGATCACTTCCTATTCTTGTAATGGCCCATATTTCCACACATGGGTAAATTTTAAAAACAGCCCTCCTCACAGTTAAGCCTTGGCATTATTCCTATTACTTAATTCCATCCAGAAGGTTGCTCACTGAAAATGGATGTGACTCATCACTCTACCTTTGTACAAAATTGTCTTTAAACTGTGTCAAGATGGGCATTGCTTTTATTAAGGCAAAGGATTTCAGTGATGCTATTAAGAAGCAACCGTAGCGGGGCACCTGGGTGGCTCAGTGGATTAAAGCCTCTGCCTTTGGCTCAGGTCATGATCCCAGGATCCTGGGATCGAGCCCCTAGTCGGGCTCTCTGCTCAGCGGGGAGCCTGCTTCTCCTCTCTCTCTGCCTGTCTCTCTGCCTACTTGTGACCTCTCTCTCTCTGTCAAATAAATAAAAAAATATCTTTAAAAAAAAAAAAAAAAAACAACTGTAGCAGTGGAGTTCTCTTCCTAGGAGGATTAAATAAATAACACATGTGAGCTTTACTAACCCACAGCTTGGTGCAGAGTAAGAGACCAATGAATGCTAGCTGAATGAATGAATGAGATTCAAAGATGCAGAGAGTTTTCGACACTTTTGGTGCTACTAAGCAGCACACAGGGAAAAGGGGGGTGGAGCGGAATTATTCTTCTGTAAACTTTGAAAATCATAGGCAAGCAACTGGATTTTGAGTTTGGTTTGAGGTCTATTGATCAAAAACTAAGGTTTAATATATAAATTCCCCTTGGCCTTCATTTTTCACACCAGCATCAACACCTTCAAAGACTCTTCAGCATGATCTGGATTTGGATAAATTAAATGCATTTTGAAATAAACGTGACAGGAAGCCATGTTATTTTAAATAATTAAAATTAACATTTAATCGCCCTTTATTAAATGCCAGGTGCTATACTAAGGAATTTAAATGCATCTTATTTAATTATCATAACCCTATGAAGTATTCACTGGAGATATTTAGTGGAGTTTTGGGTGGCCCAATAAGTAACACAAATGTCTTATCATGCCTGAGTTCAGAATTATAAGGTAGATGATGCAATTAGACAGATGGGGATCAAATATCCTTATTATATAATATTTCAAACTCATCAAAGAACATGGCTTTGGATCTGAAGTAAGCAGCTCCACTCGATCACAGATAGCATTACACTGCGATTATCTCCTGAATGGTTAGGCTCCTTCAGTTAACAAGACGATGAGCTGACCCAAGTACACAAACCCGTGAAAACAAGATCAACCAAGAGACAAGATCCACAAGAGAACTAAGAGGTATGTGCAAGTCTCCCTTCTCGCATATTCACCAGTCAGAGCAGTTGCCTTTCTTAGGTCTGGTTCCCTGGAAAGAGACTCCAAAACAGAGATTTATCTACAAGAGGTTTATTGGGAGTTTCCTGGGATCAGTGCCTGTGGGGGATTTAAGGAAGCAGGACTGGGCAGCGAGACAAGTGGAACCAATAAATTGCATCAGAGGTCTCTGCAGATCCCCCAGGGAATGCTGGAACAGGGTGGACGTGCAGAGCCTCTTGTGTTGAGGAAAGAGGCCCAGGCCTTTGTAGTCTAAGTTGACTAGTCATTGGTTGCATAACACATGAAAAAAATTAATGAGAATACACAGCAGTGATAAAGATGGGAATTATAAATAGTCTGAACTCAATCTATTATATGATATGTCTGCTTTTTGCTACAGAGCAAGGACACTAAGTAATTTAATAGGAAAATATGAGGAAATGTTAGACTTAACACTGATGTAAACAATATCATATAGGTTGGAAATACTTGGTTCAGGATGAAAATAAAAAGGAATTGTTTTCCCACAGGTTACTTTGACCAATAATATGTATGTAAGCATATATATGAATGTTAGTAATAAGTCTTTTGATATCTATGCTGACTCTTGATAGTTATAATGGTTGTTAGAAAGTTCTCCATTTGCACAGAATCAAAATCTGCCTTTCTATAAATAACACACACTGTTTATAAATTTTAGCTTTATTATCTATGGAGCTATTAAATGCAAATGTGCATATCCTACCTCAGATCTACAGAAAATTATAGTCACACTAACACCTTGGAGGCATATGAGGAAATTGTTGGACAACATGAATGCCCACTAGAATGCAATGTCTATGAGGCATGTTCTTCATTCTTTGGTTTCTGTTCGCACTCCCAGCATCTACAACAGTGGCTAACACATAGCCCATGCTCCATACAAAATTTTAATTACCTTAATAAACATCAGAGTTGTACAGAAGTAGAAAGTAATTCATAAAAATGACTGTTAACTCAAATCCAGTAAGTTCATAAACAGAGGGGTCATGGTAGGAGAGATAAATGATGGTATTCCTAGAATGAAAAAGATAGAGTTGACTGCAGTATACTTTTATAATCAGACAAAATCAAGAGCTGACGAGTAGAAGGCTGAGGTTAGTTGTCACAATGAAAAATCATGATCTTTCACATACAACCTCTATGAATCAATTCTCCTCCTAGAGCCTACTGACTGAAGAAGAGGGCATGTTGTCAGAGGAGAGTCTAGAACCAAATCAAGTACATACAATAAACAGTTCCCATTTCTTCCAAAAGGGGACCTGCAAATATTTATGAGAGTAACTATATTCTGGGAAGGGACAATGCATAGACCACTCCAGGCAAATGAATACAGACCTTTGCAGGGTCTGAGCTGTTACTGATATCTGAGACCAAAATATAATCATGGACTTTGATTATATCAGGTGCTTATGGATGCCAATTGATAACCTGAATCCCAGCTCAAATCCACCTCACATTATCCAAACAGTCCATGAATCCAACTTGTGGTTGTTTCCCAAGAGTACATAATTGGAATAAGTGTTAGAAATGGTAGAATTTTCATACTAATCACCTGAAATAAAATAGGAAATACTGTGGTAGCAAGTGCCTTGTAGAAGTCCTTCAAATTTCACTCCATCCATCTGACAAAATAATAAATTAAGAGCAATTCCCACAGCATAAGGAGAATCAACTATAGTTTGTATTATTACCAAAGACTTGCCAAATAATATGGCATTTTAAAAGCCCACATATGATAGTCATGATGGCATATCTGCGGGGAGGGAAGAAGGAACCATATTCAGAGTGTAATTCCCATAGCAATCAATGTTTGCCCCCTCCAGAGTGGAAAGGATCTGATGTAATCAACCTGCCACTAGGGGACTGGCTAGTCTCCCAGAAGAATAGTCCCCTAACAGTTAGCAATGATCTTGGACACTGATAGCTGATTATATCACTAGGAGGAGCTGTAGCTAGATTCGCTTTGACAAAAGGGATCCCATAATGGTTGACTCATGATTGCCTCCACTCTTGTTACATGGGTTCTCTGTTCATGGACCCACCGAGCAAGCACTGGGATGGCTAAGGACAAAGCTGCCTGACATCCACAGAACAGGTTATCTTATATTGAAACCAGCCACCACTTTAAAGTTGTATGATAAATTAGACATAGTTAGAATAACCTGTTGAATCAAAGCGTACACTGTATCAGACGCCTCTTTTGCCCAGCTCACATTCTTTCAGTCCACTTTTATACTCTAACCTTGCTATGGCACCCAGGACGTTCAGCTATGGAGAGGTGTAATCTGACGGCATGCTACCTCAATTGTGTTGTAGAATTCCTTCTTTCTGTCCTGTAACTTCTTTACTTTTTTAACATTTTATTTCTTTATTTGAGAGAGAGAATGTCAGGAGAGAGACAAAGGGGTAGGGAGAGAATCCCAAGCCAACTCTGCACTGAGTGTGGAGCCCAACATGGGTCTCTAATTCACAACCCTGAGATCATAACCTGAGCTGAAGCCAACACTTGGATGCTTAACTGACTGAGCCACCCAATGCCCCTGTCCTGAAACTTCTTTAAACCGACCACATCCACGACCTGCATGATCCCTCTCAGCTATTCTAATGTGCACACCTCAGTGAGAAGTTATTACACTAGGGCAACTCTTGACCAATGGGAAAAAGGAGCCTCTGTATAAATACTCTTCCTCTGTCCCTTGGGTTCACTCTCCACAACTGAAAAAGTTGCCAGCAAGATCAAGCCCCTGTTGTTCGTAGCACATACCAGGTGGTTCCACATTCTTAAATGGGTATAGGACCCTAATTCACTATTTCATTCTTCCCCTTTCCCTATTCTTTAAGTCCCTCTCTAAAACAAATAACTACCACAAAGCTTTTGTCTCTTGCTCTGCATTTTAGAGAAACCTCAACTAAGATATAGTCATTTCCAGTTTACATAGAGTTCAGAATAGAATGGAAAGTCCTATTCTATTGAAAGGTATGGGTCAAAACAAATATGGCAATAGTGTTCAAAATGAGACAAAAGTACAAAAACTTATAAATTTTGCCTTGGCATGATCCTATATATTTTATCTGTAGGTCCACAATGATAACAACAAAAGTCCCATATCGAAACACTGGGAAATTAATGGGAATATGGCTCTCAACACAGGTTACCTATAATATGGAGGGATTAATTTTTTCTTAATTTTTTCTTCCTCTGATTCCTTGGCCCTCTTCATTTGTATAAGCCCTGCCTGCAAAATCTTAAAAATATCTTACCTGCAAATATCTTACCCACAAATATCTTTGTAACAAAGCACAAACCTAATTCTTCCTTTACAGTTCTAAATACCCCTTCCTCATTTCAGCCTCTCATTATTTCATACCTGAACTTTCTTACTCCAGTATCTCTACCACTACTCTAATAATATTCCTAAAATATCATTCTGCTTATATTGCTGATCCAAAGATTCATGGCCTTTTTCACTTAAGAATAATGTAAACAATATTTCATACAAAAATATTAATCAACTATAAAATGTAAGACACTCTAGTCAAGGACTAGAATAAAATGCTGAGCAAAGCAGGTGTCATTTTAAATATTATCTCCTGTTACTCCTAAAATCTATGGCCTAAATCATTTTAAGAATCCTCTGGTCTCAGGAAATGTGGTCTTCCAGTCTCCATTTTAACTGTTCCTGCTAGGACTACTCCCTGTCTTCTCTCTGCTTATCTTAAGCTTATTCTTTATTCCTAATATGTACCTGTTCTCTGAGGAGTCTGACCAGATTTATCTGCCTGCAAGTTTTATTTCCTTCCTCTGAATTTTTATATAATCATTATCCTTAGCATTTATCTAATCCTATGAGTGCACAAACACCTGACAAAGACTGATGCTTTACACTGTAGCCTTTGTTACATGTAATTTTAAAACTTGCTTCTAGTTATATTACTATCTTCTTAATTTATAAATTAAATACAGTCTTAGGCTTGTTTTATATTGTATGATAGCTGTGATTTTATCTTTCTAAAACAACATTGAACATAAAAAACTCAACCCAGATCAATGCTATTTCTCCTCCATTAAAACTTCTTCTCTCTCCCTGCTTGGACTTGCTTTGGGTGAAGAAATGTGCAATGGGTTGGGGTGGATGGCATAGAAGCCTTTTTATTATTTGCCCATTTTGGTCTTCCATTCCTCCCCCTTATCCACCAGGACTCC